>NC_091071.1:162563636-162866666 GCF_032405125.1 Capricornis sumatraensis
TGGCTAAGACTTCCACTAAAATGCTGAAGAGAAATAATACCAGGCATTCTGGTCTTGTTCTGACTTTGGAGGAAGACTTTCAACATTTCACCATAAAGTATGTTGTTTGCTGTAAGTTTTTTAAAACTCGGATAAACTATGTTTCCTTTTATTTCAAGTTTGCCAAAAGTTTCTGTTTTGAATGGATAGTGAATTTTATTTTTAAAAAATCTTTTAGCTGTATACTAAAATTTGCTGTTTTTCTCCAAATCTGTCTTTAGATCATTATCAGTTGTTTGCTTCTTGGCCCAGGCCCCTGTGCTCAACATTCCTAAGTAATACCTATTGCTTTTCCATGCTGCTGCACCATTGTTCTTGTTCAGTAGCTGAGTGGTGTCCTAAGCTTTGCAACCCCATTGAGTGCCGCGTGCCAGGCTCCTCTGTCCTTTGCTGTCTCCAGGAGTTTGCACAAATTAATGTCCCGTGGGTCGATAATGCTATCCAGACATCTCATCCTCTGCGGTCCTCTTCTCCTTCTGCCTTCAATCTTTTCTAGCATCAGTCTTTTCCAGTGAGTCAGTTCTTCACATCAGGTGGCCAATAATTGGTGCTTCAGCTTCAGCATAGTCCTTCCAATGAATATTCAGTCCTTTTGGATTGACTGGTTTGATCTCCTTGCAGTCCAAGGGACTCTCAAGAGTCTTGTCCAGCACCACAGTTCAAAAGCATCAACTCTTCGGGGCTCACCCTTCTTAATGGTCCAGTTCTCACGTCTATACACGACTACTGGAAAGCCAGTAGCTAGTTTTGTTGATCTTTTGTCAGCAAAGTGATGTCTCTGCTTTTTAAAATGCTGTCTAGGTTTGTCATAGCTTTTCTTCCAAGGAGCAAGTGTCTTTGCTGTGTACTTGGCCCCAGTCACCCAGGGGACTTCTATTGGTCACCCCACATCCAAATCCCATCCTCTTCTTTAAGTCTCATCTGAAATGTCCACTTGACATTTCAAATCAGTAGGGAAATGGAGAACCATTCTGTAATTATCATGACAATTGGCTATCAAATTTGTCACAGAATAGAAACAGTTAACTAAATCCCTATCACACATTAAAAAATCTGTACTCCTGCACTATAAATTTTTTATATGGATTTAAAAACTTAGTGCTATGCACACAAACGTACACTATGAAAGTTCCATACAAAAATAAGACAGGATAGCATTTTCATTTGGAGGTAGAGTCTACACAGTATTCTGAACCTGAAAGCCTTAATGGAAAAGAATCGCAGATCACGTACATGTGAAATAAAGTTGTTTCTTCATGAATGATACTTCAAATTAATAAATTGCCTGTGGAAAGTGTTGGCCACATATTTACCAGGCAAAGGGTTAATATACCCCACGTCCAAAGATTTTCAACCTGACAAATTAATAAGGAAAACAGCCTTATGGAGAAATGGGGGCTATGGACAGTCACCTGAAGAAATACCACATGACTAATAAGCATATGAAAAGATGCTTACTAGTAACCTTACTGAGTGATCAAGGAAGTTTGAAAACCACCAGATTCAGATTTTCCCACTGGCAAAAACAAACCATCAGGTTGTCAAGGCTGTGAGAGGTGGCTTCACTGAGTGCCATCAGCTCCAGGACCGTGCCAACAGTACCAGAATGGAGCACCTTCCCCTCCAGAATCTTGCCGTCCACAGAGAGACAGGCAGACCAACCACAGAATGTGATCTGTACAGCAGAGAGATGATCTCGCTAGTGAGGGCCTTGTAGGGAATCCCGAGTAGTTGGCAGTGATCAGGGAAGACTTCAGGAGAACTAGACATGTGACGCTAGTGGTAGAGAATGTGCCTGTCAATGCAGGAGACACAAGAGACTTGGCTTGGATCCCTGGGAAGGTCCCCTGGAGTAGGAAATGGCAACCCACTCCAGTGTTCTTGCCTGGAGAATCCCACAGATGGAGGAGCCTGGCGGGCTACAGTCCATGTGTCTCGAAGAGTTGAACACAACTGAGTGAGCACCGATGTGAGCCGAGACCAAGACAAAGAAGAAGTGGGGACAGTGCTGTGGGCCCAGGATGCAAGAGCACAGAGCCTGTCCCCAGGGTGGGTGGTGGTCACGCTCTCTTGTAGAGGGTAAAGCTGGCTGGGACCACCGCGAAGCAGCCAGGGAGCAGATCAGGCAGTGCCTGGTAAATCTTGAAATAAGACTTGATTCAGCCAGTCAGTGGTTTTCACATTACCTTTTGGTTTTGCAAATAAATGCACTTGGGAGGCTCCACAAGCATTTTATTCCAGTCTCCTCTTTAGGAATATTTTTTGCTAGTTTAAAGCTTGTAAAACCAAAAAAATACCTACACCCTCAAATATTTTGTATACTAAGTTTTATCACCTTAACTGTGCTTCCAAAAGCTAGATGAACATATTTTGGTGCAGACCACAGAGGAAAGCATCTGTCACTGCTGTAAATACAGTAGAAAGTCTTACAAATTTGTCATTGTTTGGGAAGGTGGAGCTCTGACCAACTCTCTGGAGTCCTGCCCATACAAGGCAGGTATAATCAGAGCAGAGTTAGCCTGAAAATCAGTAGAGGCTAAGGAGCACCAGCTCTGCACAGAATCTTCAAACCCTGAGAGTTCATTAAAACACATGAGCCAACTTGTGGTAGAGTTTCAACACACAGTAAGTGGTTTTCAGTGCTTTTTGTCTGAATTTGGCATTTGTGATGAGGCAAAAATTTAGTAGATAGTTGTTAATCGCATTCAACTCTGAAACAGAAGTCTTTAAAAAAATTTTTTTTGACATGGACCATTTTTAAAATCTTTATTGAATTTGTTACCGTATTGCTTCTGTTGTTTTTTTATGTGCTGGTGTTTTGACCATGAGGCATGTAGGATCTTAGCTCCCCCAGCAGGGCTTGAACTCACATCACCTGCATTGGAAGGCGAAGTCTTAACCATTGGACCACCAGGGAGGTTCCTAAAATAGAAGTCTTAACTATTCCCACACTTCTGGATTTCCTGGATCCTTTGAATTGAAGAGCACTTATTCTAAAATCAGCCATGCGAAGTTTTTTTTTAATGTGATTTCAATTCATCCATTCAACAAATATTTGAGTGCCTCCTGTCCACCAGGTGCTACCGGGCACTGTGCCAAGCACAAAGGATACAATAGAGTGCAAAAGTTCATGTTCTCAGGTCCTCATGGAGCTGGATGCTAATCAGATAAACCTTCAAGCCAAATTAAGATGTCAACCAAACGATGTCAGCCCTGGTAAGTGCTGTCAAGGGGAGACACCCACGTGCCTGAGGATGTGGCCTGGTCAGGGAGGTCATGGGAGGTGCTCCGGAGGAAGTAAAGCTTGAGCTGTGGTCATGAAGATGAGTGAATGGAAAGAGGAGGGCAGGGAGCAGGTGGCTGGGCCATGCCAGCTTCCAGCATTGTCCTGATATGGAGAGAACCAGAAGCCCTTGATTTTGAAGAGGATGGAGTGGCATACCCTATCCCAGTGATTGCAGGGCACACCTTTTTTTTTTTGCATCTTCATATCTCCAAAATCAAAGTGTTAATTAGCAGTTTTTTCTTTCTGAGCTAGACATAAAATAATGATACATACAACTAGAGTTGATGAAGTATGGTGATCAGGTTTTGCATTTTTAAGAGATTACTCTGGATGTAATGTGGAGAACAGACAAGATTATCTGCATGGATCAGGGTTTTCTTTATATTACAGTAAAATGCAGAAACCTGCTCCTGCTGCTGAGTAACGGTAATTTCACTTTCACCTATACTTCACTGTCTAATTTCAAAGTTCTCCTTTTTTCAGAAGAGTTTCTTTGTTCTCATAATTATTAATCTGAAATTATCATAAGATCTACATTAAAAAACCCTTTTATTCAATAGATAAGTTTAAGTTGACAGAGAAAAATCTGTACACAATGTCCCTTAATAAAAGGGTTTTGGGGGCTTCCCTGGTGGTACAGTGATTAAGACCTGCACTTCCAATGCAGAGGGCATGGGTTCAATCCCTAGTCAGGGAACTAAGATCCTACTTGCCCCCACAGCCAAAAAATAAAGGACAGGGAAGGGGAGTTCTGCTATGGAAAACTATGGTAACTATACTGTTTAGCTGATAGGGATCCCTTGAGGATTTTTGCAGAGAAGAATTATCAAAACTGCCAACAAAACTCTTAACTCTAGTTACAGCAAAAAGAAGTCATGAGGGAGAGGGAGGAAACTTCATGGGAATGAAAGGAGGGAAGTGGGTGATCAGACTCTTGAAACTCCCATTTTCTAGATGGGGAAGAAGAAAAATGGAGATAAAACTTTTAATCTTATAACCATCTAAAGGACTTCGTAAAGTAAGATATACAAATGATTGACATGATTCCCTTCCTTTCCTTTATCCTAGTAAGCTCCTTTAGTTCCAAGATAAGTCTTTTCTGTAAAACCATTTTGTCTCTTTGGTTTTTTGTTTGTTTGTTTGTTTGTTTGTTTAAGGAAGAGATTAGCATTCAAAAGTAAAAAACTGTATACACATTCAGACCCTTTCACACTGCCCTCTGTTTCAGTGGCCACCCCCAGCCCCTCAGTGACTGGTGCTCCAAGTAAGACATTCTGAAGAGCCTAAGAGACAGTTGGGTACATTTTTAGTGCTTTAGTATTTTGCTTACTCTTCCAGATTTCTTTTTCCCAACTAGTAGATTTTAACCAGTGACTATGAGGCTTCCCTGGTGGCTCAGAGGGTAAAGTGCCTGCCCGCAATGCGGGAGACCTGGGTTTGATCCCTGGGTCAGGAAGTTCCCCTGGAGAAGGAAATGGCAACCCACTCCAGTATCCTTGCCTGGAGAATCCCATGGGTGGAAGAGCCTGGTGGGCTACAGTCCATCGGGTCGCAAAGAGTCGGACACGACTGAGCAAGCTCACTTCACTTCACTTCAAAGAATCTTAAGTGAAATATAAATTACTCCTCAACATTACCTTTGAATACTGGTTTACTTTGTTTTGTTGGTGGTTTCTTGGAGGGAGGTTAGTAACACCAAGCTCACTCTATTAAAAGACACAGCAAACATATCCTCATCATTGTACCCACTGCAGTGTCCTATGCCTTTCACATAAGGATTGTGCGTTTGGGAGTAATTCTGCCAAAATAGTTAGGTGTGTATCTGATTTGTGGAGAAATTGGCCATACAACCCATGTAGCTATTGGTTATGGATTGAATTATGTTTTCCCCAAAAAAGATACTTTGAGGTCTTAACCCTATTACTTCAAATGGTGGCCTTATGTAGAGATTGCAGATGTTACTACTTAAGTAGGGCAGACCCCAAAGCAGTATGACCACTGTCTTTATAAAAAGATAGAATGGAGTGTCACGACCAGGGCAGAACTGGAGTGATGCCTCAAGGAATGCCGAAGGTTGTCAGCAAACCACAGAAGCCAGGAAGAGGATTCCTCTACAGGCTACATAAGGGAGCGTGGCCCTGCCAACGCTGTGGTTTCAGACTTCTAACCTCCAGAACTGCGTGACAATACATTTCTGTTATTTTAAGCCAGCCAGCTTGTAGCAATTTGTTAACAGCAGTCCTCAGAAACCAACATAGTATATTAGGATATTCATGGCCACTTACTCAACTCACCTGAAATAGGTCGGTGGAAAAATATAGTTGTATGGATCCGTCAGTCATTGCATACCTCGTCTTAAGTTGCCATCTGCCACATGTGGTCCCCCATCCCTCCCCTTGTCACAGTTAATTGGACCAAGGTGGAATCTGTCTTTGAGCCCGCGGCTCCCTTGGCTAACCAGCAGCCATGTGATTTGTGTATGGCCTGATGTGGAAAAGATTTGAACTAAGAGTCTCAAGGGGATATGATCAGTTAGCTGCAGGGAAGTGAAATAGGAAGGTAAAGAGGAAGCTTGAAAAGGCCACTCTTAACTGTAATCTACTGACCGAGAGAGGAGCAGAAAAAAAGACACTCAGAGCAGAAGAGAAAGGACCATGGAGGTGGGGGGGTGGCACAGAGTAGGGAGCTTGGAGCTCAGCTTTGGTGAGTTGGCAACTTGCCTCTCTACACTCGTCCTCACCTTTTAATGAAGAACTCAACTTTGGGAGTTCTCTGATGGCCTAGTGGTTAGGATTCCAGGCTTTCACTCCCGTAGCCAGGGTTCAATCCAGAAAAACAAACAAACAAACCAACTTTTAGCTGGGCTTAAAGTTGCCCGGCCAGTAGAGTACATGACCCACCATCCTGGAAAGTGAGTTGTTCAGTAGCTCAGTCACGTCCAACTCTTTGTGACCCCATGGACTGCAGCACACCAGGCTTCCCTATCCTTCACCATCTCCCAGAGCTTGCTCAAACTCACGTCCATTGAGTCAGTGATGCCGTCCAACCATCTTGTCTTCTGTCGTCCCCTTCTCCTCCCGCCTTCAGTCTTTCCCATCATCAGTGAGTCAGCTCTTCGCATCAGGTGGCCAAAGTATTGGAGCTTCAGCTTCAGCTTCAGCATCAGTCCTTCCAAAGAATATTCAAGGTTGATTTCCTTTAGGATTGACTGGTCTAATCTTGCAGTCCAAGGAACTCTCAAGAGTCTAGGTGTGGCCTTGAAAGTAAGTATTCAGGACTTATTGGGGGTGGGGCAGGAAGAGGGCGTGGCCTTCCCATATGGCTGCTGAGAATGAAAGCCAGGGCCAGGGAGAGGTGGACAGGGAGGTCAGCTCAGCCCCCGTCTCCCCTGGCACAGCAGCCAGGCTTCCCAGAGCTTGGGAACTAGCGCGCTCTGCCACTCCACCTTCGCCACACGGAGTCCCTTTGTCTCTCTTCCTTCTTGTGTCTCTCCTGTGCATGAAAGTGTCAGTCAGGTCCTTTGGATTCCTCCTCCCACAGAAGGCCCTCAGTCTTCATCATGAGGAAGCCTCTGGAGATAATGACAGACTTCTTGGCAGTTCAGTCTTCAGAGTCTTGAGGACCCACAAGAGGCCAGGAGGGGAGGGTCTGCAGCTCTAGGCTGGCTTCCCTTCACAGCAGAAGTCGGTCCCGTCTCCCCTTCTTCTTCTTCCCTGTCCCTGGGCCTCCGTGTCCTGCTTGATGCTGGCCCTGCCAGGTGCCCAGTACTGGGCCTCAAGTTCGCTTCCTCCAGAGAGAGGACCTCATGTTTTCTTTCAACCACTGGTCCCTGTTGGGAAGCTTTTTCCATCAGACCTCCCCACTGGCCAGACAGTCCTGTGTATTGCTCCTCCTTGGGTCAGGTGTCAAGTTGACCCTTTTGCCACCAGCATCTGTCTTCCTTCTTATAGTAACAGTACCCAGATTTTCCTCTGAACAACGCCTCCCTCCCCCTCATTGCACATGATTTGAATAGCTGGATGCCACATTGTCAATGGCCAGGTGACATGGAGAACCCAGTCCCAGCCAATTAGATGCTTAGACTGTTGAGAAAGGAGCGTTCCCTTCACCTCTGCTGGGAGCTGTAATGATGTCAGCCAGGGCGATAGGGGAAGAAGCAGCCAGGAGGTAAAAGGCAGAGCAGGTCTTTGTGGTAGGGTTTGCAGCTCCTGGAGCCTGCTGGTCCCACTGCAGTATAAGCCAGTGAGGTTCTCTTTTTCCCTCAAACCAGTTTGAGAGGGTTTTCCATCACCTCAAACTGAAAACGTTCTGACTGGTCCAGGTCAGATGGCCCCCTTGGTCCAGTCGGGAGTGGCTGGGGTGGCCAGCCAGGCGTCACCTGTAGAGCACAGTGTTCTAGGGGAAGGGCAGCCTCGGAGACAGGAGACTGAGTGAGACGGGCATTTTGAAGTTCAGCATCTCCAGTGTGAATAAGAGCTTGCAAGGCAAGATCAGGTGGCTATTGTTGTGAGACAAAAGTTAAATTTAAAAAAAAACAAACCAGTAGCTGTGAAAAGCAGGTGAGCAGATACGTGAAGCCTTCAGGAGCCCTGGCCCATTGGTGACTTAGCTGGCGCACTGTGGCTCCGTACGTGAACCTAGACCAGCTGTCTAGTGGACGGCTCCCAAGATCTGGTCACAAAAACTGCCTGAGTTCATGGGTTGAACAGAGGCGCCCGGTGCTGAGTAGTGTGTTTGCTGAATTAAGTTCCTCCCACCCTTCTCTCTCAAAAACTACCTCTCCCAGATACTCCCCACTAGAGATCAGCTATGTTTGAGAAATCATAGCTCAATTGAAATTAAAGCAAGCAAACAAAGGAGATATTTGTGTAGATGTTCTAGGCAAGTTTACATTTCACATTAAAACACTTGCATTTATTTAACAGTTCCATTCCAGCTGTTTTATAAATATTATTATAGTATTCCAACTAGAAAAATAGTATCACTCCTTTAAACGCGATCGACTTGCTTAAAGCAGACAGATAGAATTCTTTTATTAGTACCTAAAAATCCTAGACTTTGTTACCATTTTAAGTATAAAAGAAAAAATTTCTGATAAAAGCTCGCAAAACTCATCTAAGTGTTAGAAAATGGTGAGGTTAGTTAGACTGATTCAGAAGAGAAACTTTATGAAGGTTTAGGGATTTATGAGCTAGTTTGAACTAGGTCTAGACAGCTAAAGATCATTGTTTTTTTTAGAAGCAGTTTTGGCAAAGCCGTAAATCCAGTGGAGGGGGAATGGTGGGAATTATTGAGATGGGGCCCAGGGGAGGCAGGAAACAGCAATGTGGTCAAGGAGAGTTTGTAAATAGTAACCAGTTTTAGTAGTTTGACATAGCAGTTAAACATACGGATTCTGTAAGCCAACTCCACCATTCTCTAGTGGGCTACAGGCAAGTTACTACCGGTTGCCTCAGTTTGTTCAACTGAAATATGGGTCTATTAATGATACCGCAGAGGCTATGAGAAACAAGCTAATCAACTTCAAGAGCCCAGGACAAGGCCTGGCACATTGTAAGTGTGCTATATATTTAGTAGTGCTCAATCATTCAGTTGTGTCTGACTGTTTGAGGCCCCATGGACTATTACCTGCCAGGTTTCTCTGTCTGTGGGGATTCTCCAAGCAAGAATAATGGACTGGGTTGCCACTTCCTACTCCAGGGATCTTTCCAACCCAGGGATCAAACCCAAGTCTCCTGCGTTGGCAGGTGGATTCTTTACCACTAGCACCACCTGGGAAGCCAGTATTTAGCAGTAGTAGTAGTAACCAGTTTGGGTTGTTTTTTTTTTTTAATATTTATTTATTTGACTGTGTTGTGTCTTAGTTGTGTGTGTCAGATGCGATCTTTTGTTCTGTGTGCGGACTCAGTAGTTGGGGCTCATGGGCTTAGTTGCTCCATGGCGTGTGGGATCTTAGTTCCCCGACCAGGGCTCGAACCTGCATCCCCTGCATGGCAATCTGTACTCTTAACCCCTGGACCACCAGGGAAGTCCCAGTAATGAGGTTTTCCATTGGAAGTGGAGAGATTTAGTAGTAGAACAGTACTCATTCCTTTAAATAAATAAATAATGCAAGCCCTTGCATGGATGCTAGATTTATTGAGCTACTGATGCTCAGTTATACAGTATTGCACCACTTCAGTTAAGGCTTTTAGTTTGCATTTGGCTCAAAAGTAGTTGTAACCGTAGGTTGGCCAGTTTAAATACTGTGATTCCCTGTTGGATAGATGCATAGTCTTTACACCCAAACATTAATGCATACAAAGCAACGAGGCATTGTTAAATAAAACAACAATCGTTACTGCGCCTTAGACTCTGACCAATTACACATGATTAAAATTACTTCCCGAATTCATATCCACAGTACTCATCCCCCATCTAACATCTCAACTAAAATGTTACACTTTCGGGGACTTCCCTGGAGGTCCAGTGGTTGAGAATCCACCTTACAATGCAGGGTACTCAGGTTCAATCCCTGATTAGGGAACTAAGATCCCATGTGCTACCGAGCTACTGAGCCCACGCACCACAGAGAATCTGCACCTCAACAAAAGACCCTGCACGACTGAAGGTCTCTCATGCCTCAAGGAAGACCCGACACAGCCAAATAAATAAATGTTTAAAGAAGAAAATTACACATGTGAAACAAAGGCAAAAATACTAAACCTGTGCTTTTGGCATGGCACATGCACTCTGCCTGAGCAAGCAGGGGGTTCGCAGAATCTGCAGCTGTAGAAGCTTTAGAAAAGGGTTCACAAAAGTTGTGTTCATAGATGTGTGTGCAGTGGGGGGGTCTACAACAAAAAGTGTATTTTGAAACAATTTTTCTAACCTTTATTTTTGACTGACGGTTGCTTTACAATATTGGTTTGATTTCTGTGATACGCCAACAAGAGCTAACCATAGGTTAGTCCTCTGTACAGTCTTTTGATGATTCCACTCATTACTTTTTAAGTCAGTTAAATGTATACTTAAAAAAAAAATCTCAGTGAAGAACACATGGCATCTGACAGGACTAAAGCCTCCTTTCAGAATTGATCACCTTGTGCCTCAAAATCAGGTTCCTTTCCAGACAGACTGGGTTTAGCATTTTTCTAGGTTCAAGTCTGGCTTCTCCCTCCTTGAATTTACCCTCTTCCTTCCTTTATGTCCAGCTGGACAGTTGGAAGTGGAATCCTGTCCTTCCTCCCTTTGGACTCTGGTGTTCATCCCTGTCTCCCTCTCCACCCCCGCCATCGCTCTTTCAGACCCTCCACCTGGTGTGACTACTTTGCGCTTAATTTTTCAAATACTGAGAGGAAAAGGCCATCGATCCTCATTATTCACAGACTCCAAGTCTGTGAATGTGTCTGCTCCCTTGGGAAATAACCACCACCACTGCCCGCCCCTCATCAGTATATTCCAGATACTTTCCCAGTCACCCCCAGGGCTCACACAGAGCAAGGATCCATATCGAGGTCCACCTTGGTCGAGTCCACCAGCAGGTTCCCGGCTGACACCAGTCAAGGTGATGCTCTGCCTCCTTGTTTCAGTTCATTCTGTCAACAAGTGTCCTTCTCACGGTCTATTTAGTGCCATATTTTCCTCATTTGTGTGCTTTTTGTTGGTGATTTTGCTCTTTAAAATGGCCAAATATAGTGCTGGAGAGCTGTTCGGTTTTCCTAAGCACGAGAAGACTGCAGCGTGCCTCACAGAGAAAATATGAGTCAGATAAACTCCATTCAGGCCTGAGTTATAGTGCTGTTGGCTGTAAGCCCAGGGTTAATGAATCAACACCATATATTAAATAAGGTGTCTTTAAGCAAAAACACACATGAAACAAGGTTATGTATTGATCAGGGGAAAAGGGGACCAGAGGCTCTGGGTACCCGCCTCTGGGGTTCCTCTAGGGCAGAGATTTGGGGACCGGAGGCCCTGGGTACCCGCCTCTGGGGTTCCTCTAGGGCAGAGATTTGGGGACCGGAGGCCCTGGGTACCCGCCTCTGGGGTTCCTCTAGGGCAGAGATTTGGGGACTGGAGGCCCTGGGTACCCGCCTCTGGGGTTCCTCTAGGGCAGAGATTTGGGGACTGGAGGCTCTGGGTACCCACCTCCCTGTGTACCCGCCTCTGTGGTTCCTCTAGGGCGGAGATTTGGGATCCCTCACTCAGTCTTGCAGGTGACTTGATGGTGTTCATTGGAAGGACTGATGCTGAAGCTGAAACTCCAATATTTCGGCCACCTGATGCGAAGAGTTAACTCATTTGAAAAGACCCTGGTGTTGGGAAAGATTGAAGGCAGGAGGAGAAGGGGATGACAGAGGATGAGATGGTTGGATGGCATCACCGACTCAATGGACATGAGTTTGGGTAAACTCTGGGAGTTGGTGATGGACAGGGAGGCCTGGTGTGCTGCGGTTCATGCGGTCACAGTTGGACACAACTGAGTGACTGAACTGAACTGATGGAACCTAAATAACTGAGCGACAAGAACCAGCTGAGTAAACACGTATACACATGCACCTGAGCTTTTCAGAATATGTGGTGCCTACATTTCACCTACACACATGCACCTGAGCTTTTCAGAATATGTGGTGCCTACATTTCACCTACAAGATATTGATCTACACAATCTGGCCCCATTTCTTTTTCTTTCTTTTTTTAGTTGCGGCATGTGGGATCTAGTTCCCTGACCAGGGATCGAACCTGGGCTCCCTGCTTCGGGACCGTGGAGTCTTAGCCACTGGACTACCAGAGGAGTCCCTGGCCCCATCTCTTAATTTGGGTCCTAATACTCTTTGCCACAAGGTCTCTGTTCCAACAAAATGGGCAAATTTTTTTCTGCTCCAAATTCATTTCAGCCACTGCCCCTCCCCACTCTTTCTACCTCGTCTCCTTTGAGGGGATCTACTGGGGTTCAGTCACAAGGACAGGCACATGACCTAGCCCAGGCCAACCATTTAACCCACCTGCCTCCAGGACGGGTGTGGGGAGTGACACCAACCAGACGAATATGATCATTCCCTGGGATTTTTCACCCTCAGAGTTATTTTGCTTTGGTGGTTTAGTCGCTAAGTCGTGTCCAACTTTTGTGACTCCATGGACTATAGTCTGCCTCTGTCCATGGAATTCTCCAAGAATACTAGAGTGGGTTGCCATTTGCTTCTCCAGGGGATCTTCCTGACCCAGCAATTGAACCTGAGTCTCCTGCAGGGCAGGCAGGTTCTTTACCAACTGAGCTACAAGGGAAGCTTTGGGAATCCTCAAACTGGGTGATGTAGGCTTGGACTTCCTAGCTGCCAGGCTCCCCTCTGGGTGAGGGACATGCACCTGTGGTGGAAACTCATGAGGCCAACAGCAGAGAGGAGCAGAAAACAGGAGAGAGCGAGCCACTGATCTGATGCTGTCATTTTGCACCCCTGGACCATGTCCTGCCTCAGGCCAGCCGCACCAGTGTCTTTCCAGGTTACACAAGCCAGCACGATTGCCTTATTACTTAAACTACTCAGGATTGAATTTCTGTCTCTTAAGACCAGCAGTCATGAATAATACACCCAGACCTTTCTGATCTACCAGGAATGGCATTGCTCAAAGCTACACATTTCTGTCTAACTTGGATTTATTTCTCCCTAACTTGGGTTTATTTCTTTGCAAAAGTTAGTATACCTGGATTTCCTTCTGTGTATCTTCTCAAGATTGTTGTTTTCTGGAAAGGACCTACTGTATAGCACAGGGAACTCAATTCAATGCTATGTGGCAGCCTGGAAGGGAGGGGTGTATATGTATGGCTGGGTCCCTTTGCTGTTTAACTGAAGCTATCATAATATTGTTAATCAGCTATATTCCAACATAAGATACATTTTTAAAATTATAAAAATATTTTTTAAGGCTTTTGTTGTTTGAGATAGACAGTAAAAGAGAAAGCTGAGAATTGAGAAGATGAAAAGGAAATAAAACAGGAATAGAGATTTTGCAGCGCACCCCTAAGGGAAAGTAGGGAAGCAGAGGCAGGTAATCAGGACCTTAGAACTTCACTGAGCCAGGTGGGTGCAGTCATGTGTCAGCATTCTGTTGTGTCTAAGGTGTCTGTGAGCTAAGCCCCTGCAACCTTTATAGGGGTCCAATGTCCGTCTAGTCAAAGCTATGGTTTTTCCAGTAGTCATGTATGGATGTGAGAGTTGAACTATAAGGAAAGCTGAATGCTGAAGAATCAATGCTTTTGAGCTGTGGTTTTGGAGAAGACTCTTGAGAGTCCCTTGGACTGCAAGGAGATCCAACCAACAAATCCTAAAGGAAATCAGTCCTGAATATTCATTAGAAGGGATTGATGCTGAGGCTGAAACTCCAATACTTTGGCCACCCGATACAAAGAACTGACTCATTGGAAAAGACCCAGATGCTGGGAAAGATGGAAGGCTGGAGGAGAAGTGAATGACAGAGGATGAGATGGTTGGATGGCATCACGAACTCGATGGCCATGAGTTTGAGCAAGCTCTGGGAGTTGATGATAGACAGGGAAGCCTGGTGTGCTGCAGTCCATGGGGTCACAGAGTCATACCCGACTGAGCAACTGAACTGAACTGATCCTCAGGTAAGGGCTTCCCCGGTGGCTCAGTGGTTAAAAAAAAAATTCTGCCTGCCAAAACAGGAGACATGGGGTTGCAGCCTGGGTTGGGAAGATCCCCTGGATTTGGAAATGGCACCCCAATCCAGTATACTTGCCTGGGAAATCCCATAAATAGAAG
Organism: Capricornis sumatraensis; assembly: GCF_032405125.1. NCBI lineage: Eukaryota > Metazoa > Chordata > Mammalia > Artiodactyla > Bovidae > Capricornis > Capricornis sumatraensis. Next base: position 162,577,722 of record NC_091071.1, read on the forward strand.
GAACCTGGCAAGCTACAGTCCATGTGGTCGCAAAGAGTCGGACACTATTTAGCAACTGAACAACAGCAACAGCAAATCCTCAGGTAAACATCTCTTTAACTCACCCAGTGTCACCTCTGTCTTTCAGTCTTTGCTTATGATACGCCTCCACCTGGAACACCCTTTCCCCCACATTTGCTTAGTTACCCATCCTGTTCTCAGATCTACCTTCATCTCTGCCCAGAATCCCCTTAACTGGCCTTTTTCAGGGGGTAAGTTTGAGGACGGAGCTTGAGAAATAATGGATCAAATATAAGTTACCCCCAAATTTTCCATTTTAAACATCCATGTGATCCTGGATAGTGGCAGTGAGCAGCATGGAGTCATCAAAGCAAAAATAAACATTTGAGTAAGCAATAAAACACTGAAGAAACTATCTCTTGACATGGTCACCAACAAGGCAACATCCATTTCTTAGCATCTCATTGAGGTTGATGGTGGAAAGAAAATAACAAACAAGAAACAGGAAGTGGGAATTAGCCTTTATGAACATAAACTGTATTGATTCTAGGCTGTGAGAACCTAAGTCTACATTCAGCTCACACATGGCCATGAATCTAGCTCTTAGCACAATGGTGGGGATTCAGTAAATATTTGTTGGATTAAGAGATATTAATCCTATTTGCTAGAATATTTTAGGAATAAGCACAGAACACATAAATGGCACAAAGAAAGGAATTGGCCCTCATGGTAGGAAGTCACATCATAGGAAGGGTTTCTTCAAGATGTGACTCTGGGATCTGGATTTTAAAAAAGGGGAACGATCTTTTCGAGGGAAAGAATTCTAGGCAGGAGGGTTGCATTTTAGCAAAGTCACCGAACTGTGATACTGCAGTTTGAAACTGCAAGTGATGTGTTGAAATGTGAAGTGTAGTCAGGGGTTTAGCATGAAATGACGCTGAAGGTCACTATCTCAGAGCCGTTGTATGCCACACCAAGGATTTCAGTGAAAATTTAAAAATCACATTCATACTGGCATTCTTCGTATACCCATGACTGAGACTGATCCAGGGATGCTCATCCTCTTCAACCGAGCACATGGAGCAGTGAGGGAGGGAGGAAGGGGACACCCACCTAGCCAGCCAGATCAGCCAAATCAGATCAGGGGGCTTCCCTGATAGCTCAGTGTTTAAGAATCCGTCTGCCAATGTGGGAAACTTGAGTTCGATCCCTGGGTTGGGAAGATTCTCCTGGAGAAGGAAGTGGCAACCCACTCCAGTATTCTTGCCTGGATAATCCCTGGACAGAGGAGCCTGTGGGGTATAGTCCATGGCATCGCAAAAGAGTCGGACACTTAGCAACTAAACAACCACAATGAGAGGCCTTTGGCTGCCATGTTGGATGTAGCCTGATTTAAGTGTAGAGCTAGAGAACCCTCAAGAGACTTTGTCTTGATCCTCAAGAGCACAGTGGAGCTGAAGGGAATGTCAAGGGTTGTTAAGGAAGTTGAAATTAATAGAATGTGATCATGGAGTCAGTGTTCTGTAATGGCAGAGAGGTAAGAGTCTAGAATGACCCAACTAGTGCCACCAAAACAAGGAGTGTGAGAATAGGTAGGTTTGTAAGAGAAGATGATGAGATTCAAATTTTTTATAGTTGATTGCAAGATGCTGTTGGATTACCCAGTAAGCAACTGGTGAATTTAGCAGGACTTTGGAGATTAGAAGTGCAGATACAAATTCTGAGTGAGGGATATTTACAGCTGTGGATGAGATTACTAGGAGGGAAGGAGGGGAGAAGTCAGCTAAGGGCAGAGATTTAACCCTGAAGCACAATTCAAGGCAGAGGAATGCCCACGTCCCCATGTTTGCATCTTCTTACTTTGGGGAGAAGTGTACATCACCGATACTAGTGGCATAAACTACACTGTTCGTTTGAGAATGGGTTAAACCTTTTTCCTTTTAAGTAATGAAATGCATTTGCAGTGGAAATGGTCTGATAGAACAATGTTGATAAAGGCAGGGGAAATGGCTCCTCTTGGGCGATGTTGACAAGAGTGTAAATTAGAACATCCTTCCTATGGCAGAAACCATTTATTGTCCCTAGTATCTATTTTCCAAAGAAGGCAATGGCAACCCACTCCAGTACTCTTGCCTGGAAAATCCCATGGACGGAGGAGCTTGGTAGGCTGCAGTCCATGGGGTCGCTAAGATTCGGACACGACTGAGTTACTTCACTTTCACTTTTCACTTTCATGCATTGGAGAAGGAAATGGCAACCCACCTCAGTGTTCTTGCCTGGAGAATCCCGAGGACGGCAGAGCCTGGTGGGCTGCCATTTATGGGGTCACACAGAGTCGGACACGACTGAAGCGACTTAGCAGCAGCAGCAGTATCTATTTTCCCCTGTTCTTAGTAAAAAATTATCTGATTTTTAGCTGAGCATACGAACATGGGTAGGTGGGGGAAGACTACATTTCTCAGTCTTCCCTGCAGCTGGATGTAGCCACAAAGCCTGGCTGGTGGGATATTGAGAGAAGTGGTGGGTGTGACTTCACAAGAGTCCTTAGAAGTTGTATCCTTTTGTGTCCCTTCCTCCTTCCTGCTACCTGAAATACAGATGCAATGACTGGGACCTGAGCAGCCATCCTGTGCCATGTAGAAAAGTCAGTTTCTAAAGATGATGGAATACCCCAAATGGAAGATACCTGGTCCCTTGTGTCATGTACTGCCTCCTCTCTTATATAAACTGTCTGTAAGCCACCTTTGGGTGTTCTGTCACATTCAGGTAAACCTAATCCTGACCTCAGAGAAGGCAATGGCACCCCACTCCAGTACTCTTGCCTGGGAAATCCCATGGACGGAGGAACCTGGTAGGCTGCAGTCCATGGGGTCGCGGAGAGTTGGACAGGACTGAGCGACTTCACTTTCACTTTTCACTTTCATGCACTGGAGAGGGAAATGGCAACCCACTCCAGTATGCTTGCCTGGAGAATCCCAAGGACGGGAGCCTGGTGGGCCGCTGTCTATGGAGTCGCACAGAGTCGGACACGACTGACGTGACTTAGCAGCAATCCTGACTTATATGCTTCCCCAAAGCAGTCTAGAAATATTTAGTCAGATACTGTATGTATGTCCTTTTCCCTGGCATCCCACTTCAGGGAATCTGTTCTCAGGAGATAATTACACAAATTTGAAATGACCCATAAAATGAAGATTCATCAGAATGTTGTTTATAATAAGCAAAAACTGGTGGTGGTATGGGGTTGGGGTGGTGCAAACCAGAAGTCTTTCAACACACACACACACACAATCAATCTATGGATGTATATAGAGTCTGAGAAATGTTTGAAGAATGTCTAAGAATATTCTTTACCACTAATGCCATCTGAAAAGCCCTCAAGAATACTCTGTAATGCCTGGAAATGAGATGTAAAAAAAATTTTTTATCTTTCTCAACATGTTTTAAAATATTTGAACTGTATACTATGAGCTTTATCATTGTTACAGAAACCATAAAGCCTTTTTAGTGTTTTTAAATGTTCTCTTTTAAAAATACCATTAAGAAAGTAGTGTGAGGAGTTTTGCCAGCTTACTGTTCAGGAAGAGGTGTGGCCACTGTTGCTCAAAGTTAAACAAATGACAACACACTCCAGGAAAACTGACTCAGCTTTTTTAGGTAGTCCGTGGTAGGTGGAGACATCCTAATTGGAAGGTTTTTAAACTTTCTACTGAAAAAACATCTGGAACGTAGATGATCTCCTTGATGATGAATATATTTCCATTCTTTCATTTTACTTTTATAGGTCTGAGGAGTTGAAGTGGGGAAACGAAGTATATTGATGATGTCAGAGTAAACTTAATCATCACAACGTAAGAACTTATTGTCATTGAAACTTTGGGTTTTTATAAATGGCTTCCTCTGCTACAGTAATCCTGTGTAGCTTTCCTCCCCATTCCAACCTCAGGGCATTTATTGCATTTTATGTTTTATTTCATTTCACTTTATTTCTTTTTTAAGAAAGTAATTCTATTCAGTTCAGTTCAGTCACTCAGTCGTGTCTGACTCTGCAACCCCATGGACTGCAGCACGCCAGGCTTCCGTGTCCATCACCAACTCCCAGAGCTTGTCCATCGAGTCAGTGATGCCATCCAACCATCTCATCCTCTGCCATCCCCTTCCCCTCCTGCTTTCAGTCTTTCCCAGTATTATGGTCTTTTCCAAATGAGTCAGTTCTTCGCATCAAGTGGCCAAAGGATTGGAGTTTCAGCTTCAGCTTCAGCATCAGTCCTTCCAGTGAATATTCAGGACTGATTTCCTTTAGGATTTAATTTTGGTTGTGCTGGGTTTTTGTTGCTGTGCAAGCTCTTCTCTAGTTGCAGCGCGCCGGGGTGCTACTCTTCGTTGCCAGGCGAGGGCTTCTCATTGCAGTGGCTTCTCTCCTTGCAGAGCGTGGTCTCCAGGGCGCTCGGGCTTCAGTAATTGCAGCACACGGGCTCAGCAGTGTGGTGCACAGGCTTAGTTGCTCCACGGGATGTGGGATCCTTCCAGACCAGGGATCAGACCCGAATCCCCTGCATTGGCAGGCAGATTCTTATCCACTGTACCACCAGGGAAGTCCTATTTTATTTCCTGTGTTACAAAAAGCTAACTGTATTTACAAAGAAATGAGATGCATTAATACACTTCACAGCAGCTAAAAGGAAATAAAATTGTAGGGCACTTTGAAGAAGGAAGGCTGCTTGTAATCTATTTCCTGGTAGACCTGTTTAAGGCCGCACTTCCCAGTTCTAAAATTTGACAGCAATAAGTCACCCTCCTTTTTTAATTTGAGAGATTGCCTGCCAGTTTGATTGGAAATAGTCCGAAGCCCAGCCAGCAAAGTGTTTGGCCCTTTTGTGAAGTTTAATATCTTTTTCTCTTTTGTGGCCATTTATTAAATAACACTGTATGAGAATTCCTCCTTCCCTTTTATCACAATTTCCCCAGCACCTGCCCTTACTTAGCATTTCAAAAAAGAAGAAAAGCAGCAGGCAGCAGTGATTTAGCCCCTTTTTAAGCCCTGCTGTAAAATCAAATGTGGCTGAATTATAGTCTTAATTTTTAAATGTATTCAACATGATTAAATATGATTAAAATACTAAGCTTCACTTATCAGAAAATAGCCTGCTCATTCACAGAAAAGTGCTTTTGTGATAATTCCATAATACTAAGGATTTCTGAGCTATTAAATTGCTTGGTATCTTTAGTTCATTCTCTTTGATGTTTAAAAGAAATACATAAATGCATAATGAGTATAGGTATAAAGATATGTTTAAATACAAGTTAATGTAAAGTAAATCTAAAATGTTTACTAATACAACTCTGTAAATAGAAGTTAAAATATCAATATTATTTACATAAATAAAAATGTGTATCTTTCAAAGTATAGTTTTATGTAGTTTATATCACACATTTGATGAGTTCTGATACCTAGAAAACTTCGTGTCACTTTCAACAATATAGTCTATTGGAAAAATCTCTCACCTTTCTTTTTTTAATTTTTTAACATTTATTTGTATTTATTTATGTATTTAGCTGCACCGTGTCTTAGCTGTGGCATGTGAGATCTAGTTCCCTGACCAGTGACCCATGCATGGGAAGCTCAAGTTTTAGCTATTGGACCACCAGAGAAGTCCCATCTCTCACCTTTCTTGATAAGCTGATGTTTTAATTTATTCAATAATTTATTCAGTAACCACTGACCAACTTCAGCTTCATGCCTTTCACCATGGGCACTTGGCAGGTTAAAAAAATAATAATAATAACTAAGACTTGGAGGTGGCTTTGTAGTCTAGTGGTAGTAACAAAAGATAAACAGGGTTCAGTGGACACCATGCCCCCTGCATAAAACTCTCCAGTAGATACAGGGGACTGTTCTGGGAGGAGGAGGAGGAAACCAGCAAGGACAGGTATCCCCCGATTTTCAAAAGTTTGCTTTTCGGAAAGATAGGCATCAGTATCTGCTTTCACTAACTGAAACAAATCCAAAGTTTTTCACTTTTATGAAAAAAAAAAGGGAAAAGCAAAACTAATGCAGGGCATCATTTTACAGTGGCCGTTTATAGAAGCAGCTCACACCCCGAGCAGCCAGAGTGGTGCTGTCAAGCTCCTTCCCCTGGAACCACACTCAGCATCTCAGCAGCAGTCACCATAGCTTTGAACCGTGTCTGTGAGCATCTGTGCTTGATCTCGATTTATTTTGTGCATCCATTAACAAAGTGTGTCCCAAAGTCATCGCTGCTTCTTCACTTTATGCCATTCCAGTTTAGGAAAGATTGCATAGGAACTCGGTACTTCCAGATTAGTGAGAGGGGTGGAGTAGCTGTAAAATAAAGATTGGTGTGCCCTTGATTGGTGTGCCCTTAGATATGGAGGTTGACAGGATCCCAGTATTTGCAAGATGGATTCAGTAACATGATGCGTGAAAATGAAAAATGAGGAAATAATGACAAGGAAGATTGGTTGCTTTTCCAAGAAATTTATTTATAAAGATAGGGAAAGCATGATCAAAGGACTGTTGTAGTTATTGGAAAGGAAAGGTTTGAGCCTGTGAAGTCTAAGAGGAAAGAGCCAATGGAAAGGGAGAAGATGACAAAATGGTATAATTAACATGAACTTTGGTGTCAGAACTGAATTAGAATCTTGTTTAAAAAAAAAAAAATCTTGTTGTGCAACCTCAGCCAATGAAACCACCCCATGAATCTCACTTTTCTCAACTATAACGTGAAAACTCGGCATACAAATGAAGTTTCTTCACTCATTCATATAATTATCTTTAATGGCAGGTGCTGAACATGCAGTAAAAAGAAAATACTTGTCCTTGCTTTCTGGGATGATGTAGACTGGAAGATGTAGTTGTAAAGAATATAAATCAGCAAATGTAAGGGAGATGTTTAGGAGGATAAAAAGTTTTTGAAGACCCGATTATTATTTGGATTTTGGTTTTTGGAGTTTGGTTATGGTTTGGAGTAAGAGAGAAATTTGTACAGTAGACAGTTGGTGTGGGCATGTGTCCTAATTGGATCAGAAACATGGGCAGGAATTCCTCCTTTTCCATGGTTGAGAGAGAATAAAGTGAAATGTGTAGAGCACTTAGTGTCTCAACAGGGTCAAGTCAAATTTGCTAATCATAATTGTTAATACTAGTCATAGTATTAATTATACTAGTAGTATTACTAATATTATTGTTGATTCCCATTCGGCAAACAGTGATGCCTGAAGGTCAGCAAGGTTTTTCTCTAAAGTGTACCAGATAGGAAATATTTAGGCTTTCTGGGCCATATATGGTCTCTGTTGTATACTCTTCTTTGTGTTTATGTTTTTTTGTTCTTTCCTATTTTAAAATGTAGAAACCATTCTTAGCTCAAGGTGTGAGCATATTTGGCCTGCTGGCTGGAGTGTGCCGAGTCCTAGTAATGCCATTTCCCGCACAAGAATCAGGAAGAGGGGACTAGAGGAGAAGGCACTGGTGGCATATCCAGGTAGAGATGTCCTTAGGCCACAAGATCAGGGCTGGAGATATAGTGTGAATCATTGACACATAGATGGTAAGAAGCCAGGGAAAGAATCTTCAAGATTTAGGAGATCACCCAGAAAGACTGTGTAGAGTCTACCCAGAAAGACTGTGTAGAGTCTACCCAGGAAGAGGAGGAAAGGGCCACGGATGAGACTACAGGGAGCCCTGTTCTTCTCTAGAATCAGAGCCATGGTCAGAGCACCAAGCAGGTTAACCAGACACTCCACAAGAGGTGAACCAATTTCAGTGCAGTGGCTTACATGCTGTCACAGGTTATGCATAGGGTCCCCTGGGAAGGCACGTGGGAAAGGCATCTAACCAGCCTGGCCTTGAAACAGGAGCTCAGAATATGACACCTTAACAGTCTTGTGAGATGCCCAGGAATTAGCTGAGTATTCCAGGTGGAAGGAATAGCCAGAGCAGAGAGGAGGAGGAGACAAATACAGGTGCTGGTTTGTAGACAGATTAAGGCATACATAAGGCATAGGCTGGGACGGATAAGTAGGACCAGATCAAGAATGCCAGTGCCTTGAAAGGGATGGGGAACCCTGGAAGAGTTTTAGGCGGAGAGTTGACAGAATCCCATTGATATTTCAGAAGGAGCACCCTGGCAGCAGGTGTATGAAGGATGACTTCCAGGAGGGTGAAACAGGGGTTGGTGGGTACAGAAAACATCTGGACCTGTCAAAGAGGAAAATACTTTGGGTTCCTTCATCCACGATAGTCTGGTAAATGATTTTCAACTGGTTCTCCAAGGGAGAAAGCCCTGGTGCATAGCAGTTGCAAGTTTCTGTGGTATAAATGTTTCCATTAGGACCACAAGTCCGTCTAGTCAAGGCTATGGTTTTTCCAGTAGTCATGTATGGATGTGAGAGTTGGACTGTGAAGAAGGCTGAGCGCCGAAGAATTGATGCTTTTGAACTGTGGTGTTGGAGAAGACTCTTGAGAGTCCCTTGGACTGCAAGGAGATCCAACCAGTCCATCCTAAAGGAGATCAGTCCTGGGTGTTCTTTGGAAGGAATGATGCTAAAGCTGCAACTCCAGTACTTTGGCCACCTCATGCGAAGAGTTCTCATTGGAAAAGACTCTGATGCTGGGAGGGATTGGGGGCAGGAGGAGAAGGGGACGACAGAGGATGAGATGGCTGGACGGCATCACGGACTCGATAGATGTGAGTCTAAGTGAACTCCGGGAGTTGGTAATGGACAGGGAGGCCTGGTGTGCTGCGATTCATGGGGTCACAAAGAGTCGGACATGACTGAGTGACTGAACTGAACTGAAGGCAAATAGTGGGAATACAAAGAGGAGGTGGATTAGAGAGAGAAGTTGAATTGATATATAGTGACTGATCAAATTGGTGTGAAGAAGTATAGACTTTCCCAAGCTTTTGTGGGATTGAGATGGGAATATCACTGAAATAAGGACAATAAAAAATAAGTAAATCTACATAGTCTCTCTGCCCCTACTGGAGTGTCAACTTCATGAATATAGGGATTTTTAATTAATTCCTACACTGCTGTGTCCCTAGTACTAGAACAATAAGTATGGGATGGCCTGTGGTTGACACACAGTTTTGGGGTGGGGGGAAGTTTGTTGTTGTTTGTTTTAATTTTCTTGTTTGACCACACCACAGGCTTGTGAGATCTTAGTTCCTTGACCAGGGATTGAACCTGGGCCCTCAGCAGTGAAAGCACAGATGGACTCCTAACCCCTGGACAGCCAGGGAATTCCCTTAATAAAAATTTTTGAATGAACGAATGAATAAATATTTCCCAGTTAAACCACTGCAGGGATCACTGTTAACTTAAGAAGTAACTGTGCCTATGAAGCATTGTGCAGTTGTTATCTGAAAAACTGGGTTTGTCACTTGGTAGGTGTTGAGCCAAAATACACAACCAAGCCAAAGGTCAGGAGAATGAAGGATTTATGATTACTTGCAATGAGTAAGGAGAACATGGGGGACTTTTCCCAAAGCACCATCTCCTTGAACAGCAAAGCAAGCTAAGTTTTAAGCTAAGGGTACATGCACATTCATGAAGGAGCTTGGGTGGTCGGTGGACAGAGTCCAAGCTTTAGTTGACTGAAGTCACCAGGGCTGGAAAAGGTCAACATCATCATCTCAGTTGATCTGGTTGTTGAGTGCCTCAGTTGACACAGAACTGGGAGTCTTTACCGCTGAGATATTATCTTTGCGGTTGTTACTTTTCTTACCTGATAAACTTTGTTTCTGCATTGTTTTGTTCGCTTAAGATCATTCATTGCTTAAGACCCTGTTTAAGGGCAAGCATTTCAGCCAGGCTTAGATCACAAAGTGGCTTAGGCCCCAGAGGCTTTTGTTCTGATGAGAAAGGAAAGAATGTGCCTGGTTCTCTTTCTCCAGGACCCCCCATCCCCCCTGCTGCCCCCCTATCCCCCCACTGCCTCCCCACGCCCCTGCCACCCTATCTGCTTACAGAGCTAAGGTGTTGTAGGTTAAAAAGATGGGATGCGGAGTTTGAGACAGTGCACAGTGAACAGTTTGAAAATCTCTGAAAAACAGGTGACACAATGGATGGCAGCCAACAGGAGGAAGTTTTACGTTACTTTGTCTAAGGAAAAGTGACTCTTCGCACATAGCTTCTGGGAGCTGCTCTGAGCCCTAGGACTGGGGAGCTAAGGAGAGATTTGGGACAAAGTCTTGTATTAAAATCACAGCCTAAGTGAAAAATGTAGAGTTGAGTTGCAGGTGTGTGAAGGACACAGATAAGGAGGTGTGGAGGTAAAGTGAGTTCCCCTGGAGGTCAGAAGTCAGAGCCTGGAAACCAGGAAAGATCTAAATTGTATAGCTTGTCATATGATTTGCTGTCATTGTTTGGTCAACTGAGAGTCAGGTTCTTTTTCAACCCCATGCAATGTAGTCTACCAGGCTCCTCTGTCCGTGGGATTTCCCAGGCATGAATACTAGAGTAGGTTGCCTTTTTCTTCTCCAGGGAATCTTCTTGAGTCACCGATCGAACCCACATCTCCTGCATTGGCAAGTGGATTCTTTACCACTGAGCCACCAGGGAAGCCCCAGCTGATTTTGCTTGATTCCAATTTAGTTTAAACAGAAAGAGTCTGGGATGTTTTGGCCAGCTGTTAAACTTGAGCTCAAGAATGGAACTTCATAAATATTGACGTGCAAACTCTTGCCCAGGCTTGCATTGTGGTCATGGATGTAACTTGGGAAAAGAACTCTTTGAATACGATATGTTTCTTTTTTTTTTTTTTCCCTTCAAGAGAAAATGTTTTCTCTCCCCAGGAGAACATTTGATATAAATTATTTTAATTTCTGTACCTCACATAAATATATTTAGACATTGCTTTATTTTAAATTGTATATTTGGAAGTTGATGCTATCATACCAGACAGCAGGCAAGCCAGAAAAAACTTAAGGTTTAATTGAGGACTTTTTCTTGAATTATTTTATCTTCTTTTCCTTTAATAACTACTTTCCTCCCTTAAATCAGCTTCATTCCTAGCCTTCAGGGAGTTCCCCAAGACCAGGCTTTGAGATTCAAGATTGTTTATTCCAAAAGCCCATACTTTTGGTGGGGAATGGAGACAAGTTTTTGGCACAGACAATAGATTGGTTAGAATGCACAGAGCGACTGCCTCCCTATTCTCCAGTCCAGGAAACCTCCCAGATTGTAGGTGGGAGTAGAGATGCAGAGAGGAGGGATGAGGAGTCAGATGCTGCCGATCCACACGAAGAGTCCTTGCCTAGTTCCTTCCAAGCTGGCTTGGGGGTGAAGGTCAAAAACCCAGCAGACTCTCCAGGTATATTGAGGCTCCAGGAGCTGACTTCCACCCTCCTCCTCCCCTGCCCTGCCAGGTGAGGCATAAGAGAATCTGTTCAGAGGTCCAGGTGCCTCCCACTGCCAGCTTGCTGCAGCAGAAGGTGATGATGGACAGACCTCAGAGCTTCCTGGCCCCTGTGCAGGGATAAGATGTCACCTCCTGCGTCTACCAATGAAGGAGGGGTGTGTTGCCAAAAGGGGACTGGAAGAAGACTGAAGCTACCCTTACCTGTTGCCATGGTAACCCAAGAATAGATGGGATGGGGATAGCTCCCCTGTTGCTGGCTTGTAAATAATCAGTCGCATGGAGGACTCACCTCTCCTCTGAAACTTGAACTCAGCCTCAAGCAGAGACAAGAGGGACATGCTGAAGTCACTGAGATTATGTTTAGGAAACACATTCTCTTGGCGCTGGGACAGGGAAAGATGCTTTCCTTGTTTACCCTGTTCATTTTGGCATGTGCATTTATTTTTTTAATATAAATTTATTTGTTTTAATTGGAGGTTAATTACTTTACAGTATTGTATTGGTTTTGCCACACATCAACATGAATCCACCACAGGTATACACGTGTTCCCCATCTGAACCCCCCTCCCTCCTGCCTCCCCGTACCATCCCTCTGGGTCGTCCCAGTGCACCAGCCCCAAGCATCCAGAATCATGCATCGAACCTGGACTGCCGATTCGTTTCATATGTGATATTATAGAGGTTTCAATGCCATTCTCCCAAATCATCCCACCCTCTCCCTCTCCCACAGAGTCCAAAAGACTTCAATACATCTGTGTCTCTTTTGCTGTCTTGCATACAGGGTTATCGTTACCATCTTTCTAAATTCCATATATATGCGTTAGTATACTGTATTGGTATTTTTCTTTCTAGCTTACTTCACTCTGTATAATAGGCTCCAGTTTCATCCACCTCATTAGAACTGATTCAAATGTTTTCTTTTTAATGGCTGAGTAATACTCCATTGTGTATATGTACCACAGCCTTCGTATCCATTCATCTGCTGATGGATATCTAGATTGCTTCCATGTCCTGGCTATTATAAACAGTGCTGCAATGAACATTGGGGTACACATGTCTCTCTCAATTCTGGTTTCCTCAGTGTGTATGCCGAGCAGTTGGATTGCTGGGTCATAAGGCAGTTCTATTTCCAGTTTTGTAAGGAATCTCCACACTGTTCTCCATAGTGGCTGTACTAGTTTGCATTCCCACCAACAGTGTAAGAGGGTTCCCTTTTCTCCACACCCTCTCCAGCATTTATTGCTTGTAGACTTTAGGATAGCAGCCATTCTGACTGGCATGAAATGGTACCTCATTGTGGTTTTGATTTGCATTTCTCTGATAATGAGTGATGTTGAACATCTTTTCATGTGTTTGTTAGCCATCTATATGTCCTCTTTGGAGAAATGTCTATTTAGTTCTTTGGCCCATTTTTTGATTGGGTCGTTTATTTTTCTGGAATTGAGCTGCAGGAGTTGCTTGTATATTTTTGAGATTAGTTGTTTGTCAGTTGCTTCATTTGCTATTATTTTCTCCCACTCTGAAGGCTGTTTTTTCACCTTGCTTATAGTTTCCTTTGTTGTGCAGAAGCTTTTAAGTTTAATTAGGTCCCATTTGTTTATTTTTGCTTTTATTTCCAATATTCTGGGAGGTGGGTCATAGAGGATCTGCTGTGATGTATGTCGGAGAGTGTTTTGCCTATGTTCTCCTCTAGGAGTTTTATAGTTTCTGGTCTTATGTTTAGATCTTTAATCCATTTTGAGTTTATTTTTGTGTATGGTGTTAGAAAGTGTTCTAGTTTCATTCTTTTACAAGTGGTTGACCAGTTTTCCCAGCACCACTTGTTAAAAAGATTGTCTTTAATCCATTGTATATTTTTGCCTCCTTTGTCAAGGATAAGGTGTCCATATGTGTGTGGATTTATCTCTGGGCTTTCTATTTCATTCCATTGATCTATATTTCTGTCTTTGTGCCAGTACCATACCGTCTTGATGACTGTGGCTTTGTAGTAGAGCCTGAAGTCAGGCAGGTTGATTCCTCCAGTTCCATTCTTCTTTCTCAAGATTGCTTTGGCTATTCGAGGTTTTTTGTGTTTCCATACAAATTGTAAAATTATTTGTTCTAGCTCTGTGAAAAATACCGTTGGTAGCTTGATAGGGATTCCATTGAATCTATAGATTGCTTTGGGTAGTATACTCATTTTCATTATATTGATTCTTCCGATCCATGAACATGGTATATTTATCCATCTATTAGTGTCCTCTTTGATTTCTTTCACCAGTGTTTTATAGTTTTCTATATATAGGTCTTTAGTTTCTTTAGGTAGAGATACTCCTAAGTATTTTATTCTTTTCATTGCAATGGTGAGTGGAATTGTTTCCTTAATTTCTCTTTCTATTTTCTCATTATTAGTGTATAGGAATGCAAGGGATTTCTGTGTGTTGATTTTATATCCTGCAACTTTACTATATTCATTGATTAGCTCTAGTAATTTTCTGGTGGAATCTTCAGGGTTTTCTATGTAGAGGATCATGTCATCTGCAAACAGTGAGAGTTATACTTCTTCTTTTCCAGTTTGCATTCCTTTTGTTTCTTTTTCTGCTCTGATTGCTGTGGCCAAAACTTCCAAAACTATGTTGACTAGTAGTGGTGAAAGTGGGCACCCTTGTCTTGTTCCTGACTTTGGGGGAAATGCTTTCAATTTTTCACCATTTGGCCTGTGCATTTATTATCTACTCTAATATGAAATAATGTTCACTTACAGAAAAAGTTTTATTTCTCACCCATGAATGTTAAGGAAATGAGAGTCCTATTTACTACATTAGTATAACAATATTGAGTCTAAGTGACGAAAACTGTATATTCATCTTTGACACGGCAACACAGATAATAGTTTTATATTACTTTGTGTTCATATTCTGGCTCTTACAATTATAATCTTGAACAAGACTGTCTTCATTTTTTACACTACCCTCCTCCCATGCACAAGACAGTTGCCTGGTTCACTGCTTTGCAAATAGCAGGGACACAGTAAATATTTATTTGATTGATAAATATATTGACCTAATGAATATGTGACCATCATTACAAACCCTTTGAAGATTTGATTCAAATCACTCTGGAAGTTTAATTATATATCAGGGGCTAAGTGTTTTGCAGAGAGCAGAGAACATTGATTAATCCAGCAAGTCATGTGCATGGAGAACAAATAAGATCTTTTATTGACTATCACGATATGATAAAAGTTGTTCAGCTGATCAGTCATGTCTGACTCTTTGTGATCCCATGGGCTATAGCATGCCAGGCTTCCCTGTCCTTCACTATCTCCCAGACTTTGCTCAAACTCATGTCCATCGAGTCGGTGATTCCATCCAACCATCTCATCCTCTGTCATTCCCGTCTCCTCCTGCCCTTAATCTTTCTGAGCATTGGGGTCTTTTCCAAGGAGTCAGCTCTTCGCATCAGATGGCCAAAATATTGGAGCTTCAGCTTCAGCATCAGTCCTTCCAATGTGTACTCAGGGTTGATTTCCTTTAGGATTGACTGGTTTGATCTTGCTATCCAAGGGACTCTCAAAAATCTTCTCCAACACCACAGTTCAAAAGCATTAATTCTTCAGCACTCAGCCTTCTTTATGGTCTAACTTTCATCTCTGTACATGGCTACTGGGAAAATCATAGCTTTGACTGTACAGACCTTTGCAGTAAAGTGATGTTTCTTCTTTTATATACACTGTCTAGGTTTGTCATTGCTTTTCTTTCAAGGAGCAAGCGTCTTTTAATTTCATGGCTGCAGTCACCATCCGCAGTGATTTTGGAGCCCAAGAAAATAAAATCTGTCACTGTTTCCACTTTCCCCCATCTATTTGCCATGAAGTGATGGTACAGATGCCATGATCTTCGTTTTTTGAATGTTTAGTTTTAAGCCAGCTTTTTTACTCTTCTG
Organism: Capricornis sumatraensis; assembly: GCF_032405125.1. Taxonomy (NCBI): domain Eukaryota; kingdom Metazoa; phylum Chordata; class Mammalia; order Artiodactyla; family Bovidae; genus Capricornis; species Capricornis sumatraensis. The sequence goes on from NC_091071.1 coordinate 162,593,029, forward strand.
TTTCACCTTCATCAAGACAGTCTTTAGTTCCTCTTCACTTTCTACCATAAGGGTGGTATCATCTGCATATCTGAGGTTATTGATATTCCTCCCGGAAATCTTGATTCCAGCTTGTGCTTCATCTAGCCCGGCATTTCACGTGATGTACTATGCATAGAAATTAAATAAGCAGGGTGACAATATACAGCCTTGACCTACCCCTTCCCCAATTTGGAACCAGTCCGTTGTTCCATGTCTGGTTCTAACTGTTGCTTCTTGACCTGCATACAGGTTTCTCAGGAGGCAGGTAAGGTGGTCTGGTACTCCCATCTCTTTAAGAATCTTCCACAGTGTGTTGTGATCCACATAAAGGCTTTAGCATAGTCATCAAGCAGAAGTAGATGGAATATTACTCAGCCATAAAATGGAATGAAATTGTGCCATTTGTAAAGATGTGGATGGACCTCAAAACTGTCACAATGAAGTAAGAGAAAAACAAATATCATATATTAACGCATATATGTGGAATCTAGAAAAATTGTACGCATGAACCAATTTGCAAAGCAGAAATAGAGACACAGACATAGAGGAAAAATATACCAACCCAAGGTGAGGAAAGGTGGAGGTGAGATGAACTGGGAGATTGGGATTGACATGTATACACTACTATGTATAAAATAGATATCTAATGAGAGCATACTGTGTAGCACAGGGAACTCTACTAAATGCTCTGTGGTGACCCAAATGGGAAGAAAATCCAAGAAAGAGGGGAGATTCCCTTTGCTGTACAGCAGAAAGCATAACTTTGTAAAGCAACTATACTCTGATAAAAATATATATATTTTAATTTTAACAAAACGAAAATGACCCATCTAATGGCAAATATTAATTTGTGGATCAGCACTGTTAGGGTTACAAATATCACTGCTTCTCTCAGTGATTATGGACATTGAAGAGTTGAGAATTTTTATCATTCCAATTAGGCAACAGGTTGACCAGATTTAGAGGCTTTCTGGTCAGATAGACCTGGATTCAAATTCCACTGAATGAGCTAGGGCAAGTTTTTCCTAAACTTCCCTGAGTCTTAGTTTATTCATCTATAAAATGTACAGTGATACTAACCTTCTAAGGTTGTTGTAAAGACTGATTGGAGTAAAGCCTGTAGCACCCTACATGTGGTGCAGAGGGTATCCTAAATGAGACCTGTTACTATTTTCTCATGATCATTTTTGGAGCTGTGTTAGTCTGCTGAGGCTGCCCATAATAAAATACCACAAAATGGGTGGTTTTGACAGCAGAAATTTGTTTTCACATAGTTTTGGAAGCTAGAAGTCCAAGATCAAGGTGTTGGCAAGTCTGGTGTCTTCTGAGGCCTCCCTCCTTGGCTTGCAGACAGCCGCCCTCCACTGTGTCCTCACACGGCCCTTCCTCTGAACCTGTGCCTCCCTGGTGTCTCTTCCACTCCTGAGGAGGACATAAGTCTTATTGGATTAGGGCCCCACCCTCATGACCTCATTTAGCCTTACCTCTTCGAAGAATCTATCCCCCACTATAGTCAGAATGAGAGTTTAAGGGTTTTAACATAGGAAGTTGGGATGGGCGGGGCGGCGGGGGGGGGGGGGGGACATTTCAACCCATAACAGATGGTAAGGAACTTTCAACAAAATATTTCCAATTTTGATATTTGCTTTGGTTTATTTTAAAATATTTTCTATTTAGTAAATATTTAATTCACAGAAACAAAAGTGTTTTTTGTTTTGTTTTGTTTTTACTAGTAGATAGGCACCAAGAAGGGCATAGATAGAAGTATATTCAGTAGCTGGTGCTCCTTTTACAAACGAGAAGAAGGGAAGCCAAAGGAAGGGGGAAGCCTTACATGGAGAGAACCAGAAAGAAGACACAGAAATAAATCTATGAGGTGGGCTTCTTACTGAGTGGTAGGGCTCTACCCAAGGATGCATTTGAAGAGAACAGCAACAGGAAACAAGAGGAAATAGAAGAAGTGGCTTCCACTGGAGTGAAAGAGGGGCGAGAGAGATTGAGAGACTGTTTTCTCTTTTTTGAGGGGTGGGTGGCTGCCGCACCACAGGATATGTGAGATCTTTCCTGACCAAGGATCAAACCTATGCCACCTGCACTGGAAGTGCCGAGTCTTAACTACTGGACCACCAGGGAAGTCCACGAAACTGTATTTCTGATGGTGAATGTGTGTGTGTGTGAGAGAGAAATTGTACTTCCAATGGCAAATGTTTGTCTAGTCAAGAGATACACAGTTTCTTGGCCAGTTGGGTCTGATGTCCCCTCATTCCCAGCCAGGGAATTAGGCACGTGCAGAGCACAGCTACTTCTAACTAGACCCTGAACAACTTGGGGGGAGACTTTTTTTAAAACTTTTTTTTTTTTTTTTTTACCAGTAGTTACTATTTTGTACTCAAAGTGAAACCATAGGCATCTTCCAACTGTAAACAGTAATTTTATAAAGAAGCAGCTTACAGGCTTAGGGGCAGATACATGCTGAAATTCGCTCAGCGAAGTGCACCCATGGACACTTGGGCCTTCCTACCTGCTTAGTCACTTTTCCTGCCCGTATCCAGGAAGGTTTTGGCGAGGGGGTTGCAGATTGTATGATTTTTTCCAGGCATTGTTCCAGAAGATTATATTGTACTAATGGAAAAGGAAAAAAAAAGAAAAGAAAAGGCTTCACTTGCATCTGAGTTCAGAGCTTTTTTTTTCCCTTGGTTTGACCTTACTGTTCATAGAGCACTTTGAGTTCTTTGAGATTTCTAGCACACCCATCTGGCAGACGCACTTAGTATTTTGGGGTCAGGCCTCTGCAAAGTGTGTGTTAGAATTGACTGGCATGTCCTTGACTCACACAGCCTTCCTACACTTGGGAACGGTCTCACCATCTCCAGACTTAGAAAATTGTGGGTTTTATCCAGTTCTTTAACTGGAGCTGTAAGAGTGGATCTATGCATCTTCTAAACCTAGGAAACTACATCTGTATTCTTAGCCTGTCATGTTAACAGATTCCGGTAATAATTCAAAAGGTTAAGAAAATAAAAGTGTGTCTGGTAGTTTGCTAAGCGTGAGTATGCTTATCAGTTCATGTTAAACTTCCCAGAGGCATGAACAACGAGAGCAGGCAAACAGAGATTATGAGCTCCACCCAAGGCCATCCGCTAGTAAGTTTTCAGCTGGAATGTCCCTGGGTACACACCTGCTCCAATATGCTTGAAACTCCATCTGTGCCTTCACCTTTAAGAACTCAGTGACATCCATCTACTTTGGTATGATGTCCATATTTTATCCTCTCACTACTTGTATGACTGTTTCTCTCCTGAATCATAAGTACTCATGTTGGATTTCTATTGGAAAAAATTTTTATCATCAGTATATATAGTTTTCTTACTTATTTTCTTTCCTTTTGCAAAATATTGTACAAGTTTTGCTTTCAAGGAATCTGCTGAGGGACTTCCCTGGTGGTCCAGTGGTTAACAATCCTCCTTCCAATGCAGGGAACCTGGGTTCAATCCCTAGTCAGGGAACTAAGATCTCATATGAGTGGGGCAACTAAGGCTGGGTGCTGCAGCTACTGAGCCCACATGCTCTGGAATTCATGCTCCACAGCTAGAGAAGCTACCTCGAGCCACAACAAAAGAATCACATGCCACAACTAAGACCCAACACAGCCAAATAAAAAAATGCATAAATATATAAAAAAAGAAAAAATCTGCCTGGTGTGAGATTGTGTCTGAGGTGTAAATGGCCAAGTCAAGATACATGGTAAGGAGAAAATGATGTAATTATGAGTTCTGTAGGACCTCCAATATGATTTATTGTAGTAGAGTGTTTTTTAATAGAGATCAACATCCGATGGATCATGGAAAAGGCAAGAGAGTTCCAGAAAAATAACTATTTCTGCTTTATTGACTATGCCAAAGCCTTTGACTGTGTGGATCACAATAAACTGGAAAATTCTGAAAGAGATGGGAATACCAGACCACCTGACCTGCCTCTTGAGAAATCTGTATGCAGGCCAGGAAGCAACAGTTAGAACTGGACATGGAACAACAGACTGGTTCCAAATAGGAAAAGGAGTACATCAAGGCTGTATGTTGTCACCTTGCTTATTTAACTTCTATGCAGAGTACATCATGAGAAACGCTGGACTGGAAGAAACACAAGCTGGAATCAAGATTGCTGGGAGAAATATCAATAACCTTAGATATGCAGATGACACCACCCTTATGGCAGAGGGTGAAGAGGAACTAAAAAGCCTCTTGATGAAAGTGAAAGAGGAGAGTGAAAAAGTTGGCTTAAAGCTCAACATTCAGAAAACGAAGATCATGGCGTCCGGTCCCATCACTTCATGGGAAATAGATGGGGAAACAGTGGAAACAGTGTCAGACTTTATTTTTTTGGGCTCCAAAATCACTGCAGATGGTGACTGCAGCCATGAAATTAAAAGACGCTTACTCCTTGGAAGAAAAGTTATGACCAACCTAGATAGCATATTCAAAAGCAGACACATTACTTTGCTGACTAAGGTCCGTCTAGTCAAGGCTATGGTTTTTCCTGTGCTCATGTATGGATGTGAGAGTTGGATTGTGAAGAAGGCTGAGCGCTGAAGAATTGATGCTTTTGAACTGTGGTGTTGGAGAAGACTCTTGAGAGTCCCTTGGACTGCAAGGAGATCCAACCAGTCCATTCTGAAGGAGTTCAGCCCTGGGATTTCTTTGGAAGGAGTGATGCTAAAGCTGAAACTCCAGTACTTTGGCCACCTCATGCGAAGAGTTGACTCATTGGAAAAGACTCTGATGCTGGGAGGGATTGGGGGCAGGAGGAGAAGGGGATGACAGAGGATGAGATGGCTGGATGGCATCACTGACTCAATGGCCGCGATTCTGGGTGAACTCCAGGAGTTGGTGATGGACAGGGAGGCCTGGCATGCTGCGATTCATGGGGTCGCAAAGAGTCGGACATGACTGAGCGACTGAACTGAACTGATTGCTTAAATCGGGCTTCTCAGGTGGCACAGTGGTAAAGAATTCACCTGCCAATTCGGGAGACACGGGAGCTGTAGGTTTGATCCCTGGGTTGGGAAAATCCCCTGAAGAAGGAGACAGCAACCCACTCCAGTATTCCCATGGACAGAGGAACCTGGCTAGAGGCAGTTCAGAAGTTCGCAAAGAGTTGGACATGACTGAGCATGCAGGCAATGCAACAAATTGCTTCAAGTTACATTTCTCAATCTCAAGAACCTAGAGAAGAAGCAAATCTAATAGCTACCACCTCTGTAGTGAATTTTTAAGTCTAAATAATAGCTTCTATTCAGTCATCTCTAGAATTCTGATTCTAAGATTTCAGCCAGAGAATTAGAATGATACTAAAACCAATCTAAGCATTCTTTTTTTTTTTTTTCATTATCATTCTTTGGTGCTATCCCTCATTCCTGTGCCATTTTATAAAGTAAAAATAATAATATTATTATTTTTAAAGTAATGCACTTATCATAATAGTCCATCTAGATTTTATTTTGGAGTGTATTTGGAGGTAGGAGTTTAAACTTTTTTTTAGGTGGATGCCTTACCATATCAACATGCATGTATACTCAGTTGCTGAGTCATGTCTGACACTGTGATGCTATGGACTGTTGCCCTCTGTCCATGGGATTCTCCAAGCCAGAATACTGGAGTGGGTTGCTGTGCCCACCTCCATGCAATCTTCCCAACTTAGCAATAGAAACTGTGTCCCCTGTTTCCTGCCTTGGCAGGTAGATTCTTTACCACTGAGCCAACTGTGAAGCCCTAAAATATCAACACTATTAACTAAATCAGCCTTTTCTTCCCAAGTTGAAATAATACCTTCACCATATATTAGTTTCCCATTTACATCTGATGATACTACTGAACTTTATCCTATCAGTAAATTTATTTATTACGTAGAAATACTATACTATTTATTTATAATTGCCTTGTATTATACTCTGGCAATTATAATAAATATTGGGCTTCCCTGGTGGCTCAGACAAAAAGAATCTGCCTGCAATGCCGGAGACCTGGTTTTATTCCCTGGGTCAGGAAGATCCCCTGAAGGAGGAAATGGCAACCCACTCTAGTGTTTTTGCCTGGAGAATTCCATGGACAGAGGAGCCTGGCAGGCTACATTCCATGGGATCACAAAGAGTTGGACATGACCGAGTGACTAACACACACACACACATAAATAAATATTACATTCTAATAGGCTTCCTGGGAAAAGACAATGGCACCCCACTCCAGTACTCTTGCCTGGAAAATCCCATGGACGGAGGAACCTGGTAGGCTGCAGTCCATGGGGTCGCTACGAGTCGGACATGACTGAGTGACTTCACTTTCACTTTTCACTTTCATGCATTGGAGAAGGAAATGGCAACCCACTCCAGTGTTCTTGCCTGGAGAATCCCAGGGATGGCGGAGCCTGGTGGGCTGCCATCTATGGGGGGTCACACAGAGTTGGACATGACTGAAGTGACTTAGCAGTAGTAGGCTTCCCAGGTGACTCAGTGGTAAAGAATCTTCCCGCAATGCAGGAGACCCAGGTTCGATCCCTGGAGAAGGAAATGGCAACCCACTCCAGTATTCTTGTCTGGAGTATCCCATGAAGAGAAGAGGCTGACGGGCTACATACAGTCCATGGGTCAAAGAGAGTTAGACACAACTTAGTCTCTGAGCAGACATGCATATTGTGAGATATCATTCTCACATATTGTGAGATATTATTCTTTTTTTCCCAAGATTTTCTTGGCAATTTTTTCACATATTTACTTTACAATATGAATTTTACAAAATTTTGTCCTCTTACCCAAATAGGAAAGGGAATTTCTGATTTGTGTTGCATTGGGTTTATGTATTTGGAAAGGGTGTGTTTCTTTTTTAATGACATTGAAATTTTTTATCTTAGAATATGAAATGTCTTTCAGTTTGTTCAGATGATGGTATTAGGACCATCAATAAAATTGAATAACATTTTTTCATTAGGTTCTATAACCTTTATGCTGGTTATTTTAGGTATTTTCCTGTTGTAAATTATTGCATGTGGGGTGCATTTTTTCCATATCCATTTCTAACTAGCTTATATTATAAATGTTATATCAATTATTTATTTTGAATAAATATGTATATTGCTTATGAATTCTAGTACATTAGTAGCTATCATATCTATTAAAATAACTTCTCTTCCTTCCAGTTATTTTCTTACTTTATTGTACCCCAGTGGCTCATGGTAAAGAATCCACCTACAGTGCAGGAGACCCAGGAGATGTGGTTTGATCCCTGGTCCAGGAAGATCCTTTGGAGAAGGAAATGGCAACCCACTCCAGTGTTCCTACCTGGAGAATTCCGTGGACATTGAGCCTAGCAGGCTAGAGTCCGTAGGGTCTCAAAGAGTCGGACACGTCTGAAGCGACTGAGAACAGCACAGCTAGAAAAGTACTGTTTTGTGTGTGTGTGTTTTTTTTCCTGCACTAGGTCTTCCTGGCTGTGCTGGGGGTTTGTTGCTTTGGGTGGGCTTTCTCTAGTTGAGGTGAGCGGGGGCTACTCTTTAGTTTGGTGCGTGGACCTCTCATTCCTGTGGCTTCTCTTGTTATGGAGTACAGGCTCTAGGCTCTCAGGCTTGGTAATTGATGCCGGCAGCTACTCCAGGGCATGCGGAATCTTCCCGGACCAGGGATTGAGCCTGTGTCCTCTGCATTGGCAGGCAAGATTCTTATCCCCTGTGCCATCAGGAAGTCCCGAAAACCAAAAATATTGTCGAATAAAAGTGGCCTTTTCCTGATTTAAATGTCAAGACTTCAGTGGAATTCCTTGGTGGCACAGTGGATAAGAATCCACCTACCTGTGCTGGAGACATAGGTTCAATCCCTGGTCCAGGAAGATTCCACATGGAAGGGAGCAGTTGAATCCATTCGGCACAACTACTGAAGCCTGTGTGTGCTACAGCCCATGCTCCACAACAAGAGAAGCCACCACAGTGAGAAGCCCGTGCACCTCAATCAAGAGTAGCCCCCGTTTGCTGCAACTCTAGAGAAAGCCCCTGTGTACCAACAAGGACCCAGTGCTGCCAAAAATAAATAACTAATTTTCAAAATGTCAGGGCTTCAGTATTTTACCATTCAATATGATGTTTACCTTCAGAAGGAAATGGTAACCCACTCTGGTATACTTGCCTGGAGACTCCCATGGACAGAAGAGCCTGGCAGGCTATAGTCCATGGGGTCGCAAGAGTTGGACATGACTTAGCGACTAAACCACCACCATGAGGTTGACCAGGTATATGGGTTTGTGTATATGTGAGTGTGTGTGTATAAATAAATTTTATCATATTTAGGTAGTTTCATTCTATCAGTATTTTACTTAGGATTTATATTAGGAATGGCCACTGAATTTTGTCAGCAATTTGGGGCATTGATTATGCTAACACTAGGATGTTTTCTCTTTATTATTGCAATGAATTATATTGATATTAAATACCAGAATGGTAGTTTAGGAAAATATATGAGTATCCTTCCAGTGTGGGAGGCTTTCTTACTAAGCTGTGCTATGTTTAGTTGCTCAGTCATGTCCAACTCTTTGTGACCCCATGGACTGTAGCCCCACAGGCTCTGATGTCCATGGGGTTTCTCCAGGCCAGAATACTGGAGTGGGTAGCCTTTCTCTTCTCCAGGGGATCTTCCCAACTCAGGGATCCAACCCAGGTCTCCCATATCGCAGACGGATTCTTTACTCTCTGAGCCACTAGGGAAGCCCAAGAATACTGGAGTGGGTTACCTATCCCTTCTCCAGCAGATCTTCCCGACCCAGGAATCGAACTGGGGTCTCCTGCATTGCAGGCAGATTCTTTACCAACTGAGCTACCAGGGAAGCTTAGAAAAGCCAAAAGGGAAAAGATTTCAGGATATAAGTTTAGACAAAATTGTTGGGGCTTCCCTGGCAGTTTCAGCAGTTAAGACTTTGTGCTTCCATTGCAGGGGGCACAAGTTCAATCCTTGTTTGGGGAAAGAAGATCCTACTTGCCACACAGCACAGTGGGGAAAAAGAAAAAAATGTTACATTTCTGAAATGCTATATATAGCATAAACAATGTCAGTTGACACCCTCATCAAATAAAAAATTATAACCACGAATATAAAAAGACCTTTTATGAATTGATAAGAAAAAGATAAGCCATAAGGGAAAGTAAAAACACTATATGATCAGGCAATTCATTAATTCAGCAACTTCATTTTTACTTCCTCCTGTATTACTGACACACGTCTAGATCTTAAGATAATAGCAATGAGCCAAACAGAGACTCCCCGCCTCATGGACCTAGTATTCTAGTGGGGAGTCACTAGTGTTACCTCACCTACTCCTTTGTGTCATTGTGTCAAAACTTTTTTCACAACCAGTCTCCTTTTGCCCAATGCAAGTTGCTTCTAATTTTTGAATCCACCTGTCAGTGCAGGAGATGTGGGTTCAATCCTTTGGTCGGGAAGATCCCCTGGAGGAGGAAACAGCAATCCACTCCAGTATTCTTGCCTGGGACATCCCATCAACAAAGGAACCTAGAGGGTTATAGTCCTTGGGGTCCCAAATTTTGTACCATAATTATGAGATTACCTGTTTCTACACAGCCTTGCTAACGGAGTTCTCTTTCAGTCTTTAGGATTTTTCCAGTCTGGATAGATGAGGAACAGAAAATACATAGCTTGGCATGATGTTAATGTCCTTTTCTATTATTCTATGTGAAATTCAGCATCTTTTCATGTTTACAAGCCTTGTGAATTTTTTTCTTCCTGTGAACTTGGTTTTCCTTTTTTTTTTTTTTTTTTGGCTCATTTTAAAAATTATCATTTTTTGGTCATTGTTGGTCATTTCTCTATTTCTACAAACTCTTCAGGGAGATTAACCCTTTGTTGTAATATTCATTATGAATGTTTTTCCCAGTTTAACACTTTTTTTTGGTCTTTGTTTGCCTTTTATTTTTAATCAGGTTTTTAAAAATAATTTTATTTATTTTTGGCTATGCTGGGTCTTCCTTGCTGCACAGGCTTTTCTCTAGTTGCAGCTAGTGGCAGCTACTCTGTAGTTGCTGCTCAGTAGTTGTGGTTCCCAGGCTCTAGAGCAAAGGCTCAATGGTTGTGGCACACAGGCTTAGTTGCTTCTCAGTATGTGGGATCTTCCTGGACCAGGGATTGAACCCACGTCTCTTTCATTGGGAGGCGGATTCCTCACCACTGAGCCACCAGGGAAACCCTAAATCAGGCTTCTTGCTATTCTTTTAGTAAAATAAAATTTATCCTTTTTAGATTTCATACATGTGGTAAATGTATAACCAATACCATAATAAAGATATAAAATATTTTCACCCACCCCCAAAGTTTACCCATGTCACTTTGCAGTCAGTCCCCTTTCCCTCCCTCATCCCCTGGTACCACTGACCTGATTTCTGTTTTGCCTCTTTCAGCATGCTCTGAATAGAATCACACAGTATATATGGTTCTTTTTTAAATCTTGCTCCTTCCTCTTAGCATAATGCTTTTGAGATTCAACCATGTCTTTGCAGGTAAGAGCAGTTCTATTTATTGCTGATTAATATTTTTTTCATATTGATGTATTTATCTATTTACCAGTTGATAGATATTTTGTTTTTCCCAATTTGAAGGCATTATGAACAAAGCTGCTTTAAACATTTCCATACAGGTCTTTGGAGACTTTGCCATACACAAGTTTTTTGTATTTATGTATTCAAATGTATAAATCAATTTTCTTTTTTCAAGTGGCCACCCAATAGTTCCCAAACTCATAAATCAATCATTTAAATCTGATTTAAGAAACATTATTTTAGAATTATTTGTAATTATTTATAATTTACTTAAAACATTTAAAATTTATTATAATTATATATTTATCACAATATTCAATTATCACAAATCTTCAATTAAACTTAGAAGTTACAAAACTATTTTTATTTAAACCCTCAAATACCACTTGCAACCTAGTAAATTCAATTATAAACCAAGTAATTTTCTGTAAAAATTAAAAACACTCATTTTCATTGTTCTTTGATTAATGTTTAATTCACTTATACATTTAACAAGTTGTAATCCTGCAGCCATGAAATTAAAAGACTCTTACTCCTTGGAAGGAAAGTTATGACCAACCTAGATAGCATATTCAAAAGCAGAGACATTACTTTGCCAACAAAGATCCGTCTAGTCAAGGCTATGGTTTTTCCAGTGGTCATGCATGGATGCGAGAGTTGGACTACAAAGAAAGCTGAGTGCCGAAGAATTGATGCTTTTGAACTGTGGTGTTGGAGAAGACTCTTGAGAGTCCCTTGGACTGCAAGGAGATCCAACCAGTCCATTCTGAAGGAGATCAACCCTGGGATTTCTTTGGAAGGAATGATGCTAAAGCTGAAACTCCATTACTTTGGCCACCTCATGCTAAGAGTTGACTCACTGGAAAAGATTCTGATGCTGGGAGGGGTTGGGGGCAGGAGGAGAAGGGGACGACCGAGGATGAGATGGCTGGATGGCATCACCGACTGGATGGACATGAGTTTGAGTAGACTTGGGAGATGGTGATGGACAGGGAGGCCTGGTGTGCTGCGATTCATGGGGTCGCAAAGAGTCGGGCACGACTGAGCAACTGAACTAAACTGACTGAATCCCTTAAACATTTAAGCGCTTTTTACAAACTTAATCAAATTACCTTGAGATTATAAATTAAAGTCACAAAACTTATAAATCTAACACATTAAATTCTTTTAAATTTAAATACAGTGTGCCCTCTATATATGAACCTTCAAGTTCATACGCGAGCTTTCTATGTCTAATCACGTAAGTTAGTTCATGTGCACTCATCCTCTAGAAGTGGTTGTGTTTGTGTGCTTTAATACAGTACTGTGTAGCGTGCAGTAGTGCTGCACCTGTGAGTCCAGGGCGTCCAGAAGCAAGCATAATACCAGTGGTAATGTAAGCTGGCTGTTGTACTGTCCTACGGTACTTCTCAAGATATTGCACTGTAAAATTATAATTGGTTTGTTTATTGTTTGTGTTTATTTTCTATGCATTATTTGTGTGAAAAGAACTATAAACCTATTATAGTACAGTATTATACATTTGATTGTGTTAGGTGGTACCTAGGCTTACTTTGTTAAACTTACAAACAAACTGCACTTACGAATGTGCTCTTGGAGAGGAATGCGTTCATATGTAGCGGACTTACCATAACACTGACAAACTCGATTAAATCCTCTTAAGAATTTCAATCTATATCAAGCACTTCTGAAATCTAAAGAGATAGTTACAACTCTAACAAAATTAAGCCACATGTTTATAGTGAAGTAAACTTAAAAATGTAGATAGGCAAACTCTTTTAAACATTTAAACATCTTAAAATCATTATACACTTAATACATATTCCTGAGTTTAAACATTGACTAAGTTTGCTAGTGCAAACTTAATCATTTGCGTTAGCCTATGTATTTAAATTAAAATGATATATATAGTATGTCAGGTTCTGGACAGCATTTTAATCATCTTAAGGATACACAAAGCACAGCTTCTAGTTGAAGTCCTATTATATATCTTCCCTCCCTCTGGCAATGCTGCTAAAATAACAATTACAGGGTGTTTCTAAAGCATAAACCCACAAGACAGAGAGACAGGGAATGGCGATGAAGGCAACAATTTTGCATGCTACAAAGATGACTTAGCGGTAGCTGGCTTAACAGTCCTGAAAAAGCTGAATTTTAAGCTAGTGGTAGAGAAGTCAGGAAGTAATCAGATTTGTACCCCAGAACCTCAAAGCAGGGGCAATTCAGAAACAGGGAGAAACAGGTACTTTGAAGAAAGTGAGAAAGGACCTGTGAACAGGAGTGATGGTTGATATCCCATTTGAAATGTGGTTAGAACCACCTTCTTCATCCTCTACTCCCAACCCCCTTTCCTCTGCACAACCAGCAACAGCTTTCCCTCACCGCTCAGGAGAGGACTGGAAGTTTGGTCTCTGGAGAGGCAGACTAAGGATTCAGTGGACTCCGGACCCCAGGTCACTGGGGACAGAGGAACTCAGAGCTAAAGATGGCATGGAAGTAAATCCAAATCCAAATGCTGAACTGAGAGACTCATTCTGACTTCCCAGTGGCTCATGGAAAGCTTCAGGCAGTGAGATTTATACCCTCCAGGGAGAAAGCTGGAAGATGCTTCACCAGCCAAGAAGAGAACTTATGATTTTAATAGGATCCTCCAACCAAAGAGCTTCAGCAGATCACCCAACAGTGAGATCCTCACTGGATAATCCCTGCTCAAATGCCCAGAACCTCCACGCAGCTACCTAGCACTCTACTCCTAAATAGATGTGAACGGTGAAGAGTTAATCAGGCTTTTGTGTTTGTGCTCAGTGGCTCAGTAGAGTCTGACTCTTTGTGACCCCATGGACTGTATAGCCCACCAGTGGGATTTTCCAGGCAGGAATTCTGGACTGGGTTGCCATTTCCTTCTCGAGGGGATCTTCCTGACCCAGGGATTGAACCCAAGTCTCCTGAAGCGCCAGCATTGGCTGGTGGAGCCACTGAGCCATTTGGGAAGCCCCTATCAGTATTTTGAGGAAAGCCAGAGCAAGTCAACAACAAAAACATATAGGAAATGTAATTTTGGAAAAAATGACTACAATAAACAAGAAATAAAATACTCCTCAGTAATATCGTTGGAAGGATAAAAAAGTTATTATAGCCACAAAACAAGAGCATCACACAATAAAAAAGAAACATTCGGAAAACTAAGAAGAAATTTTAGAAAAATATATATTAGGAAAAATGAAAAACTCCATGAAAGAGTTGGAAGATAAAATAGAAAAAATCTCCTAGAAAAAAAGAACCAAAAGTAAGAAATAGACAATAGGAAAGGAAAACAAAATAATAAATGAATTAGACCAGGATGTCCAGATCTGGAAATAAGAAATTCCAGAAGAAAGTGTACAAGAAAGTCTTCTAGATGTGAAGTATTCTCAGGTTCTAAGCTCTCACCAAGTACCCTGAAAAATGAATGAAAAAGGATTCATAACAGCTGTCTCAAGCAAGGTCCACTGAGGAGGCAGAAATCATCCTTATTTTATCAGAGACAATTTATTATTAAGAATTGCTAAGTAACAGAAGACAGTTAACAACATAAAGAGGGTAAAAGTAGGCAAAAACCTGTACACAGATGTTTATAGAACTTTGATTTGTAATAGCTAGAAACTGAAAACAACTCAGGAACCTAAGCATCAAAGCAAAGTTTGGAAGAAAATGCAGACACTGTGGGAGAGCACAGTTTGAGACCGGAGGGAATGGGGGTGAATCTGAGATGTTCCCAGCATTCCCAAAGGGGAAGTCAAAAGGAGGCTAGTCGAAGTGACTACAGAGCCAGCCTAAGAGCCAGCACCTTATTGCTGTGATTGCCAAGCTCTTGATGTCACAGAGATAACATTCTGAGTAAAACATTAAAGACTCAGGTGTTGAATATGGGAAAGTGTTAGGAATACCTTCATCTATTTATTCTACTGACGTGTGTGTGTGTGTGTGTGTGTGTGTGCATTACTGACGTGTGTGTGTGTGTGCATGTGTGTGCGCACGCTAAGTTGCTTCAGTTGTGTCTGACTCTGCAACCCCATGGACTGTAGCCTGCCAGGCTCCTCTGTCCATGGGATTCCCCAGGCAAGAATACTAAGTGGGTTGTCATGCCCTTCTCCAGGGGATCTTCCTGACCCAGGGATTGAACCCGAGTCTCTTATGGAGCCTGCATTGGCAGGCAGGTTCTTTACCACTAGTGCCACCTGGGAAGACCCTTAGGTATATATGAGAGTAATATAAATTTATTATATTAAAATTAATGTAATATACATATTGTATTAATATAATTCATAGAATTAATGAAGTACAGTTGACCCTTGAACAGTGTGGGGGGTGGAGCATCAACCCTCCCTGCAGCTGTAAGTTCTTTTATAACTCCCCTGTCCATCCTCCCAATTGAACATTTTATACTTGTGGATTCAACCAACCACAGGTCATGTGGTACTGCAGTAAATATTTAGTGAAAACAATTTTCCTATGTATGAACTTGTATAGTTCAAACCATGTTGATCAAGGGTCCACTGTAATATAACTGCTGAAAATAACATAATAAAATGTATGTCTAGTAAAAAATAAAAGAGCTCTTTCAATGTAAAATAAGTGATAAAAATCAATTTGGTTTTAGTTTCCCTCACAATGTTATTTCTTTATACATAATATATTATGCTGTGGCATTCAGTATATGGTATACTAGATCTGGTGGAATATGGCATTCTTTCACATAAAAACACATTTAAAGGAAAAGAGATTCCCAACACAGTGATGGTGCCCTGGCTTCTCCTCTCAACAATCTATTGGTTCTGTCTCTAGGTGACACTGTTGTCACCTCAGGCTGGTGACATTCAACCTCATAGTGACAAAATGGTTGCTGCTACTCCAGTGATCACATCAAAGCACAGTAGCCAGCCCCCAAAGAGGCTGTGTTTCTCATGAATGAAAAATGTCAGCTGCCATATATAGGATGTTGGGAACTCAGGATGGAGACAAATGGATTGCCTGCTGTCAAGCCCTTAGTGACTATAGCCACCCCCAGCAGTGTACCATGAGGCGACTCAGGATGGGAAAAAAACATGATACCAACTCTAGATAGCTAGGGTGCATATCAAAGGAATGATTACAGTAAGCCCGGATTCTTGCATCTTTCCATACATAGAAAAGCACTAGTCATTAATTGAGATGTCTGGTTTTCTTTAATTATTGGTAATCTTTTAATGCTCTGACTACCTAACCAGTCCATTCTAAAGGAGATCAGCCCTGGGTGTTCTTGGAAGGAATGATGCTAAAGCTGAAACTCCAGTACTTTGGCCACCTCATGCGAAGAGTTGACTCATTGGAAAAGAGTCTGATGCTGGGAGGGATTGGGGGCAGGAGGAAAAGGGGAAACAGGAGGAAAAGGGGACAACAGAGGATGAGATAACTGGATGGCATCACTGATTTGATGGACGTGAGTCTGAGTGAACTCCAGGAGTTGGTGATGTACAAGGAGGCCTGGCATGCTGCGATTAATGGGGTTGCAAGGAGTCAGACATGACTGAGCGACTGAACTGAATTGAACTGAACCTTATCTTTGTCACAAAACTATATGTTCTGTCTCCTTACCTCTTCAGAGCTATCTGAGAGGTTGCTTCCCAGACTTGAAGTCCCCAGAAAGTCTGCAAATAAAACATAATTCTCCAATTTAGTGAATTTTTTTTTTTCAGTTGACATTCCTTATCAGTGGTAAAATCTATCCCAGAACTTCCTGGAGATTTCTCCTGGTGTCTCACATGCCTGCGCTCACACTGATCACTGGCAGGGGGAAAAACCTACCAAGAATGGTTTATGCCAGGACTTCCCTGGTTTGTAAGACTCCATGCTCCCACTGCAGGGAGCCTGGGTTCGATCCCTAGTTGGGGAACTAAGATTCTGCATGACACACAGCTCGGTCTAAAAGGAAAAATAAAGGAAAAAATAAAAAGAATCGCTTAGACCAGTCATGTCCTACCCCTTGGATCTAGAGGTGAGGCCTGTGCTGAGCACCAGCAATGCAGAGGAGAGAGGCCATAGGATAAATCAGGATTCCTGTAGGAAAAGCAGGTGGGCAAAAAAAAATGCCAGGTAGCAACTGGCAATGTCTGCCACTGGTTCCTAATCACATCCACTGTGTTGAGGAGTTAATTCTCCAAAGACAGCTTCATTTCTGAGTTCCTAAAGGAAGAAAGAATTTCAGTGCAGTCAGTTCTCCTTTATTAAAGGTTTCAGTTTATTCCATTCTCATTTTAGCCTCAGACTCATCTTTCCCATAATTCATAATGATGCTTTTATTCCCAATATAGAAAAATTCCTACTATTCCAATTTCAATAGCTGAAAATCTTAAGTTTTGCTGTGTCTAGACAAATCGAGCCAAACAGAGGAATGCATAGTTGACGTTATAAATGTGGATCAAAGCACATCATAATTGTTTATAATTTAAATATGCATTGAAATAAAATATCTTCATAATTCATTTTAAAAAATAATGTCCTTCTACATTTTGGAATGCCAGTACTTTGTGAGCTTTTGAGTAATATCAAAAGGTAAAATTACTCGCAGTGTGCCCTTGCAATTCTTTGCTTCTCCATTTCTCAGTAGACTGTTCAGATAACAAAATCCTTCTTTACTAAATAGAAGCTCTAATTTCATAAACTCTCTCTGACACAGTATCTCAACCCCATTCTTTAAAACCCCCTAATCATATATGATTTCCAAAACAGGGGAAAATTTGATCTCATGGAGTAACACTAGTCTGCAGGAGAAAGCAGAAATAGTCGTGTGCTAAATTACAATCATATTTCCTGGGCAGATGCTTCGAAAGATTCAGAATGCCTCATTTAGTCTGTGGTATCTGGGAAGTCACCCTAATCTTTCACAGACAGATAATTATGCTGTGGGGAAAATACTTAGAGCAAAGGATGTGCAATTCTTAATGATTATTGATGATCAGAAAAGTCAAATACCAAGTCAGAACGAAATATTTTTCGTTTTTGTTGGTCCATGCCATGCAGCTTTTGGGATCTTAGTTCACTGACAAGGGATAACCCGCTCCCCCCGCAGTAGAAGCTCGGAGTCCTAACCACTGGACAGCCAGGGAATTCCCTAAAGATCTTTGAAGAATACGATTAAGAGAGCAGAGCTTAATGACGTATGATTGAGTATTGTTAGACAGTTGATGAGAACAAAGATAAGATTCTGGTCTGTGGGTATTTGGAACTGAGTATTATAAATACGAAGAACTGACCAGCAAGGGAACAGGAAGGCAAAGGGAGAAAGAAAGAGGCAAAGACCCTCCTTCACAGAGCTCACTGGCTAGCCTCATGTGTCTGGCTTCCTGCTGGGCACTTTGCACTTATCCCAGGTCATCCCTCAGAAGTTCAGTGAAGTGAGCATAGGGGGTTATCTTGGAGACGAAGAACCTGAGGTCCCAAGGGATTAAGACTTTTGCCTAATAAACATGAGAGAAACCAGGCTTTAAACCCAGGAGAAGGAAATGGCAACCCACTCCAGTATTCTTGCCTGGAGAATCCCATGGACTGTAGCCTGCCAGGCTCCTCTGTCCATGAAGTTGCAAGAGTTGGACACGACTTAGCAACTAAACCACCACCACCATTCCTAATACCAGAGTCTCTCCTGTTGTCCCAGTAGCAGGAGTTTTCAGCCAGGTATAGTGATGGGAGTAGGATGGTCTCTGATCTGGGGGACTGGAATTGGGGTGTGTGTTGTCCAAATATATCCAAATGCTGAGATGCCTGCTGTGTACAACGTTTCCCAGTGCCCTCTGGAGGGTTGCCTTGTGAGTCCCTCTCCTGTTGGAAAAAGACTTAAGCTCTAGGGACCTTCACTGAGTGAATGACAGATACCTCATTGTCTTGATAATTTGTGCAGAAAAGATGTTGGGGAATTAGTGAGGAATCTTAGACCTCTCTTTTGGAAGTAAGCTCAGTTTTCAAATTTATTGAAATGATTCTCTGGAAATACATGAGAAATCTAACTATATGCTAAATTTAACCAACAATTTTAAAGAATTCTCACAGATCACAGGATTTCTATTAAGATACAAAATGATAATGAGGCTGACTGCTTGCCTCTCCTGGAGAGGATATGAGGCAACAAAAAAGAGCTAGACTCTTTCTAGGTCAGCCTCTGCCTGGTAAGAGATGCTGGGGCAAGTTATTTTACTCATCTGAGATCCACTTCATAATAAGACAGTCACACACTGCTCACTGGGAGATTGATGAAACCCTCATTCTAGTCAGGTCTGTTGTAGTTATTCAGTTGTGTCTGACTCTTTGTGACCCCGTGGACTGTAGCCTGCGAGGCTCCACTGTCCTTGGAATTCTCCAAGCAAGAATACTGGAGTGGCTAGCCAGGTCTAAACAGTCACAAAACCCCTGGGAAGCGCCTCTGTGGCTTTTCTTGCAGGCAGGATTCTTCATTACCAAAACATTCACATTTGATAAGAATATGTTCAAAACAGTATTTATAGATTTTAAGGTTTTCAAAACAGAGATAAATATATAAGAATAACTTTCTATGTGTTCTGACTTAAGCTAATACCATGAGAGCTGGTACCCAAGTCATAACTACTTAGGGATCCTCTTTGGCTTCCTTCAAGCTGGATCTGTCATGTGAAATGGTTGCATTTACTGCCAAGCTAATGCCCCTTCTCCCTGCACATATATTTTCCTTTAAGTATTTGGAGCTGTGGTGTATATACTTTCAAGCCTTTTGACCAGTGATCGTTAACAGTGATCTATGTTATTAGTCATTTCTTCACAAATTATTTTATTGGCGACAGAGTATTCCATCATTTAAATGTGCCATGATTATTTAATTACTCCCAACTATTGGACCCTTAGGTCAGCGCTGATTTTTCATTATTATAATTAGCCTATGGGCTTCCCTGATGGCTCAGATGGTAAAGAATCTGCCTGCAATGCAGAAGACCCAGATTCAATCCCTGGGTCAGAAAGATACCCTGGAGAAGGGAATGGCAACCCATTCCAGTATTCTTGCCTGGAGGATTCCATGGACAGAGGAGCCTGGCAGGCTACAGCCCATGGGGTCACAGCTGAGTGACTAACACACGCACACATAATTAGACTGCAACAAACTTTCCTATATAAAAAATGTCGTATACATCTCTGATAAATTGAGAGGAGAATGTCTGGGTCAAAGGGCATGGATGATTTCAAGGTTTGGGGGAGATATTATCAAGTCAATTTACACTCCTCTCAATGAGTGTTGAGGGCTCCCATTTTACCTTGTCTTCACAGGTATTGAGTTTTGTCACTTAAAAAAAGCTTAACTAACTTGAGAGACAATGTCTAGTATCTTTTTCTGTTTTAATAGGCTTTTTAAAGAATACTTACTTGTCCGCATTGGGTCTTAGTTACAGCACGGGGGACCTTCTTGCATCATGAAGGATCTTTTATTTTGGTGCACGGGCTCTGACGATCCAGTACTTCAGTCACCTGATGCGAAGAGCTGACTCATTGGAAGAGACCCTGATGCTGGGAAAAACTGAGGGCAAGAGGAGAAGGGGGTGACAGAGGATGAGACAGTTAGATGGCATCACTGACTCAATGGACATGAGTTTGAGCAAACTCAGGGAGATGGTGATGGACAGAGAAGCCTGGCATGCTGCAGGCCATGGGGTCGCAAAGTCAGACATGACTTGGCAACCGAACAACAACAACAATGGGCTTGGAGCACGTAGCTTTCCATAGTTGTGGCACACGAGCTTAGTTGCTCTGCGGCATGTAGGATCTTAGTTCCCTGATCAGGGATCGAACGTGTGTCTCCTGCATTGCAAGGTGGATTCTTAATCACTAGACCACCAGGGTAGTCCTTTTAACAGGCTTTAATATCTCACATAATAGAGTCTCGACAAGGCTAAGTTATGGTTCCGAGGATCAGATTTCTGTGTACTGCTCTGATATACAGAGCAGTGTAGATTTTATGTGAAGAGAGCTTTGTGACTCACAACAAGCCCTGTGTTTGCGAGTGAGGAGTGAGGAGGCTGGCTTCTGGTTCTAGTCAGTCGTGTTTCCTTAGGCAAGTGTTCTATTCTCAGGCATTTATTTTAAATACCTCAGAGGAGCCAGTAGGATGCTTGTTTGTGTTGCAAGGTAACTTGGGTCTGTGCCCTGAGGAGCCTCCCTCCTGAGGCTGTTACAGCAAGCACTTCAAATATTGCCTTCTAAATCAGTCCCTGAGGGTTTAATTAATTAGCAGAAGGAATGTCAGAAATAATTTTTAATTGATGAAATGATTGATGTGCAAGATATGAAGCTGACAAGTAAGGCTGTAATGTGTCTTTCTGCATTTTTTTGAACAACATAAGTAAGCTTAGTAATCAAATGTTTCTGGAGTCGCACCCTGTCTAGAACTCCATGTGTTCCAAAATCTTCCATTTTACCTACAATATAGTTGTTTGATCTGGCTAGAGGGGTAGCTGATTAGATTATTATAACAGGTGCACTTGCCCCAGAGAGAAACTTTGCTGTGAAGTATCCTGTAGAATGTTAAAGTGGGCTGGGGCTGCGGGGCACTCCACTGAGCTTCCAGAAACATGTTTTGGACTCCGGTAGTGTCTGTCTTTCTTCTGTCAGAATTCAATTGTAAGATAACATCTGGTAGGTGTAGGCTGTAGGTGAAACAGGAGGAAAGGGGGCAGAGCACAACCTTTAGAGGAATGGGACGTGACAAAACTGGTTAGAACCAACTAGATCCAAGATGGCAGGTAAGTAGACTTCCAGTGGACCTTGAGCTTCATTGTTAGATCACTGTAATACATTAGCATGCTAAATGACACCCACCAGTACCGTAACGGTTCTGAGGCCAAACATAAGAGGTCAAAAGTGGGCAGTTGCCCAATTCGTGGAAATCTCTGTCCCCTCCACCCAAAATAGTTGGAATAACCCTCCCATTCATTAGAAAATTACCCAGCCCATAAAAACTAGCCATGCCATATTGTGGGGCCCCTCAGCTTCTGAGATGGCCCACACTGTCGGTGATGTGCGTTTTTCTCTAAATAAAGTCACTTTTCACCTATCATTTCATCTCTGAGTTCCTTCATGTCCAGGCAAAAGCCTTAAATTCACTGGGAATGTAAGGAGGGACACCTATCATTTCTGACTTAACCTCTTTGAAGTGTTTTCCTCCTTCAGATGAGTGGCAGGAAATGAACTGAATTATTTCTGAGATCACAACTAATCCTACGAGTTCTAGATTATGTGCGTAAAGAACACACATATATTCAAATGACCTGGCATATCCAATAGAAAGGAGATATTTGTCATCATATTTAATGTTAATTTTAGTGATACTTAATAGAAGGAAATGGAAAGGAAAATAGAAGTGCAGAGAGATTAAATAAATGGGCTAGGTCTATCTTTGTTCCAAGATTCATGCTCTTCTACTGTTAACTCCTGATACCCTTTCATTATAGATTGAATTGTGTCCCTGGTGGCTCAGATGGTAAAAATATGCTTGCAATGCTGGAGACCCAGTTTTGAACCCTGGGTTGGGAAGATCTCCTGGAGAAGGGAATGGTTACCCACCCCAGTACTCTTGCCTGGGAAATCCCTGGACAGAGGAGCCTGGAGGTCTATAGTCCATGGGTTCATGAAGCGTTGGATGTGACTGAGTGACTAACACACTTTTTAAATTCTTATGTTGAAAACTGTATTTATAGATAGGACTTGTCAAGAACTAAATAAGGTTAAATAAGGTCATAAGGATGGGGCCCTAGTCCGACAGAACCAGTGTCCTTAAAGGAAGAGGAAGAGACACCAGGGTTGCACATACTCAGAGGAAAGGCCATGTGAGGACAGTGAGAAGATGTCACCTGCAAGCCAAGGAAAGAGGCCTCAGGAGACACCAAACTTGCCAACACCTCGATCCTGCACTTCCTGCCTCCAGAGCTGTGAGAGAATAAGTTTCTAGTGTTCATGCCACCCAGTCTGTGGTGTTTTTCTATGGTAGCCCTAGGAGACTGATAAACCCTTAACTTCATGCAGATGGGGCAGAAAGATGCTTAAGAGAATGATTTTGGTGAGCCTCATACCAGGAAAAAAAAACAAAATAGGAAGGCTAAGGGATTTTCTAAAGGGAATTAGCTACCTCAGTTTTGTGAGATTACGGAGCTCTGAAACTTAAGTACATATTTTCCCCTCAGCTCCTGTGGTGGTGGTTTAGTTGCTAAGACATGTCCAACCCTTGTGACCCCATAGACTTTAGCTTGCCAGCCTCTTTGCCCATGGGATTCTCCAGACAAGAACACTGGAGTGGGTTGCCATTTCCTTCTCCAGGGGATCTTCCTGACCCAGGAATGGAACCCAGGTCTCCTGCGTTGTAAGCAGATTATTTACCAACTGGGCTACGAGGGAAGCTCTCGTAGAGATTAGCAATAAAATCTAAGTGAAAAGCACTCTTTAGTTCATCCCATCCCATGAGGCTTCCCTGGTAGCTCAGACGGTAAACCATCTGCCTGCAATGCGGGAGACCTGGATTTTATCCCTGGGTTGGGAAGATCCCCTGGAGAAGGAAATGGCAACGTACTCCAGTACTCTTGCCTGAAAAATTCCATGGACGGAGGAGCCTGATAGGCTACAGTCCATGAATCGCAAAGAGTCGGACACGACTGAGCAACTTCACTAGTTCATCCCATGAGTATTTTCTGAGGACCTACTTTCTAGTGGGCAGGGTAGGTAAGATGGCATGAAGGGTCTCTTCCCTCCTGAGAGAGAGCTGTGCCATCTTTCAGAAATGAGGAGTGGTTGGGGAGATTGGAGGGAGGGGACCTCAGGAGATGTTAGGGCATTTGGAGGCAACTCTTGAAGGGGAAGAAAGCTGGCTGATGCCCAGACCCACAGGCAAGGGGAAAGGGGTGAGGAAGAATGGAAGTTGTGCAGTTCGTAGGCTGCAGGGATGGGCTTCCCAGACCAGCACCAGGAAGGGCCTCCAGAAAAGAGAGGAGAATGGATAGAGACCAGGGCAGTGGCCCAGGGAGGTGCACCGGGATCTGTGAGGAGCACCAGGAGTGCTGAATGGACAGGGTGGATGAGAGGAAACTAAACAAAGGGAGGCCTCTTAGTGAGTTTCACTTGCTTAACTATTTCTCCTTGAGTAGAAACTTGAGCTCATTTTTAACCTGACATGGTAATGCCAGTGAGGGAAGAACCCAGGCCTGGGAGGACAACCAGTTTCTCAGTACTGTCTATCTCCTTACCCATCTTTTCCCTGGGAGCCCTGGTGCAGAAAGAGTTCACTGTCATGAAATCAACGCTGAATGTAAGTGCAGTCCATAACTGTGGAAAAGAGGTTGCTTCTGATAAACCAAAATGCTCATGCATTATCAGATTATCATTAACATGATAATGCATCAGTCAAATGCATTATCAGATTACCATTATCAGATCCATTACTGAGACGTGTCCTGGGTAATGACACTTTGAAGCATCAGTCAAGGCATGATGGTGTTTTTCCTGGCTCTGCCCAAGTACCTGTCATTCTGCATGAGAGAAATATCCATTCCTTGTGTCTGCCTGGTAGACAGGACAGAGAGGAGGAGGAGAACCAAGCAATTACTTTGGAATTGGCTCCTGTACATAAAGAATCTGTGTTCTCAGAAACACCTATCCTTTCAGCTCTGGGTGATTTAAGCATCAATTGACTTGATAGATTTTTTTAAGATTCCTTCCAGCATTTTGGTTTTGTGCCCCTAATCTCTAAGGAAAATGTTCCCTGATGCACATACCTCACTTTTAATTTGATGTGACACCAGTTTGCGAAGTTACGGCTGACGTTGGACACACAGCCTTATGTGCCTTCCAAGATAGTGATTTTTTTTTTAAAGACCCCAGACCTAAACTCGGCTGTGGGCGTTGCAATTGGTTTTAACTCATCTCACCTTCAGTCTATTCAATCGCAGGTAATTTTTAGATGGTGGAAGATCTCTCTGAGGAGTGAGTATCGATCAGCAAAACCTGGAGAAACAAAAGAAACTCATGAAGACTTTCTAGAGAAGTCACATCTTCAGGGTAAGGAAGGGAGTGTATTATGTACTTGCCACTGTTAAGTTCTCTTTAGTTAGTGACAGAGTTTGTCAGTGAAGTAGCAAACATCTCACCATTTGAAATATGGATATGTAGCTATGTGCTTAATTGCCTATAACAGATATGATAGAATATTGGGTTCTTTAAAAATAGAAAATTGTTAACATATCCTGAAATTTCTTTTGGAAAAAAAAAATCTCTGAGGGATTTCCCTGACTGTCCAGTGATTAGGACTCCACACTTCCACTGCAAGGGGCATGGATTTGATTTCTGGTTGGGGAACTAAGATTCCGCATGCCAAGAAATATGGCCCCCACAAAAAAATCGTTAATAATCTTTTTTTTATTTGGCCGAGCAGCTTGTGGTGTCTTAGTTCGCCAACGAGGAATCCATCCTGTGCCTGCAAGCCATGTGGATGAAAATGCTGAGTCCTAGCCACTGGACTGCCAGGGAATCCCCATCATTAATAATCTTAAATCATGTAGTAAATATGATTTTTTCCCCTAATATTTAATTAAAATGGCTTTCCTTTAGTTAAAAATAAGTTAAAAGATTATTCCAAAACATAAGCAAATTATCAAGTCCTTAAATTCTTATGCATTTTGGCATTCATTTTAAAATCCCTACCATTTCTTTTAATAGCCAGGTTTTCATGAGAAGCAATTTTTTTTTTTTTTGCCATGTCACATGGCTTGCAGGATCTTAGTTCCATGACCAGGGATGTAACTCAGGCCTTAGGCAGTGGAAGCATGGAGTCCTAAACCCTGGGCCTCCAGGGAATTCCCCAAAACCAGTCTTAAGTAGCACTTGGACTAAATAGTAGAAATTGCCCTTCAATTTCTCCTTTGCTTTTTTTCTTCTCAATGTGAAAATTTCAAACATAAATGTAGACAGAATGTTTGTTTTAAAAAAAAAAGCTCAGATGCACCCATAACCCAATTCAACAATACTCAAAACACAAACCTTCTGTTCCCATTGAATTATTTTTAAGTAAACCTCAGATGTTACATCATTTCTTCCTAAACTACTTCAGTATTTGTCTCAGAAAGGACTCTCTTTAAACTCTTTAATAATTAGTTCTTAATAATAAAATCTTAAAGCTAGAAGGCATTTTAGAGATTCTTATTTTATTAGGAGTAGGTAGCAAGCAATGTTCGGAGAAGGCAACAGCAAGCCACTCCAGTACTCCTACCTAGAAAATCCCATGGATGGAGGAGCCTGGTAGGCTGCAGTCCATGGGGTCGCTACGAGTCGGACGCGCCTGAGTGACTTCACTTTCACGTTTCACTTTCATGCATTGGAGAAGGAAATGGCAACCCACTCCAGTGTTCTTGCCTGGAGAATCCCAGGGACGGGGTAGCCTGATGGGCTGCCATCTATGGGGTTGCACAGAGTCAGACACAACTGAAGCGACTTAGCAGCAGCAGCAAGCAATGTTAATAATATTAACATCAAGCACTTTCATATACATACTCTCATTTAATTGTTATAATATTCTTGTGAAATAGTCTTATTCCTATTTCTCAAATGAGATTCAGAATGGGTATGACTTTCCCAGATCCCATAGTTAACTACGGACATTGCCAGGCCTAAGCATTAAGAGTAGGAAAAAAAAAATCTTATTTTTATTTTTTTTTTATTTTTATGTATTTATTTGGCTGAGCCTGGTCTTGGTTGTGGCACACGGTAGCTTTGGTTGCAGCATGCAGGATCTTTTTTTTTTAAGTTGTGCCGTACAAACTCTTAGTTGTGGCATGTGGGATCTCGTTCCCCCACCAGGAATTGAACTCAGGACCCCCTGGATTTGGAGTGTGAAGTCTTAGTTACTGGACCACCAGGGAAGTCCCCCAAAATCTGATTTTTAAAAGGCACACTCTGGTCTAGTAATTTACTAAGGAGAAATTATCACCAATTAAAGCATATCATCAATTATTTTACTTTAAATAACTTTTATTATTTCCATTGACAATTTTAATAATGATAGAAGACTGCTTTTTATTGTTTTCTCAGAGATTCTAACAAAAAAATAAACTAATGACATATGATCAAAGTCATGGCTTTTAATATACCATCTCCGTGACTATTTTGTGCTCATACATGCAGCTTTAAAAGAGATTTTATTCCATAACTTTGATTGAAAGGAACTGTCAAATAAGAAATGCAAATTTTAAAAAGGCACATTCTAGGTGGATGTTTGATAATCAAAATTCTTAAAGATTTTCTGTCTTTTAACATTATATCATGTGAATAGGTTTGGTTGGGTTTTGCTTCCTCAAACAGTTAAACATCTGGATTGATTGTCCTCAGTTTTTGGTTATGAAATTCATTACCGGCCTGCAAAGAACCATGCTGAAGACTGTCTACTTTTCACTGAACAAAAATAAGTCCATGCATGCCTTACTTATTTAATTGTGGAATAGACAGGTTTCTGCAAAGATAGTTATGAAGTAAACTTCTATAAAACACATTTTGTTTCCGAGTCAGGTTCCGTTTTATTTTCTAAGCACAATAGTACCTAATTGACCAGGGAGTGCTAAGCATCCATTGACACGGGATTTTCTGACAGCTCTCGACAGGAACCTGAAGATGGGGGTTTGGGCCAGAGAGATGGGAGGTGATTGTCTTCTTTTTTTTTTTTTTTCAAGAACTTAGCTGTTTTATTTTATTTTTATGTTATTTATGGCTGCACTGGGTTTTTGTTGCTGGGCGCAGGCTTTCTCTAGTTTTGATGCACGGGCTTCTCATTGCGGTGGCTTCTCTTGTTTCAGGACTTGGACGGCCTATAGGGTGCTTTTGGCTTCACTAGTTGCAGTGAAGCTGCACAAGCTCTAGAGCACAGACTCAATAGTTGGGACACACAGGTTCAGTTGCCCCATGGCTTGTGGACTCTCAATCCGGACCAACAGCAGAGTTTGGGAGGTGATTGTCTTTTGACTAGAGGCATGAGGGCCAGACCCTAACCTGTTTCTTGCATCCCCAGGCATCTCCAACACCCTTGCCCCCTCATAAAACACCAGAGTGGGGGCAACATCAGCTTCAGGACGACCACTTGTGGATTTCCTGGTCCTGGAAGAGTAAGCAATAAGGGAGTTTATGAGTCTGACTGAGGCCTCCTGCTGGCTCCACTCCCCCCCGGAGAGAAGCGAGTTGAGGAGTTCAGTTGAGGAACACACCCAAACAGGCTTTTAAAATTGCAGCCTTGTGAGCTGCAGTCTCATGCCAGGAACAGCACGGAGATAGCAAATTAAATCAGCCTGGCAAGTTCAAAGACGTCTATGTCTCACTTTGTAGACTTCCTATAGCACTGGAATCTTGACAGGGGGGAGACTCTGAGCCTCACTGCTGTTTCCCCTCCTCCTCCTCCTCGGTTCTTAGGGAATCCTTCAGAACCCCTCAGAAAGCCCTCGGCAGCAGAAGAGGGGTACACTGTGGCACAGAGTGGGGTCAGGGGTCAGAGCCAGGTTTGAATCTCTGCTGCCTGTGCCCAGCTGTGTAACCCCTCTGTGAGCCCATTTCCTTTTCATAGTGTGCTAAGTGGCTTCAGTTGTGTCTGACACTTTGCAACCCCGTGGACTGTAGCCCTCTGGGTTCCTCGGTCCATGGGGATTCTCCAGGCAAAAATACTGGAGAGGGTTGCCATTTCCTACTCCAGGGGATCTTCCTGACCCAGGGATCGAACCCGAGTCTCTCGTGTCTCCTGCAGTGGCAGGTGGGCTCTTTACCACTAGTGCCCCCTGGGAAGCCCTTTCCTCCTCATATTAGGGGGTCAAATGCTTGCTCTGTGTGTTCGCTGTGAGCATTTGATGACCTGACATTTGAAAGGTTTTTAGAATGGTACAGAATCAGCTCTTTAATCTTTGTTTGCTGTTCTTAGTAAGTACAGGATGTTTGGATTTATTTTACCCACCCCCTCTTCATCACATTTCCAAGATCCCCTCAGAGTTTTTTCTTCCAAAGGTCTTCTTCTGCTAACATCCTAAAGACCAGTGCGAAGTTTCTAGAAATCGTGGTCAGTGTTGGTGTCAGCCCAGACAGGACCAGAACCATGTTCTCTTGGTTCGGGTGACGTTTTCTTCTCTGGCTTCCTGGAGCACCTTGGTCTTGGTCCTCCTCCAGCCTCATTGGCATCTTCCTGGTCTCCTTGCTGGGCCCTTCTCATCTTTCCAAATCTAAATATGGGGCCCTGGGTTCAGCTCATGAGCCTTTTCTCTTGTCAGCTTGTCAGTCTGCACTTACTCCCTGAGAGGGCTGGCTCAGTTTTCTGTTTTAAATTTTTATTTATTTAACTATATCGGGTCTTAATTGCAGCCCTTGGGATCTCTAGTTGTTGGCTTAGTTGCTCCGTGGCATGTGGGATCTTCGTTCTCCCATCAGGGATCAAACCCACATCACCTGCATTGCAGGGTGGATTCTTACCTACTGGACCACCAGAGAATTCCTGTGGCTCCAGCTTTAAATGCAGCCCATAAGCAGAAAGTTCCAAATTGGTATCTCAAGTCTGCACCTCTCCCCGTAACTCCACACTCAGATATTTATGTAGGTGCCCCCTTGCTATCTCTACCAAGGGTATCTAGTAGGCGCTCAAAGGTAACATGTCCAAAAATACCTCCTAATCCTCCCCCTGCCAAAATATGTCCCCAGTCCTAAAGTTATCCTTGGTTCCTTTCTTTCTCCTTCGTGTTTGATCTAATCCATCAACAAAACCAGAATCCGAACTGTGTTCCTCTGTGTGGATACCCTCTCCCTGGGGTCTCTGTGGGTCCACATTTCCTCTTCTTATATGAATCCTAGTCAGATCAAATTAGAGCCCACCCATGTGACCTACTGGGCTTCCCAGTGATGCAGTTGATAAAGAGTCTGCCTGCCAATGCAGGAGACGTTTGCATTGGAAAAGACTCATTGGAAAAGGAGCTGGAAGATCCCCTGGAGTAGGACATGGCAACCCACTCCAGTATTCTTGCCTGGAAAATTCCATGGACAGAGGAACCTGATGGGCTATATAGTCCATGGTGTTGCAAAGAGGCGGACATGACTGAGCACACACACACACACCTGTTTAAAGGTTCACCTCCCACTACAGTCATACTCCGAGGTAATGGGGTTTAGGATTTAAATACATGGATCTGGGGGAGTTTAGGAGGGCACAGTTCAGCCCATTACAAGATTGCACTGTAATCTTTATCACAGACTGTATCATTATTAAGTTAATAATTATGGTTATATTGGTCTCCTATTTCTGGTATGACAAATTACCACGAATTTAGTGGCTTAAATGATAAAAAAATGTATTTTCTTAGGTTTCTGGACTGCTGAAGTGTCACTAGGCTAAAATCAATGTGTTGGTAGGACTGTTTTTGCGGGAGGTTCTGAGGGAGAATTCATTTCCTTGCCTTTTCCAGGTTTTAGAACTGCCAGTTCCTTAGCTCAAGGTCTCTTCCTTCATCTTCAAAGTCAGCAGTCTTTATTAACCTGACACTGCTTCCAGGTTCACATCTCCGTCTCTGACCCTGCACTTCCTGCCTCCCTTGTTTCCTTCTAAGAACGCCTGTGATTACACTGGGCCCTCTGAGTTCATCCAGGGTTATCTCCCTTTGTTGTTCAGGTGCTAAGTCATGTCTGACTCTTTGCGACCCCACGGACTGCAGCACGCCAGGCTTCCCCTTCCTTCACTATCTCCCAGAGTTTCCTCAATCTTTCCCAGCATCAGGGTCCTCTTCCAATGAGTCAGTTCTTCACATCAGGTGGGCAAAGTATTGGAGGTTCAACTTCAGCATCAGTCCTTCCAGTGAATATTCAGGACTGATCTCCTTTAGGATGGACTGGTTGGATCTCCTTGCAGTCCAAGGGACTCTCAAGAGTCTTCTCCAACACCACAGTCCGAAAGCATCAATTCTTTGGCATTCAGCCTTCTTTACGGTCCAACTCTCACATCCATACATGACTACTGGAAAAACCATAGCTTTGACCATATAGATCCTTGCCAGCAAAAGGATGTCTCTGCTTTTTAATATGCTATCTAGGTTTGTCATAGCTTTTCTTCCAAGAATCAAGCATTTTTTAATTTCATGGCTGTCTTCCTTTATCAAGATCTCACTCACGTCTCTCAAATTCCTTTTGCCATGTAAAGCCACACGTTCCGGAGATCAGGATATAGGACATCTGAAGGAGGGGAAGGGTGGTAACATGATTCTGCCTGTGTGCATGCTAAGTCACTCGTCGTGTCAACCCCATGGACTGTAGCTCGCCAGGCTCATCAGTCCATGGGATTCTCCAGGCAAGAATACTGGAATGGGTTGCCATGCCCTCCTCCAGGTGATCTTCCTGACCCAGGGACTGAACCCTGGTCTCTTAAGTCTCCTGCATTGGCAGGTGGGTTCTTTACCACTAGCGCCACCTGGGAAGCCTGTTATTCTGCCCACCATAATGATATGTGTCACAGCAACCTAAATTGTAAAATCAAAAACTTTGCTGATTTTTTCCCCCAAATTTGTATTTTTTTGAAGTATCCTTTTATTACACACATATGCTAGGTGCTGTTGCCTTTATTGTTATCATTATTTAAAAATTTTAATGTTTAATTAAATTTTATTTTCTGGCCTTACTGGGTCCTTGTTGTGTTCAGGCTCAGAAGTTGCCAGACACAGGCTTAGCTGCCCAGTGGTATGTGGGTTCTTAGTTCCTCTTCCAAGGATTTAAGTCATGTCCCCTGCATTGGAAGGCAGATTCTTTACCGCTGGAACACCAGGGAAGTCCCCAGATTTGTATATTTAAAGGACAAAAATTATATATTTTTTATTTTAAAAGTCATCCATACACTGCAAAGTATAGAGAACTGTTAGCATGGCAATTAAGAGTGTTACTTAACATGGACTCCCTCTGTTCAAATTCTGGCTCCAAATTCACTAGATATATAATCCTGGACAAATCTCTTTGTATCTGTTTCTAGAAATATAATAGCATCTACCTCATAGTGTCCTTATGAAGTTTAGTTGAGTGAAGTGCTTAGAATTTGCCTAGCATATGAGAAAAACTCAATAAATTCTAGCTATTACAAGTTTCTAAAATTTTAAAAGTGAAAATTCCTCTCTTCCTCCAAGTTCCATTTCCCAGGGATAACTAGTATAATAGCTTTATTTACATTTGAATTCTTTCTGCTTTGGATTTTGTGTGTAGTTGCTTACAAAAATAGAATTTGTACTTCATAAATTTGTTTTTGCACTTAATATATTGTGAACATTTTTCTGTTAGCATACATAAAGATGTACCTTGGTCTTTTCTAAGACTGGTGTTCCAGTGTACAAATACACAATCTTCAATTGGTGGGCATTTTCAAAAGCCTTTAGGTACATTCTGGGACATATGTATCTTTGCTCAGTTATGTGAGAATGTCACTAACCTGGATTCTTAGTCATGGAATTACTCAGTCCAGAGATATTTACATTGATAACTATGGAATATTTCATTTGAGGAGTGAACTCTTGAAAACCTTGTGTGAATCAAAGTTAACTTGACAAAGATGATATTTCTGTTAACCAGCTTGAGTAGCACTAAGGAGGTAGCACAAATGCCATCTGCAATTCATTTGACCTCTATAATTATGCCAACCTTATAATTATGCTTTTTTTGAGAGAATTTTAAGTTGAGTAATTTACATTATTTCAGAATTTATTCATGAAATGAGACAGCATTAATATTTTGATATCACCATATTTCAGTTTTCAGTAATTAACGCCTTACATAAGATGCCAGTCTCAGCTACACTCACAAATTGCTTTCCCAAAAAGTGTGTATTAAATATTAAAGTACTGAATATTAATATGTCCATCCAACAGGAAATATGAATTTTCTTATACTTTTGCCATCACTAATTTAATATAGTTACTCTTTTTAATCTGTCCCAGTCTGATGGTAAAAATACTATGTTTAATTAGCATTTTCCTGATAACTAGTAAAAATCCCATCATATTTAATTGCCATTTACATTCTTTCTGTAATTTGCCTGTTTGTACTCTTTGCCCATTTGTCTATGAAGTTGGATTTTTTTCCCACCTCTGAGGACTCTAAAAATCTGAGGAAATAGCTATGCTGCTGCTGCTAAGTCGCTTCAGTCGTGTCCAACTCTGTGTGACCACATAGACGGCAGCCCACCAGGCTCCACTGTCCCTGGGATTCTCCAGGCAAGAACACTGGAGTGGGTTGCCATTTCCTTCTCCAATGCATGAAAGTGAAAAGTCAAAGTGAAATTGCTCAGTTGTGTCCGACTGTTAGGGACCCCATGGACTGCAGCCCGCCAGGTCTCCTCCATCCATGGGATTTTCCAGGCAAAAGTACTGGAGTGGGGTGCCATTGCCTTCTCTGGGAAATAGCTATAGATTTTTTTTTTTTCTCACTAAGCTAAATAGTGGTCATGTATGGATGTGAGAGTTGGACTGTGAAGAAGGCTGAGCGCCAAAGAATTGATGCTTTTGAACTGTGGTGTTGGAGAGGACTCTTGAGAGTCCCTTGGACTGCAAGGAGATCCAACCAGTCCATTCTGAAGGAGATCAACCCTGGGTGTTCTTTGGAAGGAATGATGCTAAAGCTGAAATTCCAGTACTTTGGCCACCTCATGCGAAGAGTTGACTCATTGGAAAAGTCTCTGATGCTGGGAGGGATTGGGGGCAGGAGGAGAAGGGGACGACAGAGGATGAGATGGCTGGATGGCATCACTGACTCGATGGACATGAGTCTGAGTGAACTCCGGGAGATGGTGATGGACAGGGAGGCCTGGCATGCTGCAATTCATGGGGTCGTAAAGAGTCGGACACGACTGAGTGACTGAACTGAACTGAACTGAAGCTAAATAGATAGGAACAACCAGAAAATTAGCTATCAGAAATACTTTTTAAAATTTAGTTTAGGGCAAAGGTGTGCCCACATAACCTCAGTTGAAAGTGCTGATTCATGCATGGGTTGAGGTTGAATCCCACCTAAAAATAAATTGTTTTCCAACTTATCTCCAGTTTTAAGTTGGTTGCTTAGATCTTTAGTGAATTATAAGTTGTGGTTAAGTATTTAGGCCAATCCACGGAAATCCCTGTGATAAAACCAAGTGACCTCAACAACCATATTTTCTGAACCAAATGGCAAAGGTTTTTAAAATTTCTGCTATTGCATGTGAAAGGAAATGTAGGAGACAGGGTTTAGATGTCAAAGTGTTGAAATTCTTTAAATATTTAGATGATTTATGGGGAGAGTGGGACAATGATTGAAATGGGAATTATAAAGGAAAATGATAACACTAATAAAAACTAATATCCTAAAATATTGGCCTGAGTTCTAGACCCTAGGAATACTGGTTTACCTTGAATCTGAAGGTGGAAAAGTACATAGTCTTTACCTTCTTCTCAAAGCTGGGCCAGCACCATTCCATGGATCCCTGATCCCTTATCTCTAGGTCCTTTCTTGAGGCCCATGTCTCCACCACTGACCTGGGACTTCATTATCTTAGTCCATTCTTCTTCTCTCTGTCTTCCCTAACCAGCTGCTCCTTGTCTTCAGTCTGAATCTCTAGAATTTCTGCAGAACTGGGATCGCGTTCCTTAGGTGAAGAGGGAGGCAGAAGGGAGCAAGAGATAGAAGCATGGGAGCCTGACTCTGGGCTACAGAGCAGGGGAGACAGATCTAAGTAAAGCTCTCTTATTTTACCACTTTATATTACCTAACTTTCGAGATATTTTAAAAAGCACAAATAAAATGCGTGTAGTAAAACAAAAGATAAATCAATTTTAAAGGTATAGGATATAAATAAGTTCTCTTCTGGCCCCAAGTTCTCAGTTCCCATGACAACATCACTAACAGTTTCATATATACCCTTCAAGAAATAGTCTATCCATATATACTAAATATGTTAACACAAAAAGAAGAATCTTGTACATTATGTTCTATACCTTTCCCTTTAAAAGTTTTAAAATTCAGAAATATCTTAAAGCTACAAAAAAGAACAGAAGATAATATTTTAGATACCCAACTGCTACTGCTAAGTCACCTCAGTCGTGTCCGACTCTGTGCGACCCCCTAGATGGCAGCCCACCAGGCTCCCCCGTCTCTGGGATTCTCCAGGCAAGAACACTGGAGTGGGTTTCCATTTCCTTCTCCAGTGCATGAAAGTGAAAAGTCAAAGTGAAGTTGCTCAGTTGTGTCCGACCCTCAGTGACCCCATGGACTGCAGCCTACAAGGCTTCTCCATCCATGGGATTTTCCAGGCAAGAGTACTGGAGTGGGGTGCCATTGCCTTCTCCGAGATACCCAACACCACTAACAAAAGATTTTAAAATTTGTCACATTTACCTCTTTTTATTCAATTTATCAAATATGTGGGTGTAAGAGCCGACTCACTGGAAAAGGCCCTGCTGCTGGGAAAGATTAAGGGCAGAAGGAGAAAAGGGCGACAGAGGGTAAGTTGGTTGGATGGCATTACCAACTCAATGGAGATGAGTTTGAGCAAACTCTGGGAGATAGTGAAGGACAGGGAAGCCTGGTGTGTGCTGCAGTTCATGGGATTGCAAAGAGTCGGACACGACTTATCAAGTGAACAAGAACGACAGTTACTCATACATCCTCTTCTTTCCAGTGTCTATAGCATCTGTAGTGCTGTTCTCTTTTTCATTTCTTGGTAATAGTAATTTGAACTTTCTCTCTTTTTTCTTGATCAACCTTGTCAGCAGTTTATTCATTTTATTTGTTTTTTCAAGGACCTAACTTTTATCTCCATTGATTTTCTCTATTGTTGTTTACTTTTATTGTTGATTTCTGTTCTTTCTTTTATTATTTCCTTCCTCTTACCTTTCTTAGGTCTGATTTGTTATTCTCTTCCTAGTTGCTTAAGATGAAAGCTTAAATTATTGTTTTCAGCCATTTCTCCTCTAAATTTTCCTTAAGTGCTGCTGTATCTGTATTAGGAAAGTTTTGATATGTTGCATCTTTATTCTCATTCATTGTAAAATATTTTCTAAGTTTCATTTTGATTTCTTCTTTGATCCACAGATTTGGAAACATCTCAAGTTCCAGATAGTTAGGAATTTTTTGATTACATTTTTTCTTGATTTCTAGCGTAATTGCATATGATCCAAAAATCTACTCTGAATGGCTTTAATTTTTTTGAATTGTTTTAATTTTGTGTTATCCTTTCTTAGGGCCCTAAGAATCTTCTCTTTATTATCCCAGTTTTAATACAAATGCTGTTGAAGTGAGACCTATATTTACTTAATGTCTTTCAAAAACGTTTAAAATTTTACACATATAGTCAAATTTCTGCTCCTCACCCATTTTTGCTCCATTCCCTTCTACTAACTGTTCTGAAATTGGTATCATTTCCAAGCATGTTTTATTAAACATAGTCACAAATACAAATAATACATACTACCTTTGTAAGCTTACATTTTTACATAAGTGGTATACTATATTTTCAACTTTATCATTGAACACTTTTTGAGATTTATCCATGTTGACAAATATATATATATATATATATATATATATATCTCAAGTTCATTCATTTCAATGGCTTATGGTATTTTATATTGTAAACCACAGTTCACTCAATCATCTCCCCTACAGAGGAGAGTTAGGTGGTTTCCACTTTTTTGCAACAAATAAATCTTCATTTACCCTAGTGCAATGTGTAAACATTTCTCTAAATCTAGCACATTGTGGTGTGTTTGTTGAGTTGTAAAATATGTGCCTCTTCAACTTTATTAGGTATTGATAGTCTGCTCTCCAATAAGTTAAATCATTTTAACTGATTTAAATATATTTCCATTGGCATTTAATGAGAGAGATGCTATTTCCCCACATTCTCACCAGCATTTAGTGCAACCAGAGATACATGTTAATTTTGCCGAGCTGGATGGGCAAATTCCCTGGTTAGTTATGATGTTCTTATATTTATTGACCAATTTCCTTCTGAGAGCTGCTAATTCATCTCCTTTGTCCATTTTTTCTGTCTGGTTGTTTGCCTTCTTTGTGTTCATTGTAGAAAACTTTCGTGTATATTTTGAATACCAGTTCTTTGGTTTGGCTATATGTGCTACAGATATTTCACCAACTCTTTGGTTTATCTTTTCACCTTGTTTATGAGTTTTACCCATAAAGAAGTTTATGGTTTTAATGGAGCTCAAATTTATCAGTCTTTTAATATATGACTTGTACTTTTGTGTTTGGTTTAAGAAATCTTTTCCTACCTTGATTTCATAAGAATATACTCCTATGTTCAATTATAAATATTTGGTGACTTGTTTCTCATATTTGGTCTTTAAGTTATTTCAAGTTTGCTTTTGGTTATGATGATATGAAATATTATTATTTTTCTGTATGGCCTGTCAATATGGCCAGCACCACTTATAGGGTAGCTTATTATCCCACATTGTTTTGTAATCCCATCCTTACATGTTGCAAGTTCCAGTGTACATCTGCCATTTCCAGGGATATTTAATTCTGTTGGTCAATTATTCATCTTACACCAACTACGCTGCTCTCATTGCAATTTTTATAGTAAGTTCTCTGACCTGTGGAGATGAATTCATCTGCCTCCCCCTTCTATTCTTTTTTTTTAATTAATTAATGTATTTATTTTTAATTTTTTGGTTGTACTGAGCCTTTATCATTGCAAGTGGGCTTTCTCTAGTTGCAGCAAGTGGAGGCTTCGCTTCATTGCCATTCATGCGCTTTCATTGCCGTGGCTTCTCTTGTTGTGGAGCACAGCCTCTAGATGCATGGGCTTCAGTAGTTGGAGCATGTCAGCTCAGGAGTTGTGGCTCGAGGGCTCTAAAGCACGGGCTCAGAAGTTGTGGCACAGGCTTAGTTGCCCTGAGGCATACGGGATCTTCCTGGATCAGGAATGAAACCAGCGTCCCCTGCGTTGGCAGGCAGACTCCCATCCACAGAGCCTTCGGAGATGTCCCAGTCTTTTTAAAATTAATCAATTATTCATTTTTTGGCTGCGCTGGGTCTTCTTTATTGTGCAGGCTTTCTCCAGTTGCAGCGAGGAGGGGCTGCTCTCCACTTCCGGAGCGTGGGCGTCTCCTTGTGTTGGCTTCTCCTGTGGAGCACAGGCTCTAGGGCGTGTGGTCTGCAGCAGTTGCAGTGCGTGGGCTCAGTAGTTGCAGCTCCAGGACTCGAGAGCAAAAGCTCAGTAGCTGTGGTGCATGGGCTTCCTGGATCTTCCTGGACCAGGGCTCAAACCAATGTCTCCTGCATTGTCAGGCAGATCTTTTACCACTGAGCCAGCAGGGAAGCCCCTCATTCTATTCTTTACATGGGCTGTTCTTGACTTTTTATTCTGCCTCTGAGCTTTAAGATCAGCTGGTAAATCTATGCAGAGCTCCCTGCTGAAATTCTAATTGGATTTGGATTGATTTTCTAGGTTTTTGACAGAACTGTGATCCTTTGGTCTTCCCAACATGAGCATAGTGTTTCCCTCCATTTATTTAGGTTTAATATTTTCTTCATTATGGCCTTATATATCTTTTGCTCAAATTCTTCCCAATTACCTTACAATTTTTTATAGTTAAGAATAGAATCTTTAAAAAAAGTTTAAGAAATTCTGTTTTGAGTTTTGACTATAGAAAACACACATGTGCTTTCCTTTAAAGTCCAAATTGTAGAACAATGTACATTCAGAAGTTTGCAAAACTTTCTGCCACTACATAGCAAGGATTCCCTTTCCTCCAGCTTTTTCCTCCCTTTTCTCCAGTTTTCTTTTTTTTAAATAATATTTTCTTCATTTTCCTTTAAACCTACTCTGTAAAGCCTCCTCAGAGTCTGTCAGACTTCTATTTACTTGCTATAATATTTGGGCTTCCCTGGTGGCTCAGACAGTAAAGAATCCGCCTGGTATGTGGGAGACCTAGGTTTGATCCCACAGTTGGGAAGATCCCCTGGAGGAGGCCATGGCAACCCATTCCAGTATTCTTGCCTGGAGAATCCCCATGGACAGGGGAGCCTGGCGGGCTACAGCCCATGGGGTTGCAAAGAGTCAGACACGACTGAGTGATGGAGCACAGTATAATATTTACTGAAGGGTTTTCAGACTTTAACTAACACTCTCCTCGGTTCAATTCAGTTCAGTCGCTCAGTTGTGTCCGACTCTTTGCGATGCGGTGGACCGCAGCACACCAGGCCTCCCTGTCCATCACCAACTCCTGGAGTCCACCCAAATTCATGTACGTTGAGTCGGTGATGCCATCCAACCATCTTATCCTCTGTTGTCCCCTTCTCCTCTTGCCCTCAATCTTTCCCAGCATCAGGGTCTTTTCAAATGAGTCAGCTCTTCTCATCAGCTGGCCAAAGTATTAGAGTTTCAGCTTCAACATCAGTCCTTCCAATGAACACTCAAGACTAATCTCCTTTAGGATGGACTGGTTGGATCTCCTTGCAGTCCAAGGGACTCTCAAGAGTCTTCTCCAACACTACAGTTCAAAAGCATCAATTCTTTGGTGCTCAGCTTTCTTTATAGTCCAACTCTCACATCCATACATGACTACTGGAAAAACCATAGCTTTGACTAGTCAGACCTTTGTTGGCAAAGTAATGTCTCTGCTTTTTAATATACTGTCTAGGTTGGTCACAGCTTTTCTTCCAAGGAGCAAGCATCTTTTAATTTCATGGCTGCAGTCACCATCTGCAGTGATTTTGGAGCACCCCCAAAATAAAGTCAGCCATTGTTTCCACTGTTTCCCCATCTATTTGCCATGAAGTGCTGGGACTGGATGCCATGATATTAGTTTTCTGAATGTTGAGTTTTAAGCCAACTTTTTCACTCTCCTCTTTCACTTGGGCTTAATCCAGCCCAGCGTTTCTCATGATGTACTCTGCATATAAGTTAAATAAGCAGGGTGACAACATACAGCCTTGATGTACTCCTTTTCCTATTTGGAACCAATCTGTTGTTCCATGTCTAGTTCTAACTGTTGCTTCCTGACCTGCATACAGGTTTCTCAAGAGGCAGGTCAGGTGGTCTGGTATTCCCATCTCTTTCAGAATTTTCCACAGTTTATTGTGATCCATACAATTGAAGGCTTTGGCATAGTCAATAAAGTAGAAATAGATGGTTTTCTGGAAATCTCTTGCTTTTTCAATGATTCATCAAATGTTGAAAATTTGATCTCTGGTTCCTCTGCCTTTTCTAAAACCAGCTTGAACATCTGGAAGTTCACGGTTCACGTATTGCTGAAGCCTGGCTTGGAGAATTTTGAGCATTACATTACTAGCATGTGAGATGAGTGCAATTGTGCGGTAGTTTGAGCATTCTTTGGCATTGCCTTTCTTTGGGATTGGAATGAAAACTGACCTTTTCGAGTCCTGTGGCCACTGCTGAGTTTTCCAAATTTGCTGGCATATTGAGTGCAGCACTTTCACAGCATACTGTCCTCAAGCTCATTCAAATTTCCACTACTTTCCAGTTTTGAATCCATTCCCACCTTCTAGGTTTCCACAACAGTTGCAAGTACCTAAATCTTTATTGTCTATGGTTGTGTAATCAATTACCCCCAAACTCAATGGCTTAAAACAATGTGTGTGTGTGTGTGTGTATGTGTGTGTGCGCGTGCGTGCGCTCAGTTGTGTCGACTCTTTATGACCCCATGGATGGTAGCCCACCAGACTCCTCCGTCCATGGGATTTCCCAGGCAAGAATACAGGAGTGGGTTGCCATTTCCTTCTCCAGGGGATCTTCCTCACCCAGGGATCAAACCCTCTCCTTTTGTGTCTCCTGCACTGGCATCTGGATTCTTTACCACTGCACCACCTGGGAAGCCCTAAAAAATAATAAACGTTTGTTAATTCAGAGAGTTGGGTCAGGAATTTGAGAGCAGCATAGCTCAGCCATTCTGCTCCAGGATCTTGCATGATGTTGTCTAAACCCCAGTCATCAGAAGGCTTGGTTGGTGCTGGAGGATCCAGTTCCACCATGGCTCACATGGGGACAGACAGACACACACACACACACACACACACACACATGGCTCTTTCAGTTTCCTTCCCCACAGACCTCTCCACGGTGCTGTAGAGTAGTGTCAGGTCATGGCCCTTGACTTCTCCGAGAGTGAGTGATCCGGGACAGCAAGACAGAAGCCCCAATGTCTTCAGTGACCCAGCCTTGGGATATTTTTGCAGTTCCTCTTGGTTACCTAGGCCAGCCCTCATTCACTGTGGCTGGGAACACACAGGGGTGTGAGTCCAGGAGGAGAGACGCAGGGTCTCTCTGGAAGGCTGCCTGTCATACAATCCAACGTGAAGAAATTTTACTCTTCAAAATGGAGTTTGTTCTAACCTTGTTTTCCTTATTTTAAAAGAAGTTAAAGTTGGTGACCTGTTGGCTATAAAAAAGAAAAAAACACACACACAAACATGCAAAAAATTTTTTCTAAGTACCCCCATACCTGTATACTTTGAAACTACCCCGTTACATACTTAGGGGCTATATGTCCTTTTATAAACTTTAACTTTTAACTTTCATAACTTTATATCTTCTAGCTTTTATAACTAACTTAAAAGACCTTATTGGTAGAGATTTTCTTTTTTAAAAAAGTGCTTATTTATTATTTTGACTGTGTTGGGTCTTAGTGGAGGCACACAGGATCTTTGTTGCAGTGTGCAGTCTTCTCTCTAGTTGAGGCCTGTGGACCTAGTTTCCCCACAGCACGTGGGTGGGATGTTAGTTCCCTGACCAGGGATTGAACCCACAGACCTTGCATTGGAGGGAGGATTCCTAACCACTGAATAACCAGGGAAGTCCTGGTAGAGACTTTCTAAAGTACATCTGAACATGTACTTTGAGCATGCTTTCCTGGCATTTTAAAATGTTTAAATATCTCCAATTATTTTAAAGAAATGTATTATACTAAAGGTTTTGTTTTACCTATAAGTAAGTGCCTCTTTTTCCTTCTTATTCTGCTGGTGAGCCAGGGGTTCTTCACAAAAGTACCCTGTGAGGATGAGTTTTTGAGGGGTTATTTTCCTCCCAAGAAAAACCTTGGACTTTAGAAGGGCTTTGAATTAGAAGCACTTGTGATTTAGAAGCAGCTAAAACCCTTAATGCCTCTAGAAAGCTGGACTGACCAGTTTTGGAGAGATATCTTATATGGCTGGCTCTTCCAGGTTACCACAATCAGAGCTTTTACATAAACATAGCCCTCACCTTACATTCGTTTTGAAATTGGAGAGCCATCAGCCTCTAGGATCACCAGTTTGCCTGCTTATGCAAGGAGCCCGGTATTCTTGACAGCTTCATCCCACTTGCCCTGGAAGGAATGTTCCATGTTGGGAAGGAAGTTTCCCCAAATCTTGGGCACTTAGTCCCCTGTAGAGAATCCATTCTGTCTATTCTGAGAGAAGTTCTCTAGAAAGGCCAGACATAGTGGTGCTTTTGGAGGCAGAAGTGAAAAATGAGCTTCAAGAAACAAAGTCCCCAGTGCTGGAACCACGGTGATCCACATGCATAAAATCCTCTGTTGTAACCCCATTTTTCTTTCTCATAAAAGGGCGGTAGCCTTCTTCCCTTGTTTCTTCCTTCCATCCATTCGTTCTAGATTATGAAAAAAATTACATTGGTAATACAGAGTTTATGATTAAAAAAAAGATTGCAAAATACAGATAAGCAAAAGGAAGAAAAAAAAAAATCACCCCCTGGATTTAACCACTCATAATTCACAATTTCAAGAGAATGAAAGAAGGTGAAGAAGGAAGTTTGGTAGAGAAACAATGTATAACAAGAAGAGAACAAAAATCGATCAAAATTAAGGGCTATTAAAGTGTTTCACAGCAATTTGGGGGTGGAGGGGTAGAAAAAAATGACACGGACCAGCATTTTGCCTAGTCTCGGCGACTGGGAGGATGAAGATGGGGACGACATGAAGACTAGTTAAGTCAGTTGTCTGGACTGGAATTTGGTTCATTTCATCACTGTGTTCAACACTGAGTATACCTAAAAGATTTTGATCTCAGGGCAAAGGCAGCTGCTGGAAACAAATACTTCGTAAATACATACCACTGGCCCCAGAGACAGCTTGGTGAAAGCAGGAATGACTCAGCAAATCTAACATTGCTCTCAAGGGCAAAATACCTCAAAGCTTGTCTTACTGATAATGATCCTAGTTTTTATGTGACTGCACATGATAACCATGTTGTTTTGTTGGTTTTTTTGAATTACAGTTCAAATTGCCTTAGTATTTGGTTCAAAAATACTAGACTATGTCTTCAATTTATGTGAAGGTAAATTTGACTTCCTTGAACGCCTCTCAGACAGTTTGCTGCTGAATATCGTTTCTTATCTGGATCTTGAAGACATTGCCAGGCTTTCTCAAACATCACGCAGATTTGCAAAGGTAACAGATTATTTTGTGTCTCTGTAGAATTGTCCTTGTGCTTCCTCAAAATTGTTTAATTTTGTTTCAGGTTTTCTTACTGTTAATTATAGAAGTGTTATTTGTTATTTACATTTATTTCAGCAAGCATTTAGCATGTGTTGAATTCTTATTTATGACACATACTGTCCTAGGCACAGAAGCAACAGAGTTGAAAAGACATTATTCTTGCACTTAAGAAACTTACAGTCTAATAGAAAGCCATACAAGTACAAATCATTACAGTGTAGTGTTAGCAATTCAACAAGGGAAGTGTGAAAAGGCACAAAGAGTACAAAGTGATTTCCTCTGCCTGGTTTCACAGAAATGGGTTACTTTATCTGGGTTTTGAGGGGAAAATAGGAGTTTGTCATGTGGTCTGGCCAGCTAGGGACATTCCAGGTCAGAGGGGCATTCCACGTCCAGGCAGGAACTGGGCAGAGTCATGGTGGCATAAGAGAAGAAGGCAAGTAGTTGTTACTCCCCATCCACTTCCATTTCTTCCAGTAAGAGCCCTTTCCTGAATTACCTGTCCTCCCACTATTGGTGATTCTCAGGCACTGTTCATTGTAGTGCCTGTTTTTTGCCCCATGCCCCAAGCTCATCAAAGCTCTCTTACTAACTTTGGATCCTCAGCAGAAGGACACAAGAATGGAAAATACAGTGGTAATTTCAACCAACATTAGGACCTTGATGCACCTATTATTAGTTCCTCTCCCTAGATCTTGGTTCCTGCCCTTTCAGCCATTCATTCTAGAGTGCTGCTGTGAACTAAACACACACATACTATCCTTCCATTATGGGGCTTCCCTGGTGGCTCAGTGGTAAAGAATCTGCCTGCAATGCAGGAGCCACAGGAGTCGTAGTTTCAGCTCCTGGGTTGGGAAGATCCCGTGGAGGAAGGCATGGAAACCCATCTCCAGTATTCTTGCCTGGAGAATCCCATGGACCGAGGAGCCCGGCAGATAAC
Source organism: Capricornis sumatraensis (assembly GCF_032405125.1). Lineage (NCBI taxonomy): Eukaryota > Metazoa > Chordata > Mammalia > Artiodactyla > Bovidae > Capricornis > Capricornis sumatraensis. Next base: position 162,637,075 of record NC_091071.1, read on the forward strand.
AGTACATGGGGCCGCAAAGAGTCAGACATGACTGAAATGATTTAGTATGCTTTTGGGCTTAAGTTGGACTTCCATCACAGCTCAGTTGGTAGAGAATCCACCTGCAATGCAGCAGACCCAGGTTTGATTCCTGGGTTGGGAAGACCCTCTAGAGAAGGGATAGGCTACCCACTCCAGTACTCTTGGGCTTTCCTTGTGGCTCAGCTGGTAAAGAATCTGCCTGCAATGTGGGAGACCTGGGTTCGATCCCTGGGTTGGGAAGATCCCCTGGAGAAGGGAAAGGCTACCCACTCCAGTATTTTGGCCTGGAGAATTCCATGGACTATATATTATATAGTCCATGGGGTCTCAAAGAGTCAGACTCAACTGAGTGACTTTCATCATCACCATCATGGGCTTACGTTAATCAGAGTTGGAGTCTGTTGTTTGCACCTCAAGAACCCTAACTCGGTATTTAGCCGTAATGTACCAGGGCAATGTCCGTTCACAAGAGAGTGTGCAATATCTCCCAAGGTGATTCAAATCATAATCTTATTATCTAAAAAGTCAACATTTTTCCATAGTTATACAATAAGATTTCTTCATTTTTATATATTAATTTTAAGTTGTACAGTCTGTATTACTTAGTATACCCCTTTTTAGTACAAAAACATATATACTTGATTTCCCCCCACCATAAAATTGAGGACCAGAAACAAGAATTATGAATAATCATCATACCATATATTTTTTTTCCACTTAAAAAAGGTATTAAAGTTAAGAGTTTTGAACTTGTTGCTGCTAGGAAGCTGATTATTCATATTTTTAAGGGAAAGAGGATTCTTGTTTGTTTGCTGTTTGGATTTTTGTTTTTTAATTGATACGTAATTGACTTAAAACACTGTGTTAGCTCCAGGTGCATAGCGTGCTGACTTGCTATTTCTATACATCACAAGATGATCACCACTGAAGGAGAGTTTTAAGTGAATAAAATATAGGAGTGGGAATGTATGGAAAGCTTCTCCCGGGGCCTGGGTCTGTCCTGAGAGTCAGTGGAAGGATTTGATGGAAAATAACAGCAGCTGCAGTAGCTCGAGGAATCGATTCCTTACACGGAGCAGCTGTCTTTCCCCCGGGTTTTGCTCATTTCCACTTGCTAGTCCTCTCCCTCTCAACGTCCTGCCATTATTTTAGTGCAATCTTGATAATAGCCTCCATAATTTACCCAGAGCTCTAAAGTAGGGCTTTTCTAGGTTGCTGATTTCAGCCCTCAGAATCCTTGCGGAGCAGAATTATTCCAAGATGGAACATGATCCAAGGCTGCTGCTTTTTTTTTTTATGTCTGTGTAATATTAACCTTTCATTTCTGCCGTTAGTCTGAATATTGTGGTCATTTGCCTATTTTCCCCTTCATTTATAAACTACTTTCATTTTTGGTTTTGTCCCATCAGTTATTACATTATTTTATTAAGAAGTCTTCTATTTCAAACTTTGGGGGCATTTTTTAGTCATGGAATTGATTTATTATCCATGAACATTTCCTGAGCACTGACGACACAGGAAAAACCCTTCTATACGTCACAGGCAGCCACATGAGTCCATCAGTCCTTGACCCCGAGGAGCTCATCATCCTGAACTGGGGGCAGGTTTACTGGCAAATTATTCATGTCCCTGTCCTGCCCTTTCCTGTGATCCCAGGGAGGGAGGTCTCCTTCTTCTTCCAGGTCAGTGCCACCTGCCATCTGGTGCCAAGGTCTAGCCAGAGGGATTTCAGGTTGTCACTTATCTGCTTTTTCTTTCTTTTGAAAAAAAATAATTTTATTTATTTCTTTTGACTGTGCTGGGTCTTCGTTCTGCACTCGGACTTTTTTCTCTAGCTGCAGTGAGCAGGGGCTACTCTCTAGTTGAGCTGGGAGGGCTTCTCTTATTGCGCCGTGAGGGCTCTAGGGTGCATGGGCTTCAGTAGCTGTGGAGTGTGGACTCAATAGTTGTGGCTCCCAGACTCTAGGACACAGGCTCAATCGTTGTGGCCCATGGGCTGAGTTGCTCTGCAGCAGGTAGGATCTTCCCAAATCAGGGATGGAACCCATGTCTCCTGCATCGGCAGGCAGATTCTCGACTACTGAGCCACCAGGGAAGCCCTTTTTCCTCTGTGTACTTGTTGTTACGTGTATTTTTGCTTTTTATTTATAAAAATTTTAGATTTATAAAAGTGTCATAAAGATAATGCAAAAGGTTTGAATATGACCTTCACCCAGCTTCCCCTAACCTGGGACATTTATCAAAACTCGGCAGTTAATGTTGCTACAATACTATTAACGAAACCACAAACTTGATTTATATTTCATCACTTTTTCCACCAACGTCCTTTCAGTGTTTCACAATCCAATCTGGGATACTATGTTACATTTAGTTCTTATTTCTAAATCTTTCAATTGTTTTTTCCTCTCAGTATATTGATTTTTCTCAAATCAGCCTCATCTTTCATAAAAAAAACTCTTTGACTATATTCTTATTAAAAAATTTTTTGGCTTCCAACACTGCACAGCATATGGAACTTCCCCAACCCTGGATTGAATTTATATGCCTTGATCCCTGGGTTGGTAAGATCCCCTGGAGGAGGAAATGGCAACCCACTCCAGTATTCTTCCCTGGAGAATCGCATGGACAGAGAGAAGCCTGGTGTGCTACAGTCCTTAGGGTCGCACAGAGTCGGACACGACTGAAGCAACTTAGTGCGCACAAAGTGGAAGTGCCGATTCTCAGTCACCAACCACGAGACCACATGGGAAGTCCTCTTGGCTCTATTCTTATTCAATCTCTTTCCTTCCTTGTTTGGGGAAAAAAAAAAAAGGATTTACATGTCGGTTCACACTCAGCAAACCAGCATCATTCAGCAGACTGAGATTTTATAATCCCTGAGAAAATGGGAACAGTAAGGGTGTGTCCTGGTGACACAGTGTGAAGAATCCACCCTCCAATGCAGAAGATGCAAGGGATGTGAATTTGATCCCTGGATTGGGAAGATCCCCTGGAGGAAGAAATGGCAACCCACTGCAGTATTCTTGTCTGGGAAATACCATGAACAGGGGAGTCTGGAGGGACTACAGTCCACAGGGTCGCAAAGAGTCAGACATGAGTGAGTGACTGCACACACACACACACACACACACACACACACAGGTGATAATATAAATTTGTTTCATATGAATGACCATTCTTTAACAGAGGTCAGCCCTTCCTACTGGGGGGAGATTTAAAATATCCCTTCTTTTATAAAACAATGGTATTAAAACATGATAATTTTAGCAAATTACCCTTACTTGGCGAATTACAAAGTGAGCAATCTTATGGTTCTTAATTGTTGTTTTGTTTGATTTCTAAAAATTTCACTGATCTTATCCAGATTTCTGGGAATCCCTGGTCTTCTGTCTGCCTACCCCTCCTCTCTCATCTCCCCTCTGTCCACGCCTCCTAATATCTCTGGCCTCATTCACAGTAACCTCTCGGTTGTCACATCCAAAGGATGAGGCCTCCCACTCCCTGACCCATCTCCGCTTCCAGGATTCTCTGGTGGGTTTCTTCCTGGTGGCTTGCTCACTGATTCATTGGCTAAACCTTTTGTGGGGGCTGAAGGTGGCTTTCTAAAATACACGCTGGTCATGTCACTGCCCTGCTCAGTGACCCTTAGCGATGTCCCATCATTTTCAGAATGAGATCCACAGTCTTGGCTGGCACTTCAAGCCACTGTGTCCCAGCCCCAGTTCCCACCCACAGCCCCAGCAAGGCAGACCGTGCGCTGCCCTGTGTGCTCAGCTCTCTGCGCCCCTAGGCCTTTCTTACGTTGTTCCCTTCAGCTCAGACAGTAAAGAACCTGCCTGCAAAGCAGGAGGCCCGGGTTCAATCCCTGGGTTGGGAAGATCCCCTGGAGAAACGAATGCCAACTCACTGCAGTATTCTTGCCTGGAGAATCCCATGGACAGAGGAGCCTGGTGGGCTACAGTCCATATGAGTCACAGAGTCCATGACTGAGCGACTAACACTTGCTTTTGAAGGAATGTCCTCCCTTCTGACACACCACTCTTAACTCCTGAATGTCCCCTCCCTTGTTTGGGTTTTGTGTTATGTCAATTTTGTTTTATTTTTGAAAAAGAAAATTGATTTGCATTACAATAACCAGGTTGACAATTGAAAAAAAAATTATGACTTTTAACGTGTAGTAAAAAGTAAATTTCCCTCCCATTCTTGATCCTCATTCCTCTAATTCTTATCTCCAGCAACAATCATATTACCCGTGTCTTGTATGTCCTTCCAGAGAGTCTATGCACATGTAAGTGTGTGTGTGTGTGTGTGTGTGTGGTGAGCATATAAACATATATATATACACACTCTTTTAAAAAGCATAAAAGCATATGGTAGCACTTTATATATTCTCTGTCAGTGTTTTTATCTAAAACATATTTTAGATACTCTTTCATGTCTATATCTAAATCTTCAATTTAGAAAAGTGATTTAAGTTATTGTTATATGGACAAGTTGTAATTTTTAAAACTAGATCCCTAATGATAGACATTCAAGTGGTTTTCCCTCTGCTATTTATAAATAACTCCCCAGACTATGGCCAGACCAGACTCTGCAAAATTGAGTTTGCCTTGGAAGCATAAAGACACATGAGAGACACAGAGGGTGTGGGGACTCTGGTGGGCGGGAGTCCGAGCCTGGGAGAGCCCGTTGTGCTAGCCCACAGCCAAGTCTGTAAGTTTCCACTTATCCCACTTAATGCCACCAGTGATGAGGGCCATCTGGCTGCCTGGTCTTGCTCTGATTTCATGTTGACTAAGCCATGGAGCCTCCAGGGATGAGCATCTAAAGGTCTGGTGAGCTGGAAGGGTGTATTTCTCTGGGTAAACCAACATAGTCGCTCTGAGTCCTGTGTGCTAAGTCGCTTCAGTCGTGTCCGACTCTTTGTGACCCTGTGGACTGTAGCCTGCCAGGCTCCTCTGTCCTTGGGATTCTCCAGGCAGGAATACTGGAGTGGGTTGCCATTTCCTCCTCCAGGGGCTCTTCCCGACCCAGGAATCGAGCCTGCATCTCCTGCATTGGCAGGTGGATTCTTAACTATCTGAGCCACCAGGGAAGCCCCTCCTCTTTATTGGAACTTGGCTCAGATGAGCACGCCCTTGAAAGGTGGATCCTGTGTCTCGGGACACCAGAACGTCACACCGAGGGCCAGCCCTGGGGTTGTGGTGGGCTCACTGAGATGAGGCTGCCATGTGGGACCTTTCTGGGGGCTGCTGAGGTCCAGATGGGAGGAGGTGGGTACGACTGTGACCAGCAAATGGACATATTTGTCTTGTCCGGAACTCAGGAACAGGGCCCCATGAAACCCACTGAGGAAGAAAGTCTCTCCTCTGTTACGTTTTGGCCTATGGAGAGCAGATTTTTCCTCATGGTCCCAAATTCTCTATGACTGTGAGTCCCAGGTCTGGCCAAGCAGACAAGCCACCTGGGGAGCCAGTGGATACAGCCAGGCCAGGCTCTGAGTGTTGGATTAGGTAGTTCTTGGTGGACCCGGCAAGTGCATTTATTTATAACCCAATTCTAAGCATCGGGAACAAGAATCTGACCACTTGCTATTAAAACTCTACAGGTGAAATATCTCATGAGACTCGGAAAGGCTGGAAGCCTGAGGTGGGGGTAACGGGGTTATTTTGACATCTCCATTGTGTACAGAGAGTGTGGGTGTTTAAATCAGCTTGAGGCCAGAGAGCTGGGTTCTGTTCTTCACTCAGTGACTCCCCACCATGAACCCTGGGCAGTCACACCCTTATCCCCTCTCAGCCTTAACTTTCACATTGTAAAAGGAAAGATTTTAGCTATTAATAGATAAGTCCTAGGATCCCTGATGCGAAGAACTGACTCATTTGAAAAGACCCTGATGCTGGGAAAGATTGAAGGCAGGAGGAGAAGGGGACGACAGACGATGAGATGGCTGGATGGCATCACTGACTCAGTGGACATGAGTTTGAGTAAACTCTGGGAGTTGGTGATGGACAGGGAGGCCTGGCGTGCTGCAGTCCATGGGGTCACAAAGAGTCAGAGGCAACTGAGCGGCTGAACTGAACTGGACTGAACTCAAGGATCCCTTAGAACGTCTGCATAGTTCATGTATGTTAAGTTCGTGCACCACCACCAGGGGGAGCTAAATCCACGATCAGCTACGTTTTGGATCCAAGTGGCTAGAATCAGTCAAGATGGGTATTTTGTGTTTTGCACCCTGAGATGTATCAAGCAAAAGAGCCCTAGGGTTTGTGAGTCCTGTCTGGGGGTATTTTGTGGACCAACTTACAATGCAAAATAAAACCAAATATTTTCCTTATGAAATACAATGATCCATAAATGAAGTTACACTGGTGGAAATTTCAGCTCTAAGAATTCCTTCCTTTCCCCCCCAAACCTCATCATTTTCTCCGATAATTTCTGTTATTTAAGATACACTGACACCCTGAAATGTATTGTGCTGGGAAAGAAAGAATCATCTAGAGTTCATATTTTTAAAAAGAGGTTCAGATCTGTTTGTTTTTTTTAATACTAAGAAATCTTTTTAAGAGTTTTCCTTTATTGTTTATATTTAGAATATGTTGTAATCTGAGTAGAGAAACTGGACCTTGAAGGGCTGTTGAAGGTGGGATTAAAACAATGAATGACCTGCCTAACATCAAAATGTCTGGAGGGTTGTCAGTATCATAAGATTCAGTATTGCTGTTTAACGGTAACGTTCATGATGTGAATATAATAGTTTTTGCCTTTAATATTTATGCAGAAAGGGTCTTAAATGATGATGCCCTATTATTCTATTCATTTCTGTTTGTAATTCACTCTTTTCCTTTACTGAAATATGTTGAGACCAGCATGAAGTATGAAAGTAAAGACTATAGCCTGCTTTCTGCTCCAAAGTGGGTATAACAGTATCATGAACAGAGATAATGCTTACATGCTTTTCCCCTTCTCCAGAAAGAAAGCAGAATGCGTGGGAGCAAAGCAGGATCCCACCAAGGCCAGGCCAAGGGTGGTGAGAGTGGACTGCTTGGCCTCCTGAAGCTATGGATGGGTTGGGTAGTGGCAGCTGGTATGACCAGTTGGGTCCACACACCAGGTGGGTCCGACATCAGTCAGGCGCATGGTCAGTTCACCTTCAGACAGCTGTCACATGGTGGGGGGAGCTCTCAATCCTGGTGCTGGACCTCCCCAGACTCCCAACCCTGGTTACTGAACTGGCCTCCCAGTAGCTAGGTGCCCGTGGGAACTTTCTTTCTGGTGTCTTCTCAGAAATGGATGAGGTAGCATCTGTTCCGTCTCCCTTTCCTCCCCATCAATTACATCTTTCCATGTACTTTACCTGTGTCACCCCTAGTAACTGTCACAGCACTAAAAGTTTAACATCGTTTCCATGTAGTCACAATAAGTACCACTTATTGAATACCTACTATGTGCTAAGCATTGGATGTACATAATCCAGTGCAGTCCTCAAACATAGCTGTGGGATGGATGGGTAGAGACCACCCAGTCTTGATTATCAAGGCAGAAATAGAGACTCAGATAAAGCACACAAGTAATGAGCAGTGGAGTCTGGTGCTGCGCCCAGGCAGCCTTACTCAGTGGCCAGTGTGCTTAAATCACTTTATATTCTGCTCCTTAGATGAGCAAATGCAAGATCGGATGTGGAGACAGGCTTAGAGCAATAAGTAGAATGCCCAGGAGGACTTAATCATTAAGTGTCAGGGCCAGTGCTCAAATCAACTGTGTTTGCTGGTTACCTTGTCTACCTTGGTACCTGAAGAACACAGGAAAATATTCTCTCTTATAAGATGGAGTTAAGTATGCGAATGTGTTTTTTCACTCAGTGGAACAAGAGCTGCAGCAGGTAGGTCCCACAATGACAGGCCATGGCATTGAAAGAATTTTCCTCAGGTCACATGGGAGCACCCGTGAGCAGTAAGGCAGGAAAGGTCCTCACGCCTCAGAGCATGCCACTGTCCTTCTGTGTGTGTTGTGCTTAGTTGCTCAGTTGTGTCCAATCCTTTGAGACTCAATGGACTGTAGCCCACCAGGCTCCTCTGTCCATGGGGTTTCCCAGACAAGAATACTGGAGTGGGTTGCCATTTCCTTCTCCAAAGGATCTTCCCAACCCAGGGATCAAACCTGGGTCTCCTGCATTGCAGGCGGATTCTTTACTATCTGAGCTACCAGGGAAGCCCCATCCTTACTGCTATGTTACTATATACTTGTGATAGCTCAGATTCCTTTTTAATGCATCTTTAGAATATTTACCTCTGAGTCATTTCTAATGACAGGGCTTCTCCAGTGGCTCAGTGGTAAAGAATCCGCCAGCAATGCAGGAGCCTCAGGAGGTCCCTGGGTTCATTCCCTGCATGGGGAATACCCTCTGGAGAAGGAAATGGTAACCCACTCTAGTATTCTTGCCTGGAAAATCCGCTGGTCGGAAGAGCCTGGTGGGCTACAGTCCATAGCGTCGCAAAGAGTTGAACATGACTGAGTGACTAAGCAACAGCAACAGCATTGCTGCTGAACCAACTTTGCAACCTTGGAATTTGTGCTGGTTCGTGGTTTAGTAGCTAAGTTGTGTCCAACTCTTGTGACCCCATGAACTGTAGCCTGCCAGGCTCCTCTGTCCTCGCAATTTTCCAGGCATTTGTACCAACAGAATGGATAAAATCAGAGGATGGCTTGAGTCTATACCAGTTTCTCATTTCATTGATGGGATTGCCCAAAGGTGATCCATCCTGAATGAGTTTCACTATAACAAGGACCCCATCATTATCTTGTGACGGAGTCAAAGCTTGTAGTCATCCTTAAATAGCAGTTACATATCAAACACTAGAAAAGTTTTCACTACTCATCATATTAGGATAGACCAGGTGAGAGATTGTGGTTTGGGGTCACAAACCACCCTAAAACTCCAGGGGGTTGAGACAATAATAGATGTTCATTTCTCATGATTCATACTCACTGGAGGCTGACAGGAGGCCCTGCTCCACAAAGTCCCTCAGGGATTCAGGTTATTAAAGGCATCACTGACTGTCCTGTAACTGAACATGATTTACATAGCTGTTCAAGTCAAAGAGCTCATCTTTCATTCTTCCTTTTCCTCTTGCTTCTCATTTAATTCATTAGCAAGTCACATGAACCCCGCCTTCAAAATATATCTACAGTCTGATCATTTCTCACCTCCTACCTTGCCACTACCTGTTACGCACCCTCCTTATATCTTCCTGAATTTTCCAGAAGGAATGCCACAGGAGATTTGCCTTCACCTGGTGAGGATAGCAGCACACCTTCATCATTTTGCCTGAGTACTATGTCGGCTTTCCAGCTGTGAGTCATACTTACATCGTAGAAATATTGACCCCTTTACCTTCTCACATGCTATTCCACACTGATGACATCATGCTGCTGAGCAAGGGAAGCAGATACCTTAGGTGCCTTGGTGTAAGATATGTATATGTGAAAGAGTTGGAGATGAACTCAAAAACTGAGAGGCCTGCCATCTCCGTGTGTTATCCAGAATCCATTGCCTTATTGTAACTTGCTACTCAAAAAGGCCTTCCCTGTGGCTCAGATGGTAAAGAATCTGCCTGCAGTGAAGGAGACCTGGGTTCTGTCCCTGCATTGGGAAGATCCCCTGGAGAAGGGAATGGCAACCCATTCCAGTTGATTCTTGCCTGGAGAATTCCATGGGCAGAGGAGCCTGGTGGGCTACAGTCCATAGGGTCACAAAGAATCGGAAATGACTGAATTGACGCGTGCTAAGAAAGCAGCACAGCTCCTTGTGGGTCTTTTTAGTTTTCAAGGTAACACAGAACACATTTGGGTTTGCTTCTCTGATTCATTTACCAAGTAGCCCATAAAGCTGCCACATTTAAGTTTACTCAGCAGCTGGTCCAGAATGCAGGGGAAACAGATGAATCACTTGCTCCTTACGATCCAGCAGATTGGTACTTAGAGTGTCTGTGGCCTGTATGGCTATGGTCTATCTTGATCGTTGCATCATCAGGAAAATCACAGCTCATATCTCTGAGGTTTTTAGAGTAAAAGCATGGATGCTTTTGCAGAGAACTGTTCTGCTACTGAGAAACAGCTCTTGAATTCTTGTGGGGCAAATGCTGATGTTTTGCATAGATGGTCTTGAACAAGATTTGGAGATTAATGTGGAATTTGGGGAAAGAGGTATTTGGATTGACTTTTCAGAATAATCCAAAGACTCAGGATATTTGTGTCCCATGTGACTGTTCACCAAAGAGCATGCAGTGCCGAGGACATCTTCAGTAATGAGATGGATGAGGGGGTCTGTTCTATGGACGTTAGTTATCTCCTATCCCCGGCTGGGTTCATAAACCAAGTGCCTAGGTGGCAAGGATGGAAATTGTACATGGACTCAACCACATGAGTCTCCTTTTTTCAAGATTAATCTGGCCATTGTCACAGGAGGGGCAATGCTGAGCCCTCGGGAAGGTACTCAATGGGCGGGGTCCAGTCATTGACAAAGTGCTCAGTGGGTTACACAGGTTTCTAGGTGGCACCAGTGGTAAAGAATCTGCCTGCCAATGCAAGAGAAGCAAGGAATGTGGGTTCAATCCCTGGATCGGGAAGATCCCCTGGAGAAGGTAATGACAACCCACTCCAGTATTCTTGCCTGGGAAATCCCATGGACAGAGGAGGCTGGTGGGCTATAATCCCCAGGGTTGCATAAGAGTCGGACGTGACTTGACGACTGAACACCACCGCCAGGTCAGTTACTCTGGACCCTCTCCACCGTGGAGGAAGCAGCGCCGTGTCTTCCCTGGGTGAGGTTCCTACTCTGGGTCTGGTTCTGCTTTCCTGGCACACCATGCTCCTTCAGCAACATCGTGTATAAATTGACCAAATGCCTTATTTTTCCATCATGGTAGCCCACACACTTCAGCAGCATCATGTATAAATTGACCAAATGTCTTATTTTTCCATCATGGTAGCCCACACAAGATTGCTTCAGATGATTTTTTTTCTGAAATAAATAAATTCACTTATTAAATACACAGATATAAATACGTAAGATAATGAGTACAAAATTTCCCACTCTTAGCATACACTCCACTGTCTAGAAATAGTTGTTTTCAGGGAATGAGGGAATGGCTTTTTGGAGACACTTACTCCCTTATCTCATCAGCTAACAGACAACACTTTGGAAGGTTGGTGCGCAGTCTGACAGGATGTAATACATGCTCCCAGTCACTGAGTGGAGTGTGGTCCTCTTTCTTCTGTAGCTACAACCGAAGGATGGACGTGGGAGAACCCTCTCTCGGAGTCACACCTAATCACCAATGTGAAAAAAAATGTTGCTTTCTTCTTCACAGCGTTGGCTGCTACTAGGCTAGAAATGTTGATGGTCAAAGAAGCAATACATTCACGTAAAGAACAAGAATGATTCCACCAAACTAGAAATTAAAAGTGTTCCCAGTCTATCTGGGGCTCCTAATGCCACTGGACAAACAGGCAAAAAAAAAAAAAGAAAAAACTACCCAAATGAGCATTACTATATTGACTCAGGTGATTAATCCTATTTACCAGAGAAAAATAGACTTGCTGGTTCACAAGAGAATTACAGAGAAGTATTTCTAGGACTCAGACCATCCATGCACATGAGCTGAGTTTTTTGTTTCTATATATATATATATGTATATATATTTTAAATTGGGCTGCACCACATGGTTTTCAAGGATCTTATTTCCTCCACCAGGGATCAAACCCATGGCCCCTGCAGTGAAAATACAGAGTCCTAACCACTGGACCACCAGAGATTTCCTCTGGCAAATGCCTTCTAATACTGGCACATTCAATGGCAAAACCTAATTAAGAAAACTAAAATATCTTCTACCTATAAGATCAAGGAGTGTTCACACCTGGCAGGAATTGGAGAAGGTTTGGATCACATCAGTAGGTATAGAATCTTGACCAGTTCAGGTACTCAGTTCAGTTGCTCAGTTGTGTCTGACTTTTTGTGACCCCATGAATCGCAGCACGCCGGGCCTCCCTGTCCATCACCATCTCCCGGAGTTCACTCAAACTCATGTCCATCGAGTCAGTGATGCCATCCAGCCATCTCATCCTCTGTCGTCCCCTTCTCCTCCTGCCTCCAATCCCTCCCAGCATCAGAGTATTTTCCAATGAGTCAACTCTTTGCATGACATGGCCAAAGTATTGGAGTTTCAGCTTTAGCATCAGTCCTTCCAAAGAACACCCAGGGCTGATCTCCTTCAGAATGGACTGGTTGGATCTCCTTGAAGTTCAAGGGACTCTCAGGAGTCTTCTCCAACACCACAGTTCAAAAGCATCAATTCTTTGGTGCTCAGCTTTCTTTATAGTTCAACTCTCACATCCATACATGACCAATGGAAAAACCATAGCCTTGACTAGACGGACCTTTGTTGCCAAAGCAATGTCTCTGCTTTTGGATATGCTATCTAGGTTGGTCGTAACTTTTCTTCCAAGGAGTAAGCATCTTTTAATTTCATGGCTGCGGTCACCATCTGCAGTGATTTTGGAGCCCCCAAGAATAAAGTCTGACACTGTTTCCACTGTTTCCCTATTTCCCAGGAAGTGATGGGACCAACTTAGTTTTCCGAATGTTGAGCTTTAAGCCAACTTTTTCACTCTCCTCTTTCACTTTCATCAAGAGGCTTTTTAGTTCCTCTCCACTTTCTGCCATAAGGGTGATGTCATCTGCATATCTGAGGTTATTAATATTTCTCCTGGCAATCTTGATTCCAGCTTGTGCTTCCTCCAGCCCAGCGTTTCTCATGATGTACTCTGCATAGAAGTTAAATAAGCTGAGGAGAAAAGGAAGATGGAACAGGTAGTAGAATGAGAAAATCACAAACACAGCTCCTGCTGGTGACCAGTTTCAGAATCCAGGACTGCAGTAGCTCCCTGTATTTTCTTCCTCACCCAGTGATATATGCATTTGTATGTAAACCAGTATTTCCTCTTTCCCTTTCGCCTAGTATTTTAAGTAGGCAAGTCGGTACCCATTGAGTTTATAATTCTAGGATACAAAGATGAACTGGGATTAACTGGAAGGAACAGGCCTCATCCAGAGGTCTGCAGTGACTGTTGGGATTTGGCAGGAATGGGGTGGCAGGAGTGGAAGGCAAAGAACAGACACATTTTCCCCCATGGGAGGACTAGGGGGAGTATGCTGTGCTGCCACGGTTGTTTGGATGTTTAAATGGGAGAAGAAGGGTATGTGTGGAGAAGAGCCTAGAAGTCAGACTGAGGAGCACGTACGGGGTCGGTAGTCATGGTGCACGGGCTCAGTTGCCCCTCAGCATGTGGGATCTTAGGTCCCCAACCAGGTATCAAACCCAAGTCCCTGGCATTGGAAAACACATTCTTAAGTACTGGGTGACTAGGGAACTCCTGCTATTCTTTCCACTGCTGGATTGTCACATGTGATGACCACTAGATGGAACCCAAGAAAGGGGAAATCAGGTTGGCGACGAACTCCCCTGAGTGTCCAGTTGGCGCAGGAAGAGTGGAGCCAGGAAGTGTCCTGAGGCCCACATGGGACCCTTCTTCAAGCACATATTGAGTTGCTGGAGTTATCACTGTGCAACGTCAAAAATCCGAGCATCTTTCAATGCTCCTAGTCTTGCATACACGCACCAAAAAACAAACCATAGCCATTGCTAAGGTCAGAGATAATAAATGTAATGGAAGCTTTAAGAAGGATTTGGGGGCATGGCAGCAAGGGGTCAGAAAATCTCCATGGTAAGAATGTTTAGTAGCAGGAGGCCGATGAACAGCGTTGTCATAATTGATGGTAGCAATTGGAAAAGTCCTGGTGGGAAATCTTTGGTTAATGGAAGCTGAACTGTAGCAGCTTTGAGCCTGAGGGAGGGCAAAATGGTCTTGTGAAGATACTAGGCTGGAGGGGTCTTGTCTGTCCTTAACCTCCTGGCCTCAGGTAAAGGACCAGACAGCAGAAGGACATCCTGGGGACGGTATTCCAGAGAACAGCTCTCTTTGCCCTGTGCCTACAGGCTCAGGGAGCAGACTGAATCTTTCAGGCCACTCTGCTGCATGGTGTGATGTCAAGCATGCAAAGGACTTGGAGATAAACTTGTGGACAGGACCCTGGGCCCAGGAGTGTGTAAATTTTAGGTGTGCTGGTTGGCAGTCTCCAAGGGCTGCTTGTCGGTTTCGATGTGGTTCACGACTGAGCAGCCCGCAGTGAGCTAAGGTGTCCGCTGAACAACCCCAGGGGAGAGGTGACTTATCTGTTGTTGTTTAGTCATTAAGTCCTGTGCGCCTCTTTTGTGACCCTATGGACTGTAACCCTCCAGGCTTTTCCATCCATGGGATTTCCCAGGCAAGAATACTGGAGCGGGTTGCCATTTCCTACTCCAGGGGACCTTCCCGACCTAGGGATCAAACCCACGGCTCTCCTGTGTGGCAGGCAGATTTTTGACCGCTGAGCCACCTGGGAAGCCAGAGGTGACTTAAGCCAGGGTTTAACATGAAGGCACCTGAGCAGAAGTTAGCAATGCTCCTGCAGCCCTAGGTGAAGAGGGGTCAACCACACATTGTCAGCCTCTGCTATGTGGCTAATCGGAAATTCACCCTACCAGGCTATCTGCACAAACTATGTTATGTTGTATGGGCACTATTTATAACTAGCTGGCATTTTGCATCTCAAATGAGATCAGGACTCAGTTTACTCCCTTAATTGAGTATTGCTCAGTCCTTTAGATACTTGGGTGCTTGCCTCTCTCCCCACAGAGGAAATTTCAGGAACTGGAACTATGGCTTGCGCCTCTCCGTGCATCCGCGGTGTTTCCTCCCAGGTCTCACGGGCAGCAGGAGTTGGACAGCGATGTTGAGTGAGTGAATGACTTTCCCTTAACCCGCGTGTGATGTCACCGCCCTCTGACTTCTACCCACAGTTGTGCATGTCGGAGGAACTGTGGGAGCAGATCGTCCGGAGCTCCTGTGACCACATCACTCCCGACATGCGAGCCCTGGCCCAGGACATGGGCTGGAGACGGATGTACTTCACCAGCAAGCTGCAGCTCCAGCGGCACCTCCGCAAGAGGAAGCAGCGGCAGGGAAGCCAGCGAAGCAGTCAGCTCTAGACGCACACGTTCCCGCTGCTGGGGAGTAAGAGGCACGGTGTGTTTTCCTTCTGTGTCAGACCTCTTCCGCTGCCATCCCTTAAGCGCTAAGGCCTTGCTG
The DNA here is from genome assembly GCF_032405125.1 of Capricornis sumatraensis. Classification (NCBI taxonomy): domain Eukaryota; kingdom Metazoa; phylum Chordata; class Mammalia; order Artiodactyla; family Bovidae; genus Capricornis; species Capricornis sumatraensis. Next base: position 162,652,345 of record NC_091071.1, read on the forward strand.
ATTCAAGGAGTCATAGAGTATTTGCACACACACGCAGCACCACGCCTGCCTCTGCCAGGCCTTTTGCCTGAACCACAGTCTAGGCTACAGGTCAGGGAGGGTCAGGTCATGACCCTGGCACCACTCGGGGGTGGGGGGCTGCAGGACAGGAGGCCCCCATGTCCTGCCACCACATTAGAAAAGAGGCTTCTGCTGTATGGAAACAATAAATGGTTATTGGCAGGTTTTTATTTCAGATGTATTTTATCTAGGCGTTGGAAAGGGGAAAGTGGGCTTTTGGAGTTTTTCCCGGTGTTGTGTCATCTGAGTTCACCCATGAGTAGAGTAGGTGGCCGAGTGTGCCCACAGGGAGCCATGAGGGAACAGGGGCCACGGAGTGGGAGGGGGGAGTGCTCCCATGAGGGCAGCTGCCTCCCCAACTCTGCTCCTTGAAGTTGGTATTCAGGGCCCCCACTCTGTGGACCAGGGATGCCAGGCGTGTCCCCCACGTGGACAGCCTCTGACCTGGCCCCCTGGGACGTGGCTGGAGAGAAGCCTAGACATTCTGCTCGTAGACTGGGTGCAGAATTTAACTTCCCAGGACTTTATGTTGTCAAATAAACCTGTAGATATTTCTTAGAGAGATGCTGCTCCCCACAAGGAATCTGGAGTATCATCACTTTCATAACAGGGATTTTTTTTTTTTTGCGGGGAGGGTATTTGATCTTTATTTTTATTAAAATATTTTATACAGATTTTTAGAGGTTACTTTCCACTTACAGTTATTGCCAAATATTGGCTGTATTCCCCATGTTGTACAATACATCCTTGAGCTTATCTTTTCCCAGCAGTTAGTACTGTCCACTCTCCCACAGCTATGTTGCCCCTCCCCTTCCTGCCTCCCACTGGTGACCACTAGTTTCTTCTCTAGACCTGTGAGTCTGCTTCTTCTTTTGGTAATATTCACCAGTTTGTTGTGTTTTTTAGATTCCATGTGTGAGTATAACAGGGAGTTTTAGGAACACAGGCTGGGGCTTCCCTGGTGGTCCAGTGGTTAAGAATCCATCCCGCAGTGCAGGGGACATGAGTTTGATTCCTGGTCGGGGAACTAAGATCCCACATGCCAGGGAGCTAGCTACAAAGAAAGATCCCTTAGGACACAACAGAGACCCGAAGGAATAAGTATTTAAAGAAAACACACACACACACACACACACACACACACACACACACACACTCACACACACAGGCTGTGGTAATGCAGGTTGAAAACCCAAGCACAGTTTGTATTCTGTTAAGTTGGCAGAGGAGCAAAAGCAGTACAGTTTGCAGGGAGGAAAATTCTACCTCCCTGAGATGGGTTATTTTAACAATTGTTTTCTTCCCGAGAGCTCATACCAAGTAAGTACCCATACAGCAAATAGTCTCATGACTCCTTTCAGGGTACAGAACAAAGTAGCTCTCAGCCTCCCGTCACCTTATCAACCTTATCAGTGCTTCTTGCCCGCAATCTCCACTTTGCTACCTAGAAAAAATACAGCCCCCTCCCCAGGCCAGAGGACCTTCCTGTGATGCCCGGGGACATCCTAAATGGGAGCCAGAGGTGGGCTCTGGCTTTTCTCGACACCTCACCCCTCGGGAACAGCTCCATAGCCATGGCTTGGCGACAGATTCTTGTTTCCTGTTTTACTAAACCTGGATTCCTACCAGATCAGATTTTAACCCTCATCCACGCGCCCTTAACACTCAGTCTTGGGTTTCCAGGGATGTCTGTGAAATCAAACGCAGTCTGCTTCCTGGCAGATGAAGCGTCTGTCAAAGTGGCGTCTGGATTTAGTCCAAGCACAGAGCAAAGACTTCACTGGCGAGAGACCCAGGCCTCCGGTCCTGCCCAGGAACGAGGCAGGGTGGCTGGCTGGCAGGCAGAGGGCTCGTGCCTCTGTGTGGCTCCTGCTGCTTTGCTTCACTTGGAAGTTCCAGACTTCACTCCCGGGCAGGTTTTCAGTGACAGGTTAATACCACGTGTGTACAGCAACTGTGTGCATGTACCCTGTGGCAAGTCAACAGAACTGTGTAAATATCAACTTACAGCCCATTTGTGACCTTGATGCAAAGTGTCAACAGCTTAAAAATTTCATGTGTAATGTTTTATCAAGTGAGTTCTGAAAGCTTATGGGCATGCATAATAAGCTAGATTCAACCTGCATTAATAAGAACACAAATACGGCTGTTTAAAAACTTGCTATCTATATCAAAGGTTATAAGATAAAAATAGATGCTAAAAATGAAATAATTAAAAATGAATTATTGTATGTTGGCTATTATTAATAGTTAAACAACATAGGTTATTAGCTGATTTTAATAATTATTCGCCCTCATAATTTCACTGCCTTATTACCTAATTGAAATTATTTTTACCAAAATAGGGACCGTATCATCAACCTAAAATCCTGTAAGACACCAGCAACCTCAGTGGTCGATCATTCTGCCCCTCTCTCCCGCCTCCATGGGGAGGCAATGGTGATTTTGCCTCTCCGACTCTGCTGACAGTTTTTATGTGGACGGATAAATCTGCTTCGTTCATGACACATCGTTTCAGAGTGAAATGTCACAGCAGTTTATACTTTTGTCTTTTTTCGTCTTTTCGCTCAAAAGTGCTTCTGCCTGGCTATCACTCACCATTGTAACTGTAAAAGTAAAATGCTGATATTCTCCAGTGACTCATATGTTTAGTGTTATAAAAATAATTTATTAACAGTTGCATATGTGAATATTTAATTTATAGACTAAAGAAATATGTATATTTTACTCCATGTCAACTGCTAGTACTGCTTTTTATTCTTGAAGAGGTTAGTATATTACATGCATTAAACTTTGATTATATGGAATCTGCAATGAAAAAAATAATACTTGTATTTCTTTTTGGCTTTGCTGGATCTTTGCGCGGGCTTTTCTCCAGGTGAGCGGGTGCTACTGTCCAGTTGCAGCGCGCAGGCTTCTCACTGTGGAGCTTCTGTTCAGGGGCTTCTGCTGTTGGGGAGCACAGGCTCTAGGCGCACAGGCTCAGGAGTCTGGTTCGCGGGCCCTAGAGTGAGCAGGCTCCGGCAGTTGGGGCAGACGGGCTTAGCTGCTCCGTAGCATGTGGAACCTTCCTGGACCAGGGATGGAACCCATGTCCCCTGCACTAGCAGATGCATTCTTATCCACTGTGGCACCAGGGAAGTCCCTGTTCCAAGCCTTTGATGAACTAGATCATTGCCCACCTTCCCACAAGCATACTATTATACGTGCATGTGTGCGTGCTCAGTCGCTCAGTCGTGTCTGACTCTGTGCGACCCCACGGACTGTAGCCCACCAGGCTCCTCTGTCCATGGGATTTCCCAGGCAAGAATACTGGAGTGGCTTGCCATTTCCCCCTCCTCCAAGGGATCTTCCCAACCCAGGGATTAAGCCCATGTCTCCTGTGTCTCCTGCATTGGCAGGTAGACTCTTTACCACTGCGCCACCTGGGAAGCAAGCACACTACTGTGCATTTACTTAAAATAATAATGAGCACATTCTTCTTCAAGGCCCTCGCATGCTCTAAGAGCAAAGCAGGTAAAGGACTGAGTTGCAGAGTGGAACATGTCTCACTGGTACCTTCCCAAATTCAGTCCTCTCTTCTTCCTGCTACTTTCCTCCACCAACGACCAGGCCTTCCCAAGAACTCGCACCTCTTCCCACTCCACCTGACATTGGAAGAGGCTCCCCAGTGCCAGTTTGAGACCCTCAGGCCAATCCTGCTTTGACTGCTGGAGGTCCACACAGTTCCTTTACGGCATCTTTAATGCATTGCCAGTGATCTGCTCTCTGCCCTGACTCAGTTTCCCTTTCCTGATGCCAAATGCTGCTGCTTCCGTCTTTGCAATTCAACATCAGCCTTTTCTCCCCCACCACTGTTCGCCCAACATTTTGGCTTTATAACCCTCCATTCAGTGTTATGTTTAAGTCACACTCCATTTATTGTTATATTTAAGCATGGATCATTAACTTTAAGGGAGATTAGAAATCTTGTTTCCTTGGTTCACAGCTGTACCATCTAATTGCAAAGATGCTGGAAAAGATGAATCTAAAATCTACTGAAAAAAAGTACAGATTTGAAACAAAATATGACTTAAAAGCTACCTATTCCATGGCTTTACAATGTTAAAGTTTTACCTTTGTGTTACCTCATAAGTTGTGGCATCATGTTAAGAGAAATCATTCAGAGTCTAAAGAAAAAGGAATTGAATATTTTAAATGCAGATATGATGAGTTCATTAAATGCCAAAAATTGTTCATTATAGCTTTTCAACCCAGGAAGGCAAAGCCACTGGAGTGCCCTGCAGGCAGGCAACTTGCGCGGTGTGTGCCATCACAGAAAGTTCCTCTGGCAGAAAGGCAGGTGAGCCTGCGAGCTGCCACTGCTGACTGCTGGCTGGCCAGAGAGTCAGTAGAAGACATCACAGCGGCGCCACTTTATATCATACAGGAGCTTGTGAACTCAAAGATGAAGCTGCAAACAGGAAGGCTGAGTTAATACCTTCTCTGCAAGAATGGTACTTTTGTCTCACAAACGGGCAAATCAACGGATGTGTCCAGACTCGCCATTTTGCTTGTGTTCATCCAGTGTTACACGAACTAGACAAAGATCTTTTATGTGAATGCTTAGAAGCAAACACAAGGGGTGCTGAGACGTTCCAAATACTGAATAACTTCATTCAGTCTCATGGTTGGTCCTGGAGTCACTGTGTTGAGGTTTGCACTGACGATGCAGGGCAATGGTGGCTGCTGTTAGGGCCTTGGCACAAGTCGGAGCAGGGCCACTCCAGTGTACCAGAAGTCACTGTATTTCTCATTGGCATGCTTGTAGTCAAATAAGGTTCACTTAAGGACATCCTTGATGAAACAGTAAAAATGATCACTTTTATGAAATCTTTACTCTGATTTCACATCTTTTTGAATATCCTGTGTGACAAAATTGTTACTGAATCAAACTTGAGTCTGACAGAGCAGCAAAGCCAATCTACTGACACCTGGTTGTGGTGAAGGAAAATACAGTATTTATTTGCAAGGTGCAAGAAAGGAATACAGGCAGCTCATGCTTAAAGACCCAAATTCTTCTAGCTTTCTGGGGAGGTTTTTAAAAAAAGTGTGAGGTAACAGATTGAATGCAGAAACAAACATGAGAACCCTATCTGTTCTCAAACATGAGAACCCCCAACTGTCTTTTATTAATGCAAATATTAAAGAAATTTGCAAAAATGTAAAACAATGTCACTACTCTTACTAAAATTTTTTTTTGGGAAATATGGTTGCTTTTCAAAAAATGTTTTATATGAATGTGAGTTCACTGTTATTTTAGAATGAAGTAATAACAAATATTTTTTAATTTTCTTAGTTTTTTTCCCTAATATGGTAAATATCAACAAGATATAGCCTATGAAAACAGAATATCTTTGGGACTTCATTGGGGACCTGAGACCCAAGAGTTTGAGAACTCTAAGTCTAGGATTTGTAGTCTGTGTCTTTCATTTGACAAGTAGACATACCAAGGGATGGTTCTTCAGTTGTTTTCTTGAGCCTCTATGTATTTTACACTATTAATTACAATTTCATTTAAGCAGGTCACAAGTCTAATTTCCCTTAGCTTCCTTATCAAATTGTCACTTTTAGCAACAGTAGCTTCCTTTGCATGCAGGCAAGCACTTTGCATGAGCTGGCCTTGTTCTATTAGGAGCCCAGTTTACATCTGTTGAGTGGAAAGGAACTATGGAGCCACACAGTGGAATAAAAATACTATGTACTAGGAATGCTCCATGGATAGTAATTGACCAGAATTTCATCCTGAAAGAAGGAAATAAAGCAAGGGAGTTAGGATGAGCACTTGAAATCGATTGAAGGTTGACAGAAGTATTTATCACCACATTACACATTATGGTTAAAAATCAGAAACACCCTAAGTGGTCAACAATCAGGAATTTGGTTGTTGTTTTTTTTTTAAGATTTATTTATTTTTTGGTCATTCTGCATTGGCTGGACTTCATTGCTTTGCTTGGAGTTTCCCTAGTTGTGTTGAGCAGGGGCTTACTCCCTAGCTGCAGCGCACAGGCCTCTCACTGTAGTGGCTTCTCACTGTAGCGGCCTCTCTCGTGCAGAGTGTAGCCTCTAGCATGGGCTTCAGCAGCTGTGGCTCGTGGGCTCTACAGTGTAAGCTCAGTAGTTGTGGCACACAGGTTTACCTGCTCCATGGCATGGGGGATCCTCCTGGATCAGGGATCGAATCTGTGTCTCCTGCATTGACAGGTGGACTCTTTACCACTGAGCTGCCAGGGAAGTTTGGTTTTAAAACATTATAATTTATACAATCATTAAAAGTGATATTGCAGATAGGTATTTGTCACATGGAATTTATTTGGACATAAATTGACCATTTTTTCTCCCTCCTTGCTGCCCCATCTCCTTGCCCTTTAAAAAAGAGTTGACAGAACACCATTATCAAAACTATGTTTAATCCCTCAGTTGTGCTGGAGTGAAAAAGCTGGTTGAGACCACTGGACTGAGGATGCATATCAACTGATACAGAGAGATGTCACTGACACAGTGTTCATGCCAAGAACACATTATAATTTGCTTTATAATAACATTTAATTATAAATTATAGAGTATAAAAGTGATTTTTGTGAAACACCCAAAAAGTAAGAAGATATAAAAGATATCGCAATGTCTATATCAGAGTATTGGAATTACATTAAAATTTTTTTCTTCTTTTTCTTATTTTTATTCTATTTTCAGTATGCTAATACATACTTATGTGCTTATCAAATTCAGTATATCAATGAACATGTAACATAATACTTTTGTAACAGGAAAACAAAATTATTTTTAATTTGTTAAAATACAATAACTCACAAGTTTCTCTTTATCAAAGTGTTACACTGGTAGTGACTTAACAAAAGGAAAAAAACCATGCTAATAAACTCACTGTTGCTTTTTCAAATTGGCTGGAATGCTTTATATTTTGGTTGTGCCGAAGGGCATGCAGGATCTTAGTTTCCTGACCAGGGATCAAACTCACAGCCCCTGAAGTGGAAGCATGGGGTCTTAACCATTGGACCAGCAGGGAAGTCCCTGGAATGCGTTACTCTTAAATATACCGAAAGCTGGTCTCCAATTTTAGTGACCATAAAGGAGCTGGAATGCAAAGGTAGGAAGTCAAGAGATACCTGGAGTAACAAGGAAGTTTGGTCTTCCCTGGTGGCTCAACTGCTAAAGAATCCACTTGTAATGTGGGAGACCTGAGTTTGATCCCTGGGTTGGGAAGATCCCCTGGAGAAGGGAATGGTTACCCACTCCAGTATTCTGGCCTGGAGAATTCCATGGACACTAGAGTCCATGGGTTCCCAAAGAATCAGACACGACTGAGCAACTTTCACTTTTTTCACTTGGCCTTTTAGTACAAAATGAAGCAGGACAAAGGCTAACAGAATTCTGCCAAGAGAACCCACTGGTCATAGCAAACGCCCTCTTCCAACAAAACAAGAGATGACTCTACATATGGATATTACCAGATGGCCAATACCATAATCAAATTGGTTATATTCTTTGCAGCTGAAAATGGAGAAGCTCTATACAGTCAGCAAAAATAAGACTGGGAGCTGACTGGCTCAGATCATGAACTCCTTATTGCAAAATTCAGACTTACTTAAATTGGAGAAAGTAGGGAAAACCACTAGACCATTCAAGTATGACCAAAATCAAATCCCTTACAATTATACAGTGGAAGTGACAGATTCAAGGGATTAGATCTGATAGAGTGCCTGAAGAACTATGGACAGAGGTTTGTAACACTGTACAGGAAGCAGTGATCAAGACCATCATCAAGAAAAAGAAATGCAAAAAGGCAAAATAGCTGTCTGAAGGGACCTTAAAAATAGCTGAGAAAAGAAGAGAAAGAAAGAAAGTGAAGTCGCTCAGTCGTGTCCAACTCTGCGACCCTGTGGACTATAGCCTACCAGGCTCCTCAGTCCATGAAATTTTCCAGGTGAGAGTACTGGAGTGGGTTGCCATTTCCTTCTCCAGGGGATCTTCCCGATCCAGGGATTGAACCCAATTCTTCCGCATTGCAGGCAGACGCTTTACCGTCTGAGCCACCAGGGAAGCCCAGAGAAGCTACAGGCAAAGGAAAAAATGAAAGATATACTCACCTGAATGCAGAATTCCAAAAAATAGCAAGGAGAGATAAGAAAGCCTTCCTCAGTGATCAATGCAAAGAAATAGAGGAAAACGATAGAATGGGAAAGACTAGAGATCTCTTCAAGAAAATTAGAGATACTGAGGGAACATTTCATGCAAAGATGGCACAATAAAGGACAGAAATGGTATGGACCTAACAGAAGCAGAAGATATTAAGAAGAGGTGGCAAGATTACACAGAACTATACAAAAAGGATTTGAATGACCCAGATAACCACAATGGTGTGATCTCTCACCTAGAGCCAGACACCCTAGAGTGCAAAGTCAAGTAGGCCTTAGGAAGCATCACTACAAACAAAGCTAGTGGAGCTGATGGAATTCCAACTGAGCTATAAATCCTAAAAGATGATGCTGTGACAGTGCTGCACTCAATATGCCAGAAAATCTGGGAAATTCAGCAGTGTATACAGCACTGGAAAAGGTCAGTTTTCATTCCCATCCCAAAGAAAGGCCATGCCAAAGAATTTTCAAATGATTGCACAATTGCATTCACTTCACATGTTAACAAAGTAATGCTCAAAATTCTCCAGCTAGGCTTCAATAGTATGTGAACCAAGAACTTCCAAATGTTCAAGCTGGATTTAGAAACAGCAAAGGAACCAGAGATCAAACTGTCAATATTCGTTGGATCACAGAAGAAAAACAAGAGAATTCCAGAAAAACATCAATTTATTCTTCATTGACTAGGCTAAAGCCTTTGACTGAGTGGGTCACAACACACTGTGGAAGATTCTTAAAGAGATGGAAACACTTTACCTGCCTCCTGAGAAACCTGTATGCAGGTCAAGAGGCAACAGTTAGAACCAGACATGAAACAACGGACTGGTTCCAAATTGGAAAGGAGTACGTCAAGGCTGTATATTGTCACCCTGCTTATTTAACTTATGTGCATCATGAGAAACGCTGGGCTGGATGAAGCAGAAGCTGGAATCAAGATTGCCAGGAGAAATATCAATAACCTCAGAAATGCAGATGATACCACCCTAATGGCAGAAAGTGAAGAGGAACTAAAGAGCCTCTTGATGAAAGTGAAAAAGCATGAAAAAGCTGGCTTAAAATTCAACATTCAGAAAACTAAGACCATGGCATCTGGTCCCATCACTTCATGGCAAATAGATGGAGAAACAATGGAAACAGGGTCAGACTTTATTTTCTTGGGCTCCATAATCAGTGTAGATGGTGCTTACAGCCATGAAATTAAAAGATTCTTGATTCTTGGAAGAAAAGCTATGACAAACCTAGGCAACATATTAAAAAGCAGAGACATTACATTGCTCACAAAGGTCTGTGTAGTCAAAGCTATGGTTTTTCCAGTAGTCATGTATGGATGTGAGAGTTAGACAATAAAGAAGGCTGAGCACTGAAAAAAACTGATGCTTTTGAATTGTGGTGTTGGAGAAAACTCTTTTGAGAGTCCCTTGGACTGCAAGGAGATCCAACCAGTCAATCCTAAAGGAAATCAATCCTGAATATTCATTGGAAGGACTGATACTAAAGCTGAAGCTCCAGTACTTTGGCCACCTGATGCAAAGAGCTGACTCATTTGAAAAGACCCTGATGCTGGGAAAGATTGAAGGTAGGAGGAGAAGGTGATGACAGAGGACGAGATGGTTGGATGATATCACCAACTCAATGGACATGAATTTGAGCAAGCTCTGGGAGATGGTGAAGGACAGGAAGGCTTGGAGTGCTGCAGTCCATGGGGTCACAACGAGTCAGGCACAACTAAGCGACTGTCAACAACAACAAGAATCAACTGATAAGCTTATCTACAAGGAAGATTTATTGCCCAATCCCCCAAGATTCCAATCCACTAGGTTTTTATGTAGCTCCAGGAACCTGCATTTAAAACAATTTTGGGGACTTCCCTGGCAGTTCAGTTGTTAAGGCTCCATGCTTCCAATGCAGGGAGTGTGGGCTTGACCGCTGGTTGGAAATCTAAAGATCCTACATGCCTTGTGGCCTAAAAATAAATAAATAGATGAAACACGAAAAAAAAGTCTGGACACAAGTTTTGAATTGGAAAAACATCCTGTGTATAAGGGAAAATGTCAGTCCCACCCCAGAACCCAAACTTATTCCTCCCTAGAGCTGAACACTGTTAATGTTTTTTTGTGTTTCCTTCCAGAAATGTTCTCTCTCTATATATATGTATATATGTATATATATATGTATATATGTGTATATATATATATGCACACACACAAGACATGAATCACCTTTTTTGTAGTTAGTAAAAATGTAATTGGGAGTACATTAGACATCTTGATTTTTTCCTCTTAGCAATTTATCTTGAATACTGTTTTCTAATTTTATAATGGATCTGTCTCTTTTTTTGTAATATTTGCATAAATACCATACTTTATTAAGCACTTCCCGCTGATAGACATTTAAATTATATCCAGTCTTTTATATAGCAAACAATAAATCAAACAACCCTTATTCATTTGTCTTTGTTCATGTACAACAAATTTTAGAAATGTAGTTGCTCAGTTAAAAAGTTTTTAACCTTTTAAATTTTGTAGCTAAAGCTGGCCCTTCTAACAATTAATGTTAGGTAATTTTCTCCAGGTGGTTTGGTAACCATGAATGCATGCATGCTCAGTCACTCAGTCATGTCTGACTCTGCAACTCCATGTAGCCCCTCTAGGCTTCTCTGTCCATGGGATTTTTCAGGCAAGAATACTGAAATGAGTCGCCATTTCCTACCCCAGGGGATTTTCCCCACCCAGAGATCAAAGCCACATCTCCTGTGTCTCCTGCATTGGCAAGTGGATTCTTTACCACTGTGCCACTTGGGAAGCAGGTTTGGTAACCACACCTAGAGAAAAACTCTTTTCCAAGGAAAGAACCGAACTGATAATCATCACTTAGGAATTTTCCTCTTAAAACCCAGAAAATAAAGATTTTGTACAGAAACTCACTGACCAACTTTAAAGTGGACAAAATTTATTTAGTTATATGTAAATAAAATTATTTGGATACATGAGGGAAAACCTATAAAGCATATAACATTACAATCAACTATAATATCTTCAAAGAACTGTAAATAATATTTTAAACAGGATATATTAATGTACTTGCTGTAATTCTTTACACACATTCTCTTTTTTTCTGTTGGCAACATGAATATTGCAAGTAAGATTTACTTTGTTTTTGTAAAATGAGGACTTGATTTGGAAGAAATCATCACTTCCATAAATACAGTAAATCAACAAACAACTGGATGGACTGAACATGAGAAGGTCTAACTTGGATATTTAACCAAAGCTGGACCATCAGATAAAAAGTTTGTATTTTGTGATGCACAACTAACAGTGCAAACATTGACACTGGCTATTTAGCACCATTCCAAATATGTAACTCTGCCTGGAGAAGACTCTTGAGAGTCCCCTGGACTGCAAGGAGATCAATCAGTCAATCCTAAAGGAAATCAATCCTGAACATTTATTGGAAGGGCTGATGCTGAAGCTGAAGCTCCAATACTTTGGCCACCTGATGTGAAGAGCCAATTCATTGGAAAATATCCTGATGCTGGGAAAGATTGAGGGCAAGAGGAGAAGGGATGACAGAGGATGAGATGGTTGGATGGCATCATCGACACAATGGACATGAACTTGAGCAAACTCAGGGAGATCGTGAAGGACAGGGAAACCTGGTGTGCTGCAGTCCATGGGGTCACAAGGAGTCAGACACGACTGAGCGACTAAACAACAACTCGTTAATTTGATCGTGTCAGTAAATGAAAGTAAGGAAGCAATGTCATCAGTTTTAAAACCCACAACATGATTTTCAATTGAATCATCCTAAATTAATGGTAAATATATACTGAGAGAGAAAAAACACTGTGTCAGCATTGAAGATTACCTTTATCAAAAACAGAGAGCAGGATCTTTTCATAGCAACCAAAGCTGTCACGATAACAAACAGGTCGTGTTGGACCAAATGGAGTATGACATGCAATTTATTATCTATCATAATTTACAGGCAATTCTCGATTCAGTGGCGGTAATATTGTGAGTGTATTAGCCATGCTTTTGTTCCTCCTTTCCACTAGCTGCCTTTTATTATTATTGTTATTTTGGTGGTCCCTTTCATTACACAACCCCTCCCACTAGACATTAGAGCAGGAAATAATGGAGATGAAACAAAAAGGAAATGTGTGCATGTAATCACTTGTTAACAGCTCTGAAGGGTTTGGTGGAGTAAAAGACTGAAACAGCTGGCTAAAATTAGACTGGGGTAACATTCTGTGACTCCAGTTACTAGTACCACTCCTGTCTAATCATCAAGGATAATTGAGAATGGTCTGTACTCACTTTAGATAAATTTGACCCGAGACACTGGCAATGATATTAAAATATTTGTGTGTGTGTGATAAGCAAATCGTGAGTGAAAATTTAAATAGTTCTAAAATATGTGTAAACAAGTAAGGCAGCCAGAAATTTCAAAATGATTCTCGGAAGAACATTTTGCAGTCTGAAAAATGTTTGGCTTAGAAAAATAGAGATCTCCGATAAAGGAAGAGCATTATTCAATGTCATGAATTATAGTTATCTTCTGTATGAAATCAATCAAGAGAACTATTTTAAAAACTGTGCTGAGCTCAGGCAAATGAATTGTCCAGAGCACACCAAGAGGCACTGGAGAAGGGCTATTTGTTACCACTACTCCAATGTCAAGTGCACAGACGTTTGGACCAAGGGCCTTTTGTTTATTATCCTCACAACACGATAGTCTTATATTTAGGATTAGTAACATGCTTTACAAATGGTTTAAACAACCAGCTTTACACATCAATCAGCAATTAGTTTTCTACTTTATTTACTGGGTAAGAGAAACTCAGAAAAAAATTTCTATAGGCCCCAGAGCATGCTGATAAACTAAGAGGCCAATAAAACGAATAAAAGTGCTTGAATTTTAGCCCTTGACTCAATGGTTATATGCACAAATATGACTTTCACTAAGGAGATTATTTATATTATTTATTAAGATTGGTCTCAGATTCAGTTTATAACTATATAATACTGCATTAGGAGTAACAGCAAATGCTATTTTTAGAGAAAGATTTAGAAACTGTATGCCTTAGCTGCAGAATTCTTTAATAAAAATATAAACTGTGTTTCTTTAATTGTACTAAATGCATTGCCTTTGAAATTAGGGTCTGCCTTTGTTTTACACTGGTAGAGCAATTGCTCTCTGTAATACTTTCTGAAGTCTAGTATTTTCTTGTGCTTAAAATTCATTTACAGGTTTCCTCCACCATCTGAAAGCAGAGAGCATTCTATGAAACCTTAATCGAAATGGCATAAAGCAAAGAAGCCATGACCTCCGGACACATCTTGCTAATGGATGCACAAATAAACTGAGATCAAGCACAGATGCTCATAGACACCATCCAAAGTCCTGGCGACTTGATGCTGAGATGCCTGCGTGGTTCTTGGGAGGGAGCTTGGCGCTGCCTCTGCAAACGTTCGCAGCAAAACAAATGCTGAACAAGGTTCCCCCTTTTTTGTAAAAGCAAAAATCCTCCTCTAGTTTTTTCCTGTGAGCAAAAACTAATGCAGGTCTTTCATAAAAGCAAAGTAGTGAAAAATGCTTTCAAAAAGCAGGGGAAACCTTTAACTGTTAAGTTTTTCAGAAGCACTTAGACACCTTATTTTCACCTTACAAAGAAGTAACTAGGTTGAGAAGCTTTCATTCTCTGTTTTAAAAGCTATATCTAAAACCCTAGTCCGAGTATGGATGACGAGATAGTTTTTAGAAGGGAATTTCTACCAGTGATTCAATAGGCTGTCTTCACAGGACACTGGCATCGCTAAGGTGTGCGTGGTCCACAGCGTCTCTCCCCACGCGGACAGGCAGCACTGCTTTCACATGAAGCCATGGCAACAGCATTTAAAACAACAGTGCCAGTTACGGGACAACACGCTTTCCCACGACATGTCACAGGCTCCTCACAGTAGCCATGTGAGGTGTGCATGAGGATGACAAGGGAACCTTACACGGAACATCACAGGACACTACACATTTGCGCCATCCATGTATTTTTTTCTGGATTGTTCTATAATTTGAATACACGGTTGAATGAGTAAAAAGAGGATTCCTACCATGTAGAGTAAACCGCTTATATAGAAGGAAAAGTCATATTTTTGGGTGATGTCGTAGATCCACCCTACAAAACAGAAAAGAATATATTCAGCATAATGAAGTTGAGATAAACAAAGTCAAGAACACAAAGCAAATATTTATTGCTACTATAAGTAATTTTCTAAGAATGTATTATGTGTCATTTAATGCCCCAGACATTTCATGTAGCCATTTTCTAAGTCTGGGCGCTGTTGGAACCTGAGTTCTCAGTGCCTGGGAATGACTACATTTACGTTTAAAGCCACTGGGGTGCTTTTAAAGGCACTGAAACAGTAGCTGGCAGACCTATGGGAAAAATGTGGCTCATAGGCCTTGGGGCTAACTTTTAAGCTGGCAAAAAGCCAACAGTGAAAAGTGACTCTAACAATTTTCTTTTTTACACAAATCTTTTCTAAAACCTCAAAACATTTCTGAAGAAGTTTCTAGTGAGTATCCAAAAAGGCTGAGCAGAAGATACTTGAACTTTGATTCATTCTGAAGTATATGAGGGTAAACATCTGTTCGAGAAGGATTCAAAATTTCTAGGTTTTCTGAAATTCACATTTACAGCTATAAACCTTAATATATATTTAAACTTATGAAAGTTTAAATTGCCAAAGACATAGCCTTAAATGGTAAGTTATCAGTTCTTTTATTTATTTTTTAAAATTATTTATTATTATTATTATTTTTTTACTTTACAATACTGTATTGGTTTTGCCATAAGTTAAGTCGCTCAGTCGTGTCCGACTCTGCGACCCCATGGACTGTAGCTCACTAGGCTCCTCCGTCCATGGGATTCTCCAGGCAAGAATACTAGAGTGGGTTGCCATTTCCTTCTCCAGGGGATCTTCCCAACCCAGGGATCAAACCTAGGTCTCCTGTATTAGAGGCAGATGCTTTAACCTCTGAGCCACCAGGGAAGCCCATACATTGACATGAAAATACTTTACTCTTAATGTTACAGTCTGATGGGTTTCCCTAGTGGCAGGGGTAAAGAATACACCTGCCAATGCAGGAGACACGGGTTTGATCCCTGGGTTGGGAAGACTCACTGGAGAAGGAAATGGAAACCCACTCTAGTATTCTTGCCATGGCTTCACAGAGGAGCCTGGTGGGCTATAGTACTTGGGGTCACAAAAAGAGTTGGATAAGACTTAGCAACTAAACAACAACATTAGTCTGATATTTTCATATAATGATCTTACTAAGGACTTCGCAAAATTCTACCATATTTCATGAATTCTGAGATACCGTGAATTACATGATGCATCATTATCTTACGTATCAATAAAAAAGGAATACTTGTCAATTAAAATATGACTTGATGTTTTCTTAGAACTATGTAAAAGGCATTCTGACTTCAGAGATGTTAAAATGTGAAAAAGAAAAGTTTCAGAAACTATGAAACATGATGTTTCATTCACTTCAGTGATTAAGGATCAGTCATGGTCCCCACATTGCCAGTTATGCAAACTGAGAGGATTAAGCTAGACGCAGAATTTTATTTATGATAAAAATGCAAACATTCACTTTTTCCATTTCAGCAAGTGCATTAATTAGCAGAGGCATAAGAAAAATATAAATTATTTAATGACCAAACAGTATTCCATGGCCACTTTAAAAAAGTATCTAATGATACTGCAAATGAATGGATAAATGTAACTTAAACCCTCTCCCACCAACAAACGGCTACACAACATCAGCTGCTAAATGTGTAAACTAGTTTCTCTGACTTCCTGGGTGTTATCTCTATCTCTTGCTTATTGTAGCCAGTGCTTAATGTTCCTCAATGAGTCAAGGCCATCATAAAGAAAAACAAACAACACTTAATAGCATCAAAATTGTATACTTTTGAAAAATCCCCTCAAAAGCTATGAATTCTGGTTTACTTTAAAGTAAACCAAGCTTTTGAGTCTGTCATTTGATACATAACAGAAGAGAATATCAGAATCTTTAAATGTGGCTTAGTAAATGTTCTATCATCTTTTTTTTACTCTCCAATTTGAGACAAGAGAGGCAGATAAGACTATGCATATAATCCAGAAACAGTGATTCAGCTTCAGCACTGAATCAGAAAGTTCACTGACATATGAACTAAAATACATCCAGCTTTGCTTGTGCCTCCATCGGTTAGCTGTGGACTACTATGAATTATGATGAAGTGAAGAATTCACTGGCAGATAACGCTGAGTGGTATGTCTTCACAAGCAGAGTACAAGACAGCACTATCTTAACTTATAATTTGTAAAAAATCAATACATATAAACGAGGTTCTCATAACAGTCCACTCATTCCAGATGAATGCTGATCTTGTCAGTTTAACAGTTCATTCCTCACTTTTCTATGATCAAGTCATTGGGAGTTAGAAAGTGATGCTTCTAAGCAACCAACAGCTCAAACAGGTTGATTTCCCACCACCGCTTATCATGAAATCAGAGACAGGATAAAATCCTCATTACAAAATTAATATGTACTTAGTTCAGACTATTTACTTACTTGCTTTTTTGTTAGAAGTGGTTGAGTACAAGCTCCAGGGCTCTGTGATATGGCCCCTATCCACCTCTCTTGCTGCCCCGAACTCAAACACAGGCACAAGCCATTCTGAATTTTTTGGAGTTTCAAGCACATTTGTCTTGGCACCCTGACTGTACATGTACTATTACTCCTTCTGGGGGACAGCAATAAACCCATCTCCCTTAGAGAACATCCTACCGTCTCCTTCCACCACTCCATCCTCCCTGATGCCTGCAGACTATAGGAAACAGGACTAAGTATTGTTATAGCCTTACACTGAATTAGTTAGATTTTAAAGTCTTTCACCTTTCCTCTAAAAGTATAAACTTCTGTAAAAACACCTTCACACGTCCCAATCTTTAAAATTAACTCAATTTTTCAAAAAGTGCAACCAACTTTACCAAACAATTTGACAGTGCAAATTGGTAGGAGCGGCCCTAATTTTTACATTAAATTAATTCCATGGTTTTCTCCAATCTACCTTTAGGATTTATTCTGAAATGATTCCAGATCCTGCCATCTCTGCTAGTTTGAACTCAACTTAGTCCTGAGTCTGGTGCAAAGCAGGTCGGGAGACAGCACTTTTATCACGTGCTTCAGTCCAGCACATGGGGACAAAACTCTTTAGAAATGACACGTTTCAGAGGAGACACCCACCTCATTCATCCATCACCCATCTCTCCCATCCATCACCCATCTCTCCCTATAGGTCTGATCTCAGTCCCTTGGTTTGGAGCTCGGAATTCTTGGCAGTCCTGATCTGACCATCAACTGAAATCAACAGCTTCAAAGTAAAAACCTGGTTCCTTATTAATTTGCATTCCTTTTTCATTTGAGTCTATCAAATGAGGAGTGATGGCTGTTTTTCTTACTTAATAAATAAGTGTTCCCAGCTCTTGGTGAAAAAAATTACAAATTATTGTTAGCCTGTTACATTTTGTGTGAATACTGGAGATAATTGTGGATGCTTGGTCAGTCAAATCTGGTGGCTGAGTTTCAGTATACTTTACCCTGGAAACATCTAGAAAAGGATCTACTATTACTACGTCTTTTAAAAGAGACAAACTGAATGCCCAGAACATTATACAATGAATTACATTAAGAAGTTCGTGTTGCTAAATGACACGGTTGAAGTGACTGTTCAGTATCTTTGATTGCATATTCTTCTGCTAAATGGATATGTGTGATTATCTAACATGCTACTAAATTGTACAAGATTTTTTTTAATGCCAGTAGAAATCGCTTTGAAAAATGGAAAACACATTCATTTTTAAACCCATTAAAAAAGAAAAAGCTAATGTGAACAGTAATTTTCCTTATAGCACTTCAAGCTAAGTAATAATTTCTAGCCCACCTGGAATTTCTAGCAAGAATTTAATGTGGTTATTTAGTTACTCGTATTGCCAGCCACTGCTATAATGCATAAAGGCTGGTTTTGTGTCTCATTGCAATAGCGGCTCCTTGGCCTGGAAAATAAATGAATTAAACACAATGCAGTTAGCCAATCATGCTGCTCAGCATTTCTCAGCGCATAGGTTCAGTGGAGGAAAAAATAAACAAAAAGAAGGAAAGGCCCCTTTAGGTTGCTGGCCTGGAGATGTACATCAGAACGCTGATTTTAGCATTTCCATGGCAGCATTCTGAGGATTCCCTGGTGGCTCGGATGGTAAAGAATCTGCCTGCAATGTGGGAGACCCAGGTTTGAGCCCTAGGTTGGGAAGATCCACTAGAGAAGGGAATGGCTACCCACTCCAGCACTCTTGCCTGGAGAATCCCTTGGACAGAGGAGACTGGGGGGCTACACTGTGGCAGCATTTCACACTCATCCACCATTAACACAGTGCTTTCTACCATCCATCGTGGATCAAATTCAGCTAAAGACTCCACTTCTAGGGAGGAACCTTGAAGCAGAGATCAGACCTGAGGACGGACAGGTGGGTATGACTCCCTATCTTCTAGTTGTAATTCCTTTCCCTTCCACTCAAGAAAGTGCACTAGAATTCAAATGTGTGAAAAGGAAATGACCATAGGGATGGGATAAGAAAACCATGCTCTCAAACCTTGGTGCTTTAATTAACACTGATCATGAATCAGCTGCTTTGTGATAGCGCTATTCAATCTAATGAAAAAGTAAAAGTGAAAGTCGCTCACTTTCTTTTCACTACTCTTTGCGACCCCATGGACTATAGAGTCCATGGAATTCTTCAGGCCAGACTACTAGAGTGGGAAGCCTTTCCCTTCTCCAGGGGATCTTTCCAACCCAGGGATCAAACCCACATCTCCCACATTGCAGGCAGATTCTTTACCAGCTGAGCCACAAAGGAAGTCCAAGAATACTGAAGTGGGTAGCCTAGCCCTTCAAGGGATCTTTGCAACCCAGGAATCGAACTGGGTCTCCTGCATTGCAGGTGGATTCTTTACCAACTGAGCTATCAGGGAAGCCCATTGCAATCAATGGATCAGTATAAAATAATTCCAGACTGACTATTAGAAGCAGAAAGTACCCCCTGATCATGCAAAGAAACATCAATGGCAGATTCTAGTTCCACATCCAGTATACCTGAAGGACTTCCAACAAGAGGTGGATGAGCCACTGATTAAGTCCCCATCCCCTTAATGGATATTTAACTTCTTTGGAAGTTAACACTGGTTGATTAATCCAATTCCCATTCCAAATCTTTTCTCCTTTCCTTCCTCTGGTCCTGAGGCTAGAATGGAAAGTTCTCCAATTTTCAGTTTTCCTTGAAGCTTAGACTCACTGTGAGACATAGTTCTGGCCAATTAGATATAAGTGGAAGACTGCTGGGACTCTTTCATCCCTTCCTCTTTCTTGTTATAAATGAGTTTGTAGTGACTGGAGCCACTGGAGCCATTATGTGACTGTGAGCAATCAGCATGAGTAAAAGGCCAAGAGGATCTTGAGACATTGTCTCAATATCATCTAGTTTCTGAACTCGATTTCTGGTCATGTGATGCAATTAAATCTCTATTTAAGCTATTATTGTTGGGGTGTGATTTTACAACCAAATGCACCCCTAACTGATAGAAAATTCTATACAATGAGATCACTGAACAGTTCTGACTTTTCAGCTGCCAACAGTCTACTGCATTGCTATAGATATTCACTGTCACCTAAAAATGCTGGCTTGCACTTCTATGTATGAGCAGAAAATAGGAGCAGCCTGACTCAGAAGGGGCCCCATATGTAGCCTCTGGGTTTCCTAAAGCAATTCTTGCATTTTAAACCTTTAGTCAGCCAGCTGCCAGCGTTGTCAGCTGAACTGTTATTGCTCAGTCGCTAAGTTGTGTCCAACTCTTTTACGACCCCATGGACTGTAGCCTGTCCTTCAGTATCTCCGGGAGTTTGCTCAAACACTTGTCCACTGATTCAGTGATGCCACCCAACCACCTCATTCTCTGTTGCCCCCTTCTCCTCCTGCCCTCAATCTTTCCGAGCATCAGTTGAATAAAAAAAATATATATATATAATTTCTGGAGCTTCAAATCTTGTTGGGTGGGACATAAAGATGGGTGTGTTAGTTAGCACAAGCCCTCTGCCAGTGGGGCCCTAGGATACGAGATGACTGTGGGTCTGCAGGGAGACTGGGAAGAAAGAGGTGGGAGGGTTTCGGCCTGAATCCACGAGTTTCCCCAGCTACTGGGAACAAGTATTTCTGCACAGGATATGAGAATAAAGGGCCAGGTGCAGCCAGAAAGGAGAGGTTGGGACATCTGAATAGGTGAAGCTCCTCTGCTGAAAACCCTGCCCAGAACTTCTGGTAGCTCTGACAACTGCTGCCAACCCTGGCCTGGATGCCCCAACAGCCACCTCCTGAGACCACCGTGGTGTTAACATTTGACCCCAGCCTCTGTCATGCTTTGCAGGCTCCTGCCTTCAATCTCAGGACTGTGGGGGAGACTCTGTGATTTTGCCCAGCACCTGGCTTCCTGGGGACTGGGTCAACCTGCCATGAAGCTTAAAACCTGCCCAGAATGACAGCTTCAGAGGTACCTGCCCAGGCACGGGACTCCTCCTGGGTGCCTATGGCTTCTGGGATGCCCTATGCAAGTAGCAAATTCTCCACTGAACTGAGGTGAACGTATGTGAGAGATCTCACCCCAGATGTTGGCAACTGGAGGCCTCTGGGCCTTGGGTAAGCATAATGTCCCAACTCTCCCCAAATGGCCACACGCTAATCTCTGGAACCTGTGAAGTTACCTTAGGTGGCAAAAGGGTCTCTGCAGATGGAATTAAGTCTAGGATCTTGAGATGGGTTTTTTTTGCTGGATTATCCAGTGGACCCAATGTCACAGGCATCTTTAAAAGTGAGAGGAGGCAGCAGAGTCAGAACCACAGAGAAAACACTCCATTGTGTATATGCACCACAGCTTTCTCATCCATTCATCTGCTGATGGACATCTAGGTTGTTTCCATGTCCTGGCTATTATAAACAGTGCTGCGATGAACATTGGGGTACACGTGTCTCTTTCTATTCTGGTTTCCTTGGTGTGTATGCCCAGCAGTGGGATTTCTGGGTCATAAGGCAGTTCTATTTGCAATTTTTTAAGGAATCTCCACACTGTTCTCCATAGTGGCTGTACTAGTTTGCATTCCCACCAACAGTGTAGGAGGGTTCCCTTTTCTCCACACCCTCTCCAGCATTTATTGCTTGCAGATTTTAAAGCTGCGGTACATATACAATGGAGTATTACTCAGCCGTTATAAAGAATACATTTGAATCAGTTCTGATGAGATGGATGAAACTGGAGCTGATTATACAGAGTGAAGTAAGCCAGAAAGAAAAACACCAATACAGTATACTAACACATATATATGGAATTTAGAAAGATGGCAATGATGACCCTGTATGCAAGACAGCTAAAAAGACACAGATGTGTATAGCGGACTTTTGGACTCAGAGGGAGAGGGAGAGGGAGAGGGTGGGATGATTTGGGAGAATGGCATTGAAACATGTATACTATCATGTAAGAATCGAATCGCCAGTCTATGTCCGATGCAGGATACAGCATGCTTGGGGCTGGTGCACGGGGATGACCCAGAGAGATGTTATGGGGAGGGAGGTGGGAGGGGGGTTCATGTTTGGGAATGCATGTACACCCGTGGTGGATTCATGTCAATGTATGGCAAAACCAATACAGTATTGTAAAGCAAAATAAAGTAAAAAAAAAAAAAAAACCACAGAGAAATGAGAAGATGCTCTGCTGTTGGCTTAGATGATGGAGGAGGGGGTCAGGGGACAAAAAAGCAGTGGTCCCCAGAAGCTGCAAAAGGTAAGCAAACAGATTGCCCCAGAGAGCTTCCAGAAATAATGCGGTTCCACCAACACCTTGGTTTTGGCCCACTTTGATCCAGTCCTTGGAAGGAAAGTTGTGACCAACCTAGACAGCATATTAAAAAGCAGAGACATTACTTTGTCAACAAAGGTCCATCTAGTCAAGGGTATGGTTTTTCCAGTGGTCATGTATGGATGTAGAGTTGGACTATAAAGAAAGCTGAGTGCCAAAGAACTGATGATTTTGAACTGTGGTGTTGGAGAAGACTCTTGAGAGTCCCTTGGACTGCAAGGAGATCCAACCAGTCCATCCTAAAGGAGATCAGTCTTGGCTGTTCATTGGAAGGACTGATGTTGAAGCTCAAACTTCAATACTTTGGCCACTTGATGTGAAGAGCTGACTCATTTGAAAAGACCTTGATGCTGGGAAAGATTGAAGGCAGGAGGAGAAGGGGATGACAGAGGATGAGATGGTTGGATGGCATCACCAACTCAATGGAGATGGGTTTGGGTGGACTCCAGGAGTTGGTGATGGACAGGGAGGACTGGAGTGCTGCAGTTCACGGGGCTGCAAAGAGTCGAATACGACTGAGTGACTGAACTGAACTGAACTGATCCAGTTTAGCCTTCTGACCTCCAGAACTGTAAGATTATACATTTGTACTGTTTTAAGCCACTAAGTTTGTGGCGATTTATTACAGCACCAGTAGAAAACTCCTGGGCTTCTCAGGTGGCACTAGTGGTGAAGAACCTGCCTGCCAATATGGGAGACGTAAAAGAAGCGGGTTTGATCCCTGGGTCAGGAAGATCCCCTGGAGGAGGGCATGGCAACCCGCTCCAATGTTCTTGCCTGGAGAATCCCATCCCATGGACGGGAGGCTAGTGAGCTACAGTCCATGGGATCGCAAAGAGTCGGACATGACCGAAGCGACTTAGCACACACACAGAAACTTCCACAGGGCTAGCTCCAGCCCATGGATCTGTTGAATCTACAGATGTGTTTTGAAAATCTGGAAAAGTCACCTGAGAGTGCAGAGTCCTAGCTTCTCGTGGATTGTTGGGGTGGGGAGGGGGCTAACAACAGAAGGGCTAGTCATGATTTTCTGTTATTTCTTGGTGAAATCAGCTTAAATTGGCAGAGACTGCCTCCTTCTAATGGGGCACAGGCTCTGCACTATGGCACTGTCTGTTTTACCAGCCTGGTTGTTTATCTCACAGGTTAAGGACCAAAAGTTCATCCACATTCTATGTGCAAGATTGACCTTTAACTTGCTAAAATTTATACACAAGAAATTGGGGGCAGGAATGGGGGCAGGGAGAAAGGAGTGTGTGCACACATGGAAACTTACTTCATATTCATCCTGGACTTTTAATATAAATGAAAACCCGATCTTTCTGCATGCACTCTGAGCTCTTAATGCCTTGAAGCGTTTACCTGCAAAAGGCGGTCCCAGCAACGCGGAGATGCCGTTAGCACAGATGATGATACCGTAGGCATTGGCCAGGTGCTCAATCCCCACCAAGTCTTCCGTCACCACGGGCATCAGGGAGAAATAACCGCTGGAAAAGCCTATCAGGGCACAGATGACTGCCAGGCCGGCGTAGGTGTGCATCAAGGGCAGAATAAAAATACTGAGGACCAGGGTGAAGTTGGCCATCAGGAAGACATTCCACACGCTGATGCAGGGTAGGTCGGCCACAACGCCCAGGACCACTTTCCCGAAGATGTGAACTATGGCTATGATTGAAGTCAGGGGGAACACATCATTTTGCTCTGATAAATTGTACAAGTTTACTATTTCTGGGAGGTGAATGAAAGGGATGACGAAGCTGCTGTAGGCAAACAGAGCCCAGAAAATAAAGGCGACAAACATCCGATTAGTAAAGAGCGAGGCTGTCCCAAAATAGCCCGAGTACCAGTCCCGGAAGCCCCTCCTGACCCTCATGGTCAGCTGGCTCACCGTCTTCAGAAGCCGGAAGGCGCACATGTCCTTTCTGTGCGCGGCTTTCTCCTGGCACGCCTGGGCGGGCGCATCCCCGAGGGAGCTGTCCTCGGTGCCAGGGCCTCTCCGCTTCTCCTCGGCGTCCCCCAGTTGTCCACTGGACCTGACCGATTCGGTGGAGTGAGCCGGCAGGACGTGGTGCGGCGCCTTCCCTTCCGGATCATCACCATCCATCCCAGGCGAGAGGGGCCTCATGAGCGCCCCGCACACACACAGGTTCAGGGACACGGCGCCCTGGATGAACATGGCGTTCCGCCAGCCGTACTCCGCGCACAGGTACTTGAGCAGCACCGTCATGAGGAACGTGCCGAACCCGGTCCCGGTGGTGCTGAGACCCTGGGCGAGAGCGCGCCTCTTCTGAAAGTACCTGCCCACCATGACCACGGCCGGCAGGTAGGCCATCCCGCTGCCGAAGCCTGCGGCCCCGAGAGGGGAGAAAAGACAGACAGCACAAGGTAAACGGCCACAGCCCCAACTGGCAGCCTTCAAGATCATCTGTATCTCATTACCTTCATCTCTGTAACTGTTTTTGAATAACAACAATGGTTTAGTTGCTAAGTTGCGTCCCACTCTTGCAACCCTATGGACTAGATATAGCCTGCCAGGCTCCTCTGTCCATGGGATGTTCCGGGCCAAATACTGGAGTGGGTTGCTATTTCCTTCTCCAAATAACAACAATGCTGCTGCTGCTGCTGCTAAGTCGCTTCAGTCGTGTCCGACTCTGTGCGACCCCATAGATGGCAGCCCACTAGGCTCCCCCGTCCCTGGGATTCTCCAGGCAAGAACACTGGAGTGGGTTGCCATTTCCTTCTCCAATAATAACAACGATAGCCAGTACTTATTGACCACTCACTGGGATCCATGTGCTTTACAGACATTACCACAGGTAATCCAAAATTTGGGCTTTTCCTGCTGTGGCCTACACCCACCCTGAATTTTCTCTTCTTTTGTATAACTTTTAAACCAAGATATAATCATCTTTTTTTTTTAAAAAGGAGCTTGGGAGGTAAGTACCAAGACCATCACCCACAGAAGTCTGTTTCCAGTCCATCATTTCTCCCAACAGGCTTTTCAGCATAGGTTACACCAATAATAATAATAGATTATATTAGATAAATTATATATACTAAATGAACAACTAAAGTAAGTCTGCATTCTCACATGAGAATATAAGCTCCACCAGGGCAGGACTGTGTGCATTTTAGCCCCTGGTATGCTGAGCATTGCCCAGAATACATAGTGCCTGCTTAATGATTTGTTGAAAGATAGCATGCATTCTGAGCGCTCTGCTGTCAGTGCTAACTGCACTTAATACACAGGAAGTACTCATGGACAAGGGGAGGAAGTGATTCCAGGCAATTTGCAGAAGCCTTAGGAATGGGCCAATGTGTTCCCAAATTCATCAGAAGAATAAAAGGAATTAAAATGTACCCATGAGTATACATAGCTACTAGACGTCAAAACCACCTAATACTCATTTGTAGCTCTGATTTTTTAAATTGTATTTTTCTTAGAAAACAGGAACGGCTGGTCGTTTGCATGGACAAAATTAAAATGCTGCTGGGGAAGGTGGTGTGTGTTAGGGGCAGTGGGTCTTGGGAACACTTTGTGCTTTCACACAGTTTTGCTGAACCTAACAGTTGTGGTGCTGTGCTCAGTTGTGTCTGACTCTTTGTGACCCCATGGACTGAAGTCCACCAGGCTCCTTTGTCCATGGAATTTTCCAGGCAAGAATACTGGAGTAGATTGCCATTTCCTTCTCCAGGAGATCTTTCTGACCCAGGGATTGAATCCACACCTCTTACGTCTCCTGTAGGGGCAGGTGGGTTCTTTACCACCGCAGCGTACCTCGGAAGCCCTAAAACGGCTCTAAAAATGAAGTTTATTTAAAAATAAAATAAATATGAAATCAAATAAAACACTGGCCAAGAGGTTGAGGGTTGTGTTCTCAACTTCTGGGTACAGATGGAGGGAAACCATAAAACCCTGCTTAGGTTGTTCAAGGGGTTCCCATTCCGTTCTAGTGCTTACAACCTCCTGACATTAGGATAACAGCTTAATAGCAGAGAAGAGACTGTGACCAACAGCATGCCCCGAAGCTGAGAAGCTTCCCTAGTTCAGCATCATTTAACAATTTCAGAATTACTTGAATTTGGAAGGAGACCAGAGCAATCATACACACAAAAATAATAATATCAGTTACCGCTGATTGAGTGGTGCTGATGTGCCAGCTGCCTTTCAGGTTTTATCTGGTTTAATTTTCACAATAACCTGAAAGCTACCTGTGGTTATACCCAAATTATTAAAAGGAGCATTGAACCTCATGGAGATTAAGAAACTTTCCCTGACCTTGCAGCAGGTAGCCAGAGAATCTGGATTGCAATGCAGACCCAACTGCAAGGTCTGGTCCCTTTCCATCGTCCGTGCTCTGTCTCACCCTTAACTGCTCATCCCTCGGCTGCCAGGATGGAGCTGCAGAAGCTTTTTGCTCCAGCTTTTAAAACAGATGAATTATTTAAACTGGATAATCTCATCATTATCTTATCTGAAAAATGAATGATTCCTTGATGTCATAAAATATCCAGAATATATTTAAATTTCTAATCGTCTTATGCTGCTGCTCAGTTGCTTTAGTCATTTCCTACTCTTTGCAACCCTATGGACTGTAGCCTGCCAGGCTCCTCTGTCCATGGGATTCTCCAGGCAAGAATACTGGAGTGGGTTGCTATTTCTTTCTGCAGGGGATCTTCCTGACCCAGGGATCAAACCCATGTCCCCTGCATTTGCAGGTGGATTTTTTTTTTTTTAACTGCTGCACCACTGGGGAAGACCCTGTCTCAAAAATGACCATATTTTTTAAAAATTTGTTTAAATCAAGTAAGGCCCACACATTGCTATTTGTTGATCTATATCCATATCTATATATATATACTTTAAGTCTCTTAAGTTCTCTATTTTCCTCACAATTTACTTGTTGAGGAAACTGGATCATTTGTCCTTTGAAATTTGCCATTCTGCATTTTGCTGGAGGCACAGAAGTTTACTTTTCAAAATCTGATTTGTCACTGACGATAACTAACATCCTAAATTAGATGTGGTTACAGATCGCTAAACAGCAGCAGAATGAAATGACTAATAAGGAACCGAATCAAGAGACCAAAGCATAAGAGTAGCACCAATTATAACATCATTTAAATAATGAATACTCCCATGACGTGTGAGAAGAAAAATCCGTGCCTGATGCTATAAACATCTATTACTTCTCCTTGTCCTGAACAGCATCCCCCTTCCTTATGTGACTTTGTGATTCGTAATCAGCACAATTATTCTATGAGTGTGTAGGACAGGCCTTGGAGATACTGAGGCCCAAGCCCAGTGGTCAAGCAGGACCCTGGAACAATTCTTCACCACATCAGGTCGATTCCCTGATAGCTCAGCCAGTAAACAATCCACCTGCAATTCAGGAGACCAACGTTCAGTCCCTGGGTGGGGAAGCTCTGCTGGAGAAGGGAATGGTAACCCAATCCAGTATTCTTGCCTGGAGAATTCATGGGCCGAGGAGCCTGAAGGGCTACAGTCCATAGGGTTGCAAAGAGTCAGACTGAGCGACTAACACTTTCACTTTGTACCCAGATAAGCCAGGAAGAAGAGCAGGGGAGAATCAATCCCGTGGTTTTGAGTAAAAAGCTCGGATTGAAGGGAAAGGTTCTTCCAGGAGCCGAGTAAGAAAATGGAGCCCTTAAATGGCAGAGCTGAAGAAGTTTGTCCAGACTCTCCTGGGTAGGTAAGATCACTCAAACAGATGTTAATTTTCTGCTCATTAGGAGGATATCCATGCAATTTTAATTGCCTAGATGTTAAAAAAACAAATACAAAGAAATCTACCTCAAATGCTTCTTGTAATGAAGGATGTCACGAAAGTCTCTTTCAAACATAAATAGATAAGTACATACAGATATACAAATATGTTTATCACTGTACAGTGATAAACATGCTTACACACATATATATCTCAATAACTTGCCTTTAAAAATTTTTAAATTAATTTAGTTTTGTTTTTGTTGTTTCAGTCACTCACTTTTTGCAGATCTTTGCATCTAACGTTTTTCTTTTCTATAAAATAGGGTCAATCAGTTTCAAAATGTCTCACTAATGACAGCCCAACAGTATTCAAGCTAGCTGATTTAGCTGGATTTTCCACTGAAATATAATTATATTTGGGGAGAAAGTGGATACATTTATTTTCAGAGACTTTCTTCAAGTGTTTCCTGTATAAAAAGTGGGTGCAATAAAGTGTTTCAAGAAACACTTTCCTTTCACTGGTCTCCTGATCTTTCTCCTACTTCCTTGGATCCATAAATACTTGTTGAATAAACAAGTAAATGAATGAATATGGAGATTATTATTTGAGGATCAAAAGCAACTAATTGCAAGACATAAAATTCCATTTAAACAAAGAGTCTGAAACAAAGAGTCTGACCATAGGCATGTCTAAATGATGGGAATAAATTTCAAGTCCTAGTTTTTTCTTTTGGCCATGCTTGTGTGATCTTAGCTCTCTGACCAGGGATTGAACCTGAGCCATGGCAGTGGAGGGCAGAGTTCTAACACTGGTAAACCCACTGGACCACCAGGTAACTCCCTCAAGTACCAGTTTTGGGGATCGATTCATAGTACATATGTCCAGACAACATGGATCAAGTTCCTAGGGGCTCCCATGTGTCTGCCCAGAGACCCCGTGACTCTCTCAGTTTTAGCAGAAGTAAAATCTCTGTGCCAGCTCTATTCATGGGGAAGCTTCTAAATCGCCTCAGGAAAAATATTTTGAATTGTTCTCTAAGAACTGTTGTCAAGTCCTTCACTTCAGATCAATGATTTCCAAACTAGGCTTCACAGCATACAGAAGTGCTTTTTACACCTAAAGATGTATATGTGGACACATCACAGAGAACCAACTTGTCAGCTTATGTGGACAACTGGTTTTTATGTTCACCTTCTCCTGCTACCTTAAAGCATAAACTTAAGCTTATAATAAAAACATTGTATTATATATAATAGCAATTATATATTAGCGAACATTTGCTTAAGACTTTATTATGTGCCAAGCATTGTGCTAAGTGCTTCATACAGATCATTTCATATAACCTGTTCAACAATCCTGTAAGCCAAGCAATTATTCCATTTGCAGATAAAGAGACTGAGGCATAAACAAGTTAAGTAATTTTCCCAAAGTCACACATATAAGTGGGGGGAAAAAAAAAAGCAAGGGTTCCAATTCTAACTTTGAACTCTAATGAAAACATCACCATCAAGGTGCCATTTATGACGATTATAGCTCTGTATTCAAAAAGGTCAGGCTGGATCCGGTTCACTGAAATACAATTGTATAAGTAAGAAACTACTTATCCAAGTGCGTTCTTCTATCTGTTGATAGAAGAAATTATGGCTGGGAATACATTTTGCAAAATGGATATGCAAACTGTGCTGCCTGAGCTAATTTTTATATATCTCCTGGGGACTGCCACTCTGCTCTGGATTTGATTCTTAAAGTCTCTAAAGCCGTGTGGGTTTGGCTGCTATTTCATTATTTTGAACAGAGCCAAAGGAGAACGTGATTTTTCTCTGATTCACACTGGATTCTGCAGTTCTTAAATGAGAGAATGTTGTTAGTACGTGGGTTTTGTTCCAAGAGAAGGACTAGCACTTAGAACCAGATATAGAAAATTTAATTAAATTCTATTAGGGAGGCCAAGTACAGCTGTTCGGTTGTTTCCTCAAGCTTCAGGCATATTTAATATCTTATATTAAAAGTATTACCTGGAGGATAGGATATGGGTAGGGTGGGATGGAGACAAAGGGACTAAATATTTAATGGGTCTCTTTTCTCCACGATGAAATTCATTGCCCAAATGCTCAACAGAAACACATAAAGTCAAGTTTAGGAAAACCACTTATGGGGACTTTCCTGGAGGCCCAGTGGTCAAGACTCTGTGCGTCCAAAACAAGGAGTCTGGGTTCCACCCCTCGTTGGGAACCTAAGATTCCACATGGTATGTGGAGTGGCCAAAAAAAAAAAGAAATCCACAATGCTTACCAGCTGCCAGTCCAAAGGTAATAAAGAGATAATACACGTTCACGGCGTAGGCACTCAACACCCAGCCCAGCGAGTTCAGGAGCCCTCCGATGATGGCCGTCCGGCGGCACCCACAGGTGTTAATGAACAAGCCGATGAAAGGTCCTGTCACAGAACATTGAGAAAGGAACTGACTAGTGGAAAGTTATGACAAACCTAGACAACATATTAAAAAGCAGAGACATTACTTTGCCAACAAAGGTCCCTCTAGTCAAGGCTATAGTTTTTCCAGTAGTCATGTATGGATGTGAGAGTTGGACCATAAATAAAGCCAAGCACCAAAGAATCGATGTTTTTGAACTGTGGTGTTGGAGAAGACTCTTGAGAATCCCTTGGACTGCAAGGAGATCCATCCTAAAGGAGATCAGTCCTGAGTGTTCATTAGAAGGACTGATGCTGAAGCTGAAACTCCAATACTTTGGCCACCTGATGCGAAGAACTGACTCATTTGAAAAGACCCTGATGCTGGGAAAGGTTGAAGGCAGGAGGAGAAGGGGACAACAGAGGATGAGATGGTTGGATGGCATCACCAACTCAGTGGACATCAGTTTGAGTAAACTTCAGGAGTTGGTGATGGACAGGGAAGCCTGGCGTGCTACAGTCCCTGGGGTCGCAAAGAGTCAGACACGACTGAGCGACTGAACTGAACTGAACTGAGTGGCATTTTATTTTCATTTTCTTTTCTTAGGGAATCTTTATATGAAGACAAAACATTACTAGGGCTGTTAACTAAAACAAGCCAACCCCCCCACCATGCCCGTATGTGCAGAGAGCTTTTGGCACGCAAAGACAGGTTTCAATAATGTCCCCGAAGAACGCAAGGTTCTAGATTTTCAGGGAAGACAGACCTGAAATAAACAGACATGTTGATTCATTTTCTGGTCTACAACAGATCCTCCACTAGAGGTCCAGGGGCTCCACCGAGCCCATGTATACATTTGTTTATCAAGAACAAAGTTTTAAATGTTTTGAGTCAGTTGCCAACATTGAAAAATTAGGATTATTCATAAAAAATCCAGGGGCAACAGATCTTCCCATACGGCCCAAAGCAGCTGGCTCTGTACGGCAGGTGATCCTGTTTGGCTGTGTCACACCCTCTCCAGTTTGCCGCAGTCCCCACCCAAATGTTAGTCTCTTATTTGGCCTCCCGGTCTCATGTACACTGCTTGTTTGGCTTCCGTACACATTTGAGTTTTTTCTCCAGACTTTAAGGGAGTATGGAAGGGGGCTCTCGGGACGTCCATGCTTCAGGCGAGGCACCTGTAGCCTGTTTTCATGAGGACATCTAGATGCAAACCAAGCCGGAAAGAACTTCTCATGACTTCACACATACTTCAGGCTCTGCTGACTCTCAGTTCCAATGCGGCCCATCAGGCTATGCATTTAGGACACTGTGTGGAGATTAAGGAATACACTTTGCTCTATTTTTTTTTTTTTTTCTGTCAACCCTCTTTTCTTCCTGCCTTTCTGGCAATTTGTCTTGGGATAAGAGATTCCTTCTTCAAACAGCAATCTATATTTTAGTCATACCATTTGAGGCTGTACTCGACATTCAGTATTGCTGTTGTTGTTTAGCCGCTAAGTCAGGTCTGATTTTGCGACCTCATGGACTGCAGCACACCAGGCTCCTCTGTCCTTCACTATCTCCTGGAGTTTGCTCAAATTCGTATCTACTCAGTCAGTGAAGCTATTTAACCATCTCATCCTCTGCCTCCCTCTTCTCCTTTTGCCCTCAGTCTTTTCCAGCATCAGGGTCTTTTCCAATGAGTTGGCTCTTCACAATAGGTGGTCAAAGTATTGGAGCATTCAGTAAGATTATCCATTTTATTTATTTATTTATTTATTTTGACTGTGCTGTGTGGAATGTGGGATCTTAATTCCCCAACCAGGGGTGGAACACAAGTCCCCTGCATTGGAAGGGTGTAGTTTTTACCGCAAGACTACCAGGGAAGTCCAAGATCATGCATTTTAAACATCATCTTAGGGAATTCCTTGGCAGTCAGTGGTTAGGACTCAGAACTCTCATTACAGTAAGATCCCTCAAGTTGTGCAGTGTCGCCAAAAAAAATTAAAAAGATGTCACATTTTTTGATCATTATTACTTTATGTAGTTATGAAACCCTGTGTTCAGGTGGGACTATTTCAGGTTAAAAATTTACTAAGCTTGGACTTCCTGGTGATACAGCAGGTAAAGAATCAGCCTTGCAATGCAGGGGACGTGGGTTCAGTCCCTGGTCAGGGAACTAAAATCTCACATGCCATGGAGCAATGAAGCCCATGCAACTCCTGAGCTTGTGTGCTACAACTAGAGAGTCTGTGCGCTGAGATGGAAGACCTTATATGACACAAGGAAGACCTCAAGCGCTGCAACTAATACTCGACGCAGCCAAATAAAACAAAGGATGAATTTACTTAATTTCCCCATGTGCGAGTCACTGCCCAAGAGAGTGCTTTCAACTCTGTGACACAATTCATGGAATTTTTAAATTTAAAAGCGGTAACTCAGTGTCCTTACAAGGATGAGAAAGAGGAAACAATTTATACTTATTCACTTCAAATATATTTTTGGTTCTCGTTCAATGTCATGGCAGGCAGGATGGTAGAGTGGGCACCATTTTGGATTCCAACGGATCCCATTTGAAGCCTGTCCCTCACTTACTGGTTACAAGTTAACTTCAGTAATGTAATGTCTCTGCGTGTTGCATGTTCTCCTCTGTGAGATGAAGATGAGGGTCTGGCCCCCAGGCTTGCCAGAGAATCGAATGAGATCACGTGCATCATATACACTTGGCATGTGCATGAGTTCGTGCATGCTAAGTAGCTTCAGTCGTGTCCAGCTCTTTACAACACTGTGGGCTGTCGCCCACCAGACTCCTCTGTCCGTGGAATTTTCCAGGCAAGTATACTGGAGTGGGCTGCCATACCCTTCTCCAGGGGAGCTTGCCGACCCAGGGATTGAACCCACCTCTTACATCTCCTGCATTGACAGGCATGTTCTTTACCACTAGCACCACCTGGGAAGCCCACACTTGGTGTGTAATAAGTGCTAAATAAAGGAGAGCTGTTTTTGCTGACTTCTGCCTTGGAAAAGCACTCAACATATCTGCTGCCACCTGTATCAGGCACCTTAGATAATGAATAGCAATTTAGGGTCATGATAGAATAAAAGACCTTTCATTTATATAACTATGAGCCTTGCTGTGCTATAATTTCTGAGCACAAGATAAAAGATGTTTATCTGGCAGGTACCTTTCCTGAAGAAGGTTATTCTACTGTCAGAAGCTCCACTGTCTGGAATTCAAGGACTCTCAGAATTCAGAATCCACGGTTACCTCCCAATTAAAGGTGACAATCACATTTCATCACCACTGTTGAGTTAGGTGTTGTGATTTGGGGATCATCTTCAGGAAAGTGAAAGTGAAAGTAGCTTAGTTGTGTCTGACCCTTTGTGACCCCCATGGCCTATACAGTCCATGGAACTCTCCAGGCCAGAATACTGGAGTGGGTAGCCTTTCCCTTCTCCAAGGGATCTTCCCAACCTAGGGATTGGACCTGGGTCTCCCGCATTGCAGACAGATTCTTTATGAGCTGAGCCACAGGGAAGCCTAAGAATACTGGAGTGGGTGGCCTATCCTTTCTCCAGGGGATCTTCCCGACCCAGGAATCGAACCAGGGTCTCATTACAGGCAGATTCTTTACCAACTGAGCTATGAGGGAAGCCCAAGAACCACATCCAAAAACTTTAGGAATGATTTCCATTGTTTATGCCTGTGGAACTTGTGAAACATGAATTAATACCAAAGACAATCTTACTGGATGGCTTGGAAAATTGGGACAAATATCCTTGCCTTTGGCTGAATTTTCTTTTTTGTTGTACACACACACTTCCTAGTTTGAATCTGAAAGTATTTTGTTCTACCCTCTAAATGTTCATTTTTAAAAAGGTAAGAAAATGGATTTAAGTATTTCAGAAGACTAGTTTTCCTTTACTTACTCATTGAAAAGGTAAAATTATATCCAACATGAAAGTGTTATTCACTCAGTCATGTCTGACTCTTTGCAACCCCCTGGACTGTAGCCCGCCAGGCTCCTCTGTCCATGGAATTCTCCAGGCAAGAATACTGGAGTGGGTTGCCATGCCCTCTTGCAGGGGATCTTCCCAACCCAGGGATCCAACCAGGGTCTCCTTCATTGCAGGCAGATTCTTTACCATCTGAACCACTAGGGAAGCCCATACCCAACATAAAACTAGCAACTCCCTGCACTAAGATTAACCTACTTGCACTTATATGATGCAACAGTCCTGATTTGAACAAGGCCACGGCAGGGTTGAAGGAGTCAGTTAATTACAGTTACAGGCAAAAATGATTTATCAACAATTCACTCACACACATAATGGTGCCCTTATTTAATTTTAGAACTAGATCAGTAACCATTCCCTGTGATAAACACATACCCCCTGCACACATCTTGAGAAATAACACTCTGTCCTTGTTTTCTGTCATTAGCATGGCCACTGTTACTAATGTCACCAGTATTATCCAAAAACAAACTGGCTGAATACCAGCCAAGATCAACAAATCTCTGAATTGAATTCAAGCAATTAATTACCAATGTGGAAATCACTGACAAGGCACAGACTCTTGTCAAACACACATATGCCTGTCATACACATACTTTCACAAAACCAGGAAGATATTTGAGGCCATTTATGTTTTCCCTGGAGAAGGGCAGGGCAGTATTCTCCAATATTTTTGCCTGGAGAATCCCATGGACAGAGGAGCCTGACGGGCTACAATCCATGAGCTCACAAAGACTGAGTGACTAACCACTTTCACTTTTTTTCAGCTTTCTGATTTACTATCTCCAACTAGGTAAGAATTGCTTTCATAGACTGCTGGGTGGTTAGCTTAAACTACAAAATACAAGAATATGTTATTATTCCTTCCTGTTAGCTATATCTATAACCTTTCTAAAAACAGTTTAATAGATTTTTCAACCACATGGGATCAATATTCCAAATTTAAAACACCAGGGCTCTGAAATAAGATGGCTATTTACTTTTACTGTGTTTTCTCTAAGTATTTTATCTTTTAAAATATTGATAAGTGTTTAAAAACAGATTTGTAATGGTAATGATTTATAATAGTTAAGAAAACAGGGGCAAACATTTTTAATGATCATATTTTTAAATGCTCAAAATGTTTCAGTTCAGTTCAGTTCAGTTCAGTTCAGTCGCTCAGTCATGTCTGACTCTTTGTGACCCCATGAATTGCAGCACACCAGGCCTCCCTGTCCATCACCAACTCCCAGAGTTCACTCAAACTCATGTCCATTGAGTCAGTGATGCCATCCAGCCATCTCATCCTCTGTCATCCCCTTTTCCTCCGGCCCCCAATCCCTCCCAGCATTGGAGTCTTTTCCAATGACTCAACTCTTCACATGAGGTGGCCAAAGTATTGGAGTTTCAGCTTTAGCATCATTCCTTCCAAAGAACACCCAGGGCTGATCTCCTTTGGACTGGCTGGATCTCCTTGCAGTCCAAGAGACTCTCAAGAGTCTTCTCCGACACCAATGTTTACAGTACTCAAATAGGAGTATCACACAAAAGAACAAATATTGTCAGATTCTATTTATTCAAGGTACTTAGAGTAAACAAATTCATAGAGACATAAAACAGAATGGTAGTGGCCAGAGACAGGGGGCTGAGAGGAGAGGTGGCAATGGGGAGTTATGGCTTAATTGGTAGGATTTCAGTTTAGGAAGATGAGAAAAGTTCTGGAGATGGATGGTGGTGGTGAATGTACTCAATGGTATTGAACTGTATACCTAAAAATGGTTAAAAGGGTAAATTTCATGTTACGTATAAGTGACCACAATAAAAACAAGAGTAACATCCACTAACATCTAATCTCTGGTACTTCAACTAGAGAAAGCATGACTTACAGCGAGGGACTGTCATACTATAATTGACAACAGGTCACGCGTGAACATACCCACAATCAAGGTGACGCCCATGCTGAGGGAGCTGACCCACGCCGTCAGGCCGCGGCTCTGATGGAATTCTTCAAGCCACTCCACGTTGAGGACGCCCAGGGCCATCTGGGAGCCCATGATGAGGATGTGCACAAAGAAAGAGGACAAGACCATCATCCAGGCCCAGCCGCCATCAATATCTGGGTGGGGTTTAAGTGTCTTCTTATCTTTGGGGTCATCTTCAAAATCATACCCAATGTCTTCATGACTTGTATACATTTTCCAAGATGTTCTGAAATACATAAGGACAAATAATTTCATGGAACATCAGAACAAAAAATATCTCCTCCTTCTTTGGACAGCACTACCTCTCCATCAAAACCAAAGTCACACCACCGTCACACTGGATCTTTAGTCTTCGTCATTATGTAGATTTGGGAACACGCCTTGCTTTTTCACAAGACCAAGTGCTTTTATGAAACCTGTTTCATCTTTACAGTCATCCTGTATATAAGTACTATGATGGTTATTTCAAAGAAATGAAAATCGACTCAGAGAAGTTAAGCACCTTTCCCAAGTTCTCAAGGCCAGTAGATAGTATGGCTAGACAGGAACCTGGGAATTGAACCCAGCTATTCCTGATTCCAAAGCCCAAGCCTTGTATCCCTTACTGAGGTGGAAACTGACAGATAACACAGGTGTCAGAGAAGGAAGGCGCTTGGCCTTAGGCAGAGTAGCTCAGTCCTGTGCAGGCTCCTGGCAGAGGATATTGTTCTTAGTTTTGTAGGTCCAAGTGTTCGATTTGTTCAGTACAGCTACAGGGGGTTGGTCTCAGGAGGACTGACTCATACGAACCCAACTCAGCAGAGACTGGTAAAGAAGAAGCTAATTTGTTATCTGACAATGGGAGATAGAGTTTTCTAATAATGGTGATGCTATGTCTGACATACAAGACTTACTTTTATCCCCTCTGTCCACCCCATTCTGAGCATTTACCTGGGAAGCTAGAAAACTGATAAGACAATAGGAAATCAGACTAAAGAAATTTGGACACTACAGTGATGTTCAGGTTACCAGAAAGCCAGGGGCTATATCTTGAAGCGGAGAAGGCAATGGCACCCCACTCCAGTACTCTTGCCTGGAAAATCCCATGGACGAAGGAGCCTGGTGGGCTACACTCCACGGGGTCGCAAAGCGTCGGACATGACTTCACTTTCACTTTTCACTTTCATGCATTGGAGAAGGAAATGGCAACCCACTCCAGTGTTCCTGCCTGGAGAATCCCAGGGACGGCGGAGCCTGGCGGGCTGCCTTCTATGGGATCGCACAGAGTCAGACACAACTTAGCAGCAGCAGCAGCAGCAGCAGATCTTGAAGACCCTTATGTGTCAAAAAAAGATCTTGGAGTTTATCTTTACAAAATGAACAGTTGGCAGCTGCATTTGCACAAGGAAGAGATAAGATGGGATATGTGCTTTGCACAGACCCATCTCTCAAGTTGTTCAATCAAGAGGATGGAGGTTGGATGGAGCTAGAGGGGAGACGATACCAGGTCAGGGAAGGTCTCTGGTTTTATCTTGTAGGATGAGATTGAAGTACGTGCATAGGAACTGAGAATAAAGAAAAAAATAGAGATAGAGATAAAGACAGAGACAGACATAGATGCATGCGTGCTAAGTCACTTCAGTCATGTCTGACTCTCTGTGACCCCATGGACCGTAGTCTGCCAGGCTCCTCTGTCCATGGGATTCTCCAGGAAAGAATACTGAAGTGGACTGCCGTGCCCTTCCCCGAGGGGATCTTCCCAACTCAAGGATCAAACCCAAGTATTTTGTGACTTCAACACTGCACGCAAATTCTTTACCCATTGAGCCACTTGGGAAGCCCAGAAAGACAGAGAATGACTAATCCCAGAGGTCATGGGACAGGGTTAGTCTTGATCAGGAAGGGTGACCAATCCTGTAAGACTGGAGGAAGCAGCAGGTAGATAGAGATAAGATGGTAAGCATGGGATGGAAAGTTATGCTTATTAGTGTAATTTCTTTGGTGAAGTCCAGGGAAGCTAGCTCATTGGTTGAGAACGAGGAGGATGGTGGCTATGTTGGGGCCTCAGTGTTCAGGACAATGAAACAAACTACTGTCTACAACAAGTGGAAATGATTGTTGGGCAGCTGAGCCCTACCAGGCAGTGAAGCACCGTGGACAGAGCAGAGGCCCCAGAAACCACCAACGAGGACAAAAAAAACAAGAACAAACGACTAAAAGTTGGTCTGCTTTTTTGTCATCACTGTTGTGCCAGTAATTCTAGATGTCACTGACAAAATACTCTTCCCTGAAAAAATCCTTTGTTGGTCAAAGTTTCAAACAATGATGTTTTCATATTATGTCTGTAAGCATCGCATCAGCATCATTTTCTAAACACTGTGCTCTACACGGAAGTTATTTCAGACAACTAATGGTGATATTTTGGCTTCGGCTACCTGATGAGAAGAACTGGCTCACTGGAAAAGACCCAGATGCTGGGAAAGATTGAGGGCAGGAAGAGAAGGGGATGACAGAGGATGAGATGGCTGGATGGCATGACCGACTCAATGGACATGAGTTTGAGCAAGCTCCGGGAGTTGGTGATGGACCGGGAAGCCTGGCATGCTGCAGTCCATGGGGTCACAAAGAGTTGGACACGACTGAGCGACTGAACTGAACTGACACGTATAGGGCCCCAGCTGCACATACCCGGCTTTTTCTCTTTACTGTCTATTTCTTTTTAAAAAATCTTTTTATTGAAGTATAGTTGATTTACAATAGCATGTCAGGAGCACAGCACAGCAATTCAGCTTCCTTTATAGGTTATTATATAATATTGAATGTAGTTTCCTGTGCTATGCAGTAGGTCCTTATTGATTATCTATTTTATATACAGTAGTGTGTATATGTTAATTCCAAACTCCTAATTTATCCCTCCCTCTGACCTTTCCTCTTTGGTAACCGTAAGTTTGTTTTCTAAGTGTGAATCTGTTTCTGTTTTGTGAATAAGTTCATTTGTTTCATTTTTTAGATTCCACATGAGTGATAGCATATGATATTTGTGTTTTCCTATCTGACATAATTCACTCAGTATGACAATCTCTAGATCCACCCATGTTACTGCAAATGGCATTATTTTTTTTAAATGGCTGGATATTATTCTATTGTATATATGTACCACATTTTCTTTATCCATTCCTCTGTTGATGGACATTTTGGCTACTTCTACATTTTGGCTATGATAAACAGTGCTGCAGTGAAAAATTCGGGTGTATGTATCTTTTTGAATTATGGTTTTCTCCAGATACATGCCCATGAGTGGAACTGCTAGATCATATGGCAACTCTATTTTTAGGTTTTAAAGGAATCTCCACACTGTTTTCTATAGTGGCTACACAAATTTACATTTCTACCAAGAGTGTAGGAGGGTTCCCTTTTTCTCCACATCCTCTCCAGCATTTATTATTTGTAGACTTCTTGACGGTGGCTATTCTGACCACTGAAATTTTAATTTGCATTGAACATCTTTTCCTGTGGCTTTTGACCATCTGTATGCATATATCTGTTTTGACAGTAAGAGTTTCTAAGAATTTAGAACTGCTGACACTCACCTCAGCTCAGCTGGGATCTGCAGTGCCTGCAATGTTACACATCACTGCCTTTAGCAGGACATTTGAGATGGACCCTGACATCACATGATGGTGGAGATGAAGAGCAGGATGCCAGCTACTTGACCTTTGCCCTCCACATGCCCACCTGCAGTCTTTATTTTTGTTTAAAATTTAAAAGAGCGAAACAGAGTGCAAGACCGCAAGGTGAAAAACTCGGGTTTGGAAAGCAGTCAACGCAAGAAATGTTTTACCCAGTTTGAATAATGTCCTTAAAATGCAAATGCATTCTTTGTTTCAGGTAATTATTTTAAAACAAAAGAGCAAATCAGAAAAACATTATTACTGACCATGACATGTGATTATTATTGAAAATCCTTTAGTTGCAGTGGAGGAAGGTGATGTACAAAACGGTCCCAAATGCACTAGGAACACCTCCAACTGGGGGGCTTTTCTGTGCATGGACGAGAGGACAGAGAAGCAGATGTGGCAAAGCACCCAGAGCCCAGCCTCCTTTAGGGAAGCACCCTGTGCCGTTTGCACCGCCTCTCTCTGGACACTCCTGAGCGAAGAATTGTTTTTACCTTTTTGAAGGCTATGTGACTTGCAGAACTTAAAATGCTTACTCTCTGACCCTTTATAGGAAAAGTTCACTAATCCCCAGACTAAGAGTTTGTTGGGAAGAAACAGGCACTAAAGGATCAAAGATGCTAGTGGAAGAGCAATTTAAAGGATCTATCCTGGGGCTCATCGTGACTCTTCCTTTCTCTCGTACTCATTATTTTTATCTGTTGGGCTTCCCTGGTGGCTCAGACAGTAAAGCGTCTACCTGCAGTGCAGGAGACCCAGGTTCGATGCCCTGGAGAAGGAAATGGCAACCCACTCCAGTACTCTTGCCTGGGAAACTCTACAGACAGAGAGCCTGGCAGCCTACAGTCGATGGTGTTACCAAGAGTTGGACACCACCGAGCAATTAACACAGCTTGACTCCTCCTTTCGTATTCATTGTTTTTATCTTTTAGATGATTCTATCTCTTAAACAGCTGGGCAGTTCTCAGCCACTGCACTTCCTGCCCACACTGCTGCTCTCTGCGGGGTTCTTCCTGTCTATCTCTCGTTTACCCAGGCTGCTGGGAGCAATAAAATGCTATCTTACTGTGCAACTTCCCCACCCTGTCAGGTTATCTTGAGGATCAAGTTCAAACTGCCCTGTCTGCCCCCAGGTTCTCCTCTTGCATTATCTGCCACTCTGCCAGCTCCCTCCTCCCGTTCTTCACCTTTGCCCTCTACTTTCCAGGCTGGTGGAAGCACCTGCAGCTCCCTGAACCTGGCACAGCCTTGCGAGGTTTTGTGCATGACGTTTTCTTCTTTCGGCTACTCTCTTCTCTCCTTCTAATCTCCTGCTCCTCTTCTGCTCATCCTTCAAGGTTTAACTGAATTCTAATAGTGAAACTTTGAAAGAATGAGGAAAAAAATAAATCTTACAAATATCTCTAATATCCAACATTAAACAGTAAGTGTTAAATCAGTCACTCATGCCATAGCTATGCAATGCCAGTGCACCATCAAAAATAAAACTACACAGGCTCTTTGAAGACATATAAAGGTCACACTAAGGTGTGAATTATACTTGGGGGAGGGGGTCACAAAACGGGGTGCATGAAATAACTCCTTTTTGATTGTTTTAAAAAATATGTTATCCGTGGGGGAGAGGGGGAAACAGACTGGAGTGAAACAAACCTGTTGATGGAGATTATTCTTTGAATGATGGTCTTTCAAGTAATTTCTCTATTTAAATTTTTGGGGAAAGTTCTAAATAAATATATATCAAGGAGCTCAAACCAGTCAATCCAAAAGGAAATCAACCTTGAATATTCATTGGAAGAACTCATGCTGACGCTCCAATACTTTAGCCATCTGATGCAAAGACCTTGATGCTGGGAAAGATTGAGGGCAGGAGGAGAAGGGGGCGACAGAGGATGTGATGACTGGGTGGCATCACCGACTCAATGGACATGTGTTTGAGCAAGCTCCGGGAGATGGGAAGGACAGAGAAGTCTGGTGTGCTGCAGTCCATGGGGTGGCAAAGAGTTGGGCACAACTCAGTGACTGAATGACAAACTTTATTATAAGAAAGTAAAGTTCCCTCTATCTTTTAAACATCTGCTGGTTCAGCTTCTTGCCTCCAGTAGACTGGTGGCAATTCAGAGCCCTTTCCCTTGGGAAGACTATTCTGCACTGGGCTGTAGACTTGTGTGTGTGCTTCCCCAACACCCTCATCTCCCACCATGAGAGGAAAGTCTGCCTAATGATAGAAAGGGAAGTATAAAACGTAACCCATTCTAGGCTCACCTACAATAGAAGCCCTGCCTGTCACATTAGGGCCTGGCACTGAAGAAGCTGAAGGAAGGAGATGGGAAGATTAGGGACCAATAGTCAACTTCCCACCTTCCCTAAAGTGAGTTCATTACCAGTGAAAGAGAAACTATTTATGGGGTAAATGAAGTAACACACGCAGGCTATGACATGGAAGTCAGCTATATATTTACCTGGTAACAGGCAGAAATGAAAATAATTTAGAGCCTGTGGGAGTGTTTCAGAGATTAAAAGGAAATTAAACTTTCCACACCGCTGTTAGAGGAGTAAGTTTTATAAGCAAGTCATCGATTTTTAATTTGACTATTGTGATGTTGTTGTTGGTCCAACTCTGTGATCCCATGGACTGCAGCATGCCAGGCTTCCCTGTCTTTCACTATCTCCCAGAGTTGGCTCAAACTCATGTCCCTTGAATCAGTGATGCCATCCAACCATCTCATCCTCTGTCGTCCCCTTCTCCTCCTGCCCTCAATCTTTCCCAGCATCAGGGTCGATTATGTTAGCATGTAAGGAGTTCACTATAAATGAGAAGTGAAAGGGAAAGCTCCAAAATAAAATATAAAATACAGTCTTCCCCAGAGGTGGACAGCTATGCTGGCAGCAGGTTCATCATTAGATATAGGTGTGTAGTGGGCCCCTCTGTAATCTGGCTTTATCAATATTTGTACTCTAGACCTGGTATGCACTGGAAATATCCAGCCTTTGGAGGGTGCACTTGAGGTCAACAGGCTAAAGAGCCTGGAGCAGCTGAGCTAGTGCGGAGACCACAGCACACTAGAAAGGACAGTCGGGTACATTACTTTGCCAACAAAGGTCCGTCTAGTCAAGGCTATGGTTTTCCCAGTGGTCATGTTTGGATGTGAAAGTTGGACTGTAAGGAAAGCTGAGCGCCGAAGAATTGATGATTTTGAACTGTGGTGTTGGAGAAGACTCTTGAGAGTCCCTGGACTGCAAGGAGATCCAACCAGTCCATTCCAAAGGAGATCAGTCCTGGGTGTGCTTTGGAAGGACTGATGCTAAAGCTGAAACTCCAATACTTTAGCCAC
This sequence comes from Capricornis sumatraensis, assembly GCF_032405125.1. Classification (NCBI taxonomy): domain Eukaryota; kingdom Metazoa; phylum Chordata; class Mammalia; order Artiodactyla; family Bovidae; genus Capricornis; species Capricornis sumatraensis. The sequence goes on from NC_091071.1 coordinate 162,695,703, forward strand.
CTCATGCGAAGAGTTGACTCATTGGAAAAGACCCTGATGCTGAGAGGGATTGGGGGCAGGAGGAGAAGGGGACACAGAGGATGAGATGGCTGGATGGCATCACCGCCTCGATGGACAAGAGTTTGGGTGAACTCTGGGAGTTGGTGATGGACAGGGAGGCCTGGTGTGCTGCGATTCATGGGGCCGCAAAGAGTCAGACACGACTGAGCGACTGAACTGAACTGAACACATAAATTAGAGGGAACTGAACACCTGAGTGCCTCCTATGGCCAGGGATTGTGCTTGGTGGCTTCTCCACCACGATTCTGTCCAGTTGATACTAATGTTCCATTTCACAGATAAGGAAATCAAGGCTACTTGTAGAACGGGGGCCATGCAGCTTTGAGAGGCTAAACTACCAGGTACATGCATGCGCGCTAAGTTGCTTCAGTCATGTCCAACTCTGCAACCCTATGGACGGTAGCCCACCAGGCTCCTCTGTCCGTGGGATTCTCCAGGCAGGGAAACTAGAATGGGTTGCCATGCCCTCCTCCAGGGGATCTTCCCAACACAGGGATCGAACCCACCTCTCTTAAGTCTACCTGCATTGGCAAGTGGGTTCTTTACTACTGGCGCCACCTGCGTGGTAAGCCAAATTTGGACCCGGGTCTGAGGGATTCCAAAGCCTATTTTATCCACCATCACTAGTGAATGGAGAATAACTAACTGACTAACTGACTGTCTCATACACACACATACACATCACAGGCAAAGCGAAAAGGAACCTTTCCAGCGTCCAATAATAACCCTCACTCATCCTTGCTAATGAGCCTAGATCAGCTTTTCCGTGGAAAGAAAACGGCTTAATTGTTAAGCAGAGTTGAGCTCCGAAAACGCCGTCCGAGGCCTCAGCGGCGTCCGGTCCCGACAAAGCTGCCCCCGGCCCCTCGCCTCATTTTTGTCTCCCCTTCCCTTCCTGAGGGGCCTCGATCAGAACCGCTCTGAGGGACCCGAATCTCACGCCAGTGGCTGGACCCCTGCGGTCCGGCCTCCCCGCCGCCTGCCTCCCCCGATCGCCGCCCTCTTCGGGAGGGACTCTCGGTGCTCCGCCTTCCCCAGCACCTCAAGACCCCCTCACCCCCTTCTCCATCCCGTGTCTCTCCACACGCTGGGAGCCCGCCAGCTCCGCGGGGAAGCGGGGCCGATCGCAATCCCTGCAGCCTGCCCCAGGAGTCCTCCCGCAACCCCGAAAGTCCTCTGACCCGGGTTCCCCCGCCCCCTCCTCCCCGCGCCCCATCACTTGTAGTTCGAGTCCCTAACGGGGGTCGGGAGAGGATGCTGGGGGCGAGGCTGGGCGCGGGGCCGAGGGCGCCTCCGGGGCCGGGTGGGAGTGCGGAGGGGAGCCGTGCGCCCTGGACGACGGGCGCGGGGCCCTGGCCACGGTGGGAGCGACGCGCGTCCCCACGCTCCGCCCCGAGGTGACCTCACCCGCGGCTCCCGGGCCCCCAGGCGGGCGGCCTGAGCTGGACTACCGCGCCTCTGCGCAGCCCTGCCCTCGATCGCCCGAAGCCCCTTCCCCGATCCGGCCCGGGGGCCCGCGCCGCCGCTTCCCGGGCGTCTCGGGGCGCAGCGGCCACCGCAGTCCAAGATGCCCCCGGCGCCTCTCCATCCCCGGGCCCGCGGCGCAGCGCGGCCCGGTATACTCACCGCCCACAGCCCGCCGGGCGGCGGCCTCACTCGGCTCCCGGACCCGATCTCCGAACTCGCTGCCTTCCTCGGAGCCCCCGGAGCGGTTGGGCGGAGAGATTCGTGGCGATGTCGCGGATCATCCCGGAGCTGCCTGCGCCCGCGGCTCGGCGCTCCGCCTGGCTCGGCGCGCAGTGCGGGCTCCCGGCGCCTCTGCTTCTCGCTGCCCGGCCAGCTCCGTCTTGGGGAGCTTGGAGATCGAGACCTCAGTCCATGTGGCTTTTAAAAAAAAGGGGGTGGGGTGCGTTTGGAGGTGCCCGAACCTAACCTGAGCTTCCTTCCAATCCGTGCCAATTTCAAATCTCCACGCTTGTTCATTCCCATACCGGCTAATTCTGGTTTGGCAGGAAAAAAAAAAAAAGAAAAAAACAAATGCAGTCACCTCACGTGCACACTCTTGTGGCGGGTTGTAGTTTCCAGCTTTGACTGAGGTTTTCAAATGCTCTCCGCACGTTTATAACTGGAGGAAAGGACCTGAAACCTAACATGCAGGTGGGAATAGAAAGACCTTCTATTTCTCTGAGATAGGAGAGAAGTGATGGGGGAAGAAAAAAAAAAATCCTCACTGAAGGCTGGCCTACATAATATAGCAGCTTGTAGGTGGAAGAGTCAGGCAGGCCCTGCAGTGTTCGCGACCAAAGCCTGCGTGGTGGGTTCCCTTGTGGCTCAGCTGGTTAAGAATCCGCCTGCAATGTGGGAGACCTGGGTTTGATCCCTGGGTTGGGAAGATCCCCTGAAGAAGGGAAAGGCAACCCATTCCAGTATTCTGGCTTGGAGAATTCCATGGACAGAGGAGCCTGGGCGGGCTACATTCCATGGGATCACAAAGAGTCGGACGCGACTGAGCGACTTTCACTCAGGTCACTTCATCCTGCGTGGTGCGTCTCCTTGTTCTCCTTCCAGTATCTGACCATTGTCTGGTTCCTCCATTCATGGGCACTGTGGATTTCATTTCCACCTGTACCTGTTTTGTTCCCAACAGGGTACCCAACTCAATGCTTTGCCCAGGGAGAGTTTTCAGTATTTGTTAAGTGAATGTGTGAATAAATGAAACCAGTGCTATTTTACTTCACTGGACACACTCTGTTCTCTATTGCTGTTCTAATAGAGCATCACCATCTTCGTGGCTGAAATCAGTAGCTTACTATTTCATAATTCTGGGGGTCAGAAGTCTGAAAGGGATCTTCGCTAAAATCAAGGAGCTGGCAGGTTTGTGTTCCTCCTGGCAGCTCTAGGGGAGAACTCAGACTTCTGGAGTCAGCCCACATTCCCTGGATCCCGGCCACTTCTTCTGTCTTCAAAGCCAGAAATGGCTGCATCATCCTGTGCCTCTCTACATAGTCGCAGCTCCCACAGGCTCTTCTGTTCTGCTCTCTTCCACATTTAAGGGCTCTTGGGATTACATTAGGCCTACCCGGGGTAACTGGGTTATTGGATAATCCAAACAATCTCCCCATTTTAAGGTCAGCTGATTAACATTCTTAATGGCACCTACAACCTTAATTCCCCTTTGCTCTGTAAGGTAACATATTTACAGGGTCCAGAGTTTATGATGTGGATATCTTTGAAAGTGAAAGTGTTAGTGGCTCAGTTTTGTCCGACCCTTTGTGACCCTATGGAACTGCAGCCTGCCAGGCGCCTCTGTCCATGAGATTCTCCAGGCAAGAATACTAGAGTGGGTTGCCACTCCCTTCTCTAGGGATCTTCCTGACCCAGGGATCGAACTCAGGTCTCCCTCATTGCAGGCAGATTCTTTACCATCTGAGCCACCAGGGAACCCAGTGGACATCTTTGAGGGACTATAATTCTACTTATCATAAATTTCCATCTTTCTTCCTAGTTCCTTTTTTTTTGCAAAACTAAAATATTCACATTGCTCCTTCTTATATCAAGCCTTGATTAAAAATAATTGAGAACATTACAAGAAACTGTGGTTAAGTGAGAACATTTTGATGAGGTACCAGGCTTATGTGGTTCATATGTTTTCCTTTTGCTGATCAGAACATGAGCAAATGGATGGTTAGTATTCTTGTGGGCTGACCTTCTCAGATACCATTCATTTCAACCTGGCTTTTGACAGTAAGTCAAGATAGAGTTTCTGGCAAATACCTCAAGTGTAGATGATCCATCTTGTTTGGAAAGAGCTATGTAAGATTTTTTTTCTCTGTAAGACTAAGTCTTTTTTTATCCCTCTGAAATATTTTAGATTTATTGAGGTATAATTCATGTAGCGTGAACTATATATATTTAAATGTACAACTTGATGAGTTTTAGCATAAGTCTGTGGAACCATCAGCTCAATCAAATAACTCCAAAATTTTTCTGTGCCCTTTGAAAGCCAGCCACCTCACCCCCCACAATCCCAGGCAAACTCTCATCTGCTCTCTGAGAAACTTCTCCTCGGGACCATCGGTATTTTGCATCCAGAATACCCAAAAAAGGCTTTTCTTTTTTTCCCCTTCCAGTTTTATTGAGGTATAATTGACAAATAAATTATATATACTTAAAGTGTACAACGTGATGGTTTGATACACATATATATTGTGAAATGACTATCACATCAAAATCAAGTCAATAAAACCATCTGTCACCTCCTGTATCAGTTGTTTTTTTTTTTTTTTTTTTTGGTGGCGGTGAGAACGCTTTGTCTACTCTCTCAGCAGATTTCATGCATACATTTAGTGAAAGTGTTAGTTGCTCAGTCTTGTCTGACCCTTTGCATCCCTATGGACTGTAGCCCACCAAGCTTCTCTGTCCATGAATTTCTCCAGGCAAGAATACTGGAGTGGGTTGCCATTCCCTTCTCCAGGGATCTTCCTGACCCAGGGATCGAACCCAGGTCTCCCTCATTGCAGGCAGATTCTTTACCATCTGAGCCACCAGGGAAGCCCTAAGCATACATTACCATATTGTTAACTATAGTCACCGTGCTGCACCATAGACTTCTGACCAACATTTCCACATTTCTCTCACCCATGAGACCCTGGCAACCACTGTTCTACTCTCTGCTTACATGAGTTCAACTCTTTTTTTTTTTTTTAAGATTCTACATGAGTGAGATCCTACAGCTTTTGCCTTTCTCTGCCTAGTTTATTACACTTGCCACAGTGTCTTCGAGATTCATCCTGTCACAAGGGGCAGGATTTCCTTCTTTTTTATTTTTATTTTATTTTTATTTTTTTTAATTTTTATTTTTACTTTATTTTACTTTACAATACTGTATTGGTCTTGCCATACATTGACATGAATCCACCACGGGTGTACATGCGATCCCAAACATGAACCCCCCTCCCACCTCCCTCCCCACAACATCCCTCTGGGTCATCCCCGTGCACCAGCCCCAAGCATGCTGTATCCTGCATCGGACATAGACTGGCGATTCGATTCTTACATGCTAGTATACATGTTTCAATGCCATCCTTCTTTTTTAATAGCTGAATAATATTCCATCAGTGGACCCTTTCCATCAGTGGACACTTTCCATCAGTGGACACTTACTTAGATTGTCTCCATATTTTGGCTACTGTGAAGAATGCTGCAGTGAGCACGGGACTACAGCTGTCTCTTCAGGACACTGATTTTGTTCCCATAAAAGGCTTTTTCCAAGAAATCATTTCATCTTCACAAGTGTCATTGCTGTTAGCTGTCTGGCAGTCTTTTGTTGACACAGCTAGGTTGAGAGCAGGCCTGGAGCACAGGCGCTTACTATCTGTGAGTCACAGACTGGTGTGTCTGAGTTAAATGAATAAAAAGCCATTCTAAACCAGAACATGAAAGACAAGCGCTGAGCTCTTTTCATGTATCGGAGGTGGAAGACCCTGACATTATCTCTTGAGTTCTAGGCAAATCACATATCGTTTCACAATAGTAATCTTACTTTAAACTTCATTGTATCAAGTAATAACCTTGTCCTTTAAGGAGATAAAATGATTCAAGTGCTGCTTCTAAAAGCCTTTCCTCTTAGTTTTTATTATTTATTCAGCTGCTTTCAGAACTCATGGTTGAAACTGGGGTGGGACTAAGGCTGTGGACAATCTGTGCTCCAATTTTGGGGCCTTGGTAGTATGGATTAGACAGAAAGTGGGAGCAAATCAACTTTTGAGGAAGTTCTAGCACAGAATATTGAACGTTTTAGGGAAAACCAGTGCTCCCCAACCTTTCTTGGCACCAGGGACTGCTTTCCTGGAAGACGATTTTTCTACAGACCAGAGAAGGGGAGGGATGGTTTGGTGATAATTCAAGTTCAGTGTTTTTATTGTACACTTCCGTTTTGTTTGTTTGTTTCTTTTTGCTGTACCTTATTAATTAGTTTCTTCTGGAACATACACAATTACCGTCTCGATATAATTTTGAATGAACTTGTAATTAGCAAATTATTCATATGTTCTATTTATTTATAAACATATACTTAAGCATTACTAGCAAGGTAAAATTGTTGGGCAAAGTGTGTAAAAAATTTTTTTTCAATTTTTATACACACATACACATAGAAACAGTTCAGTTCAGTTGCTTAGCCGTGTCTAACTCTTTGCAACCCCATGAACCACAGCATGCCAGGCCTCCCTGTCCATCATCAACTCCTGGAGTTTATTCAAACTCATGTCCATTGAGTCGGTGATGCCATCCAGCCATCTCATCCTCTGTCGACCCCTTCTCCTCCTGCCTTCAATGTTTCTCAGCATCAGGGTCTTTTCCAATGAGTCAGCTCTTCGCATCAGCTGGCCAAAGTATTGGAGTTTCAGCTTCAACATCAGTCCTCCCAATGAATATTCAGGACTGATCTCCTTTAGGATGGACTGGTTGGATCTCCTTGCAGTCCAAGGGACTCTCAGGAGTCTTCTCCAACACCACAGCTCAAAAGCATCAATTCTTCGGCGCTCAGCTTTCTTTATAGTCCAACCCTCACATCCTTGCATGACTAGTGGAAAAACCATAGCCTTGACTAGACGGACCTTTGTTGGCAAAGTAATGTCTCTGCTTTTTAATATGCTGTCTAGGTTGGTCATAACTTTTCCTCCAAGGGGTAAGTGTCTTTTTATTTCATGGCTGCAGTCACCATCTGCAGTGATTTTAGAGCCCCCCAAAATAAAGTCTGCCACTGTTTTTACTGTTTCCCCATCTATTTGCCATGAAGTGATGGGACCAGATGCCATGATCTTTGTTTACTGAATGTTGAACTTTAAGCCAACTTTTTCACTCTCCTCTTTCACTTTCATCAAGAGACTCTAGTTTTTCTTCACTTTCTGCCATAAGGGTGGTGTCATCTTCTTAAGGCCTTCATTAATATGCCAATTGTGCACTTTATTTCTAATCTAATGCTGCTGCTGATCTGACATGAGGTACCTGTCTGCAGTCTGGAGGTTGGGGACCCCTGCCCTAAAGTGTCAGCTTGACGAAACTGTTTTTATAGCCAGTCCAGATATGAAAGTGACCTAGAAACTACATTGTTATCCCAGACCGTCATTCTGCCCATCTGTCAGTATAGAAGGCAGCCCACCCACACCCTTCCAGGCTTAATGCAATAGATTGTGATGGTTGATTTTATGTGTCAACCTGACCAAAATGTGTTGGTGAGAATATGGGGAAATTGGAACCCTCATATACTTTGCTTTGGAAAAGAGGTTGGCAATTCCTCAAAAGTTTAAACATAGAATTACCATATGGCACAGCATTTCCACTCCAAGGTATATGCCCAAGATTAATGAAAACATATGTCCACTCAAAATCTTATACATGAATATTCATAGCAGCATTCTGCATAAAAGCCAAAAGCGGAAACAACCTAAATGTCGAGCAACTAATGCGTGGATAAATAAAATGTGATATATCCATATACTAGAACTTTATTCAGCAATAAAAATAAACGAAGCATTGACACATGCTACACATGGATAAGTCTTGAAAGCATAATGCCAAGTAAAAATGGTCAGTCACAAAATAGCATGTACTGTGTGATTCAATTACATAAAATGTCCAGAATAGGTACAGAGAGACAGAAAGTAGATGAGGGGCACATAGGCTGGGAATGCTGGGGAGGAAATAGAGTGTCTGCTAATGTGTACAGTGCTTGTTTGGGACAATAAAATGCTCTAGAAGTGATTTTGGTGATGGCTCTGCAAGTCTATGAAAGGAATGTAAGTAACTTCTACCTAATTAAACTTAAAAGCTTTTGCACAGCAAAGCAAACCATGGACAAAGTGAAAAGACAACTTACTGAATGGAGAAAATATTTGCAAATGATATGACTGATAAGGGATTAATATCCAAAATACATGAACAGCTCATACAACTTAATATCAAAAAACTTATCAACTCAAAACATGGGCAGAAGATATGAACAGACATGTTTCCGAAGAAGATATAATGGATCATTAATCATCAGAGAAATGCAAATCAAAACCACAATGACCTATCACTTCCCACCTGTCAGAATGACTGTCATCATGAAGACTACAAATAATAGATGTTGGCAAGGATGTGGAGAAACGGGGATCCTTGAACGCTGTTGGTGGGAATGTAAATTGGTGCAGCCACTGTGGAAAACAGCATGGAGGCCCCTCAGAAAACTACAAATAGAACTACCAAGCAATGCAGCAATTCCACTGCTAGGTATGTATCTGAAGAAAATGAAAACACCAATTTGAAAAGATACACGCACCCCAATGTTCATAGCAGCATTTAAAAAGCCAAGAAACTGAAGCAACCTGTGTCTATCAACAGATGAATGGATAAAGATGTGGTGTGTGTATATATATACATACACACATACACACACACACACAGTGGGATACTACTTGGGCATAAAAAGGAATTAGATTTTTAAATTTGCATTTGTTACAACATGGGTGAAGCTGGAGAGTATTATCCTTAGTGAAAAAAGTCAGACAGAAAAAGACAAATGGTGTACGTCATCACTTATACAAAAATCTAAAAATTTCCTGGACCAGGGATCGAACCCACATCTCTTGCGTCCCCTGCATTGGCAGGAGGATTGTTTACCACTGAGCCACTCAGTTCAGTTCAGTTCAGTTCAGTCACTCAGTGGTGTCCGACTCTTTGCGACCCCATGAACCGCAGCACGCCAGCCCTCCCTATCCATCACCAACTCCCGGAGTTCACCCAAACCCATGTCCATTGAGTTGGTGATGCCATCCAACTACCTCATCCTCTGTTGACCCCTTCTCCTCCTGCCCTCAATCTTTTCCAGCATCAGGGTCCTTTCAAATGAGTCAGCTTTTCGTATCAGGTGGCCACAGTGTTGGAGTTTCAGCTTCAACATCAGTCCTTCCAATGAACACCCAGAACTGATCTCCAGGGAAGCCCAAACCTTAATTATTTTTAAGTTCATCAACCTCTGTCCTGCTTCCCGGTTCCTACAGCCTCCCCATTTGTGTCACTGCCGACACATGCATAACTGATAGACGTGCTACAACAGAGCCCTCGTGTTTTCCTGCAGGTCCAGTTCATGAGACCGTGTGAGAAGCTCGTTTGCTTTTCCCAAAGGATATTTATAGCAAGCAGGATGGAAGAGAAATCCTAAGTGCTTCAAGATTTTCTTCCTGGTCTAGGACTCCCCAATCTTTATTCCAAACACCTTCAAAACTTCTCCTGCCTCTGGTGATAGTTACAAGCTTACATTTACCTTGGTTTCAAATTCAAATAACAGATCAAGGGTGAAGAGATGCATAAAGGGTGAAGAGATGTGTAGCCAAATTAGCGACGTGTGCCTGTCCTTACATTCCTCTTCCAAGTTTGTTACATTTTTCTTTCTGATAAAAATAACCAATATCCTCACGTAGTAGCATATGCTTTCATAAATGTACAAGGTCTAAAATGCCAGTTCTGCCATTAATTTGGAAATCAAACATTTTCTCACACGTATGTCTTTAAAAACTAATGCTTGGTTCAGGGGGTTGTATAATAGCTTTGTTGGCTAATATTATAAATTGTTTTCAATTTTTAAAAATGAAATCAGTGATACTAGCAAATGATTTGGGGTTTTTTTTTTGCAGCTGTAGATTTTTGTTCTTTTCTTTCATACCCATTTCCTTGACAAGTGTCACATAGATCAAATCTTATTAATATTTTAAATGCTGTCAGGGTATTCGCTAATGGAATTTCAGGGAATCCTTCTGAGGCTAGAAGAATCCTCATGTACTGATATGTTTAATAGGTATGCGTTTAAATTTTATTCCCCATGAAAGAGAGCACACTTGTAACTTATACTATTTTTAAAATATTTTGTGGTTTCAAAAATGAGTCACTGGCATCAATCATGTTTAACATTCAAAAGTCAACTCCAGAACATATTCTTTGAGAAGGTCATCAATAAATAGGGCTAAGTCTGGATGAGAAAGATCTAGTGTTTTTTCCTGTCAACCATGACCTTAGTGTGCCCTTACTTGCAGGAGCAAATGTTCCTGATGAAAGCAGTTGAAGATATGAGATGTGAATGCCCTAATTTTAAGAGGAAAGGAGTTTGGGAGAAGCACTTGCACCATGGTTGTGGGATAAATGTGTTATCTGGTAAAATTAGTACAAGCTATTGAAGAATAATGTACAGATGGTTTAAAGGAGAATCAGTAGGCAGGTTCTTTTACCTTACATAGGAGGAAGATGGTTCTCTTTCATATGAACATTTTTTTTTTTGATGGATTTCTTATGCTTCTACTCTGTACTTTTAAGCTGGACAGACAAACCTAGGAAACCTATTAGCCAGAGATTAATCAGAGTGGGTTGCAGCAGTCCAGCCCTATTGTAGCAATGATCTTGGACCTCTTTGCTCTGTCCTGCCCGTGACCTTGGACTTTCCTCCTGCCTCTTGCTCATGTTGATCTGGCCTTGTGTCTCAAGTCCCCAGATTTCTCTTCACCTTGAGAACAAGTTGAGCTTCTGGTGCTCTGACATACCAGTGGAGCTTCCAGCCCCAGGCCTGCCCTGGCTCCTCTGCAAGGGAGGATCGGATGATTTCAGTGTATTGTGAAGGCTGAAGGCTGGTGTGAGGAAACTCTCAAGAATGTGTAACCAGTGATTGTGAAAGCCCAGGAGCTGTCCTTCTCCTGGTTGCGAAGCAGCAGAGCCTGAGTGTAGAGGCCAAGGGAAGCTCGTGCTTGGAGGTCCACGAGCTGAGGTCGGACCCAAGCGGGGAGCCCCACACCTCTCCTCTGCTCTTCGGAGCCTGGGCGTTCACCCAGAGTGGGTATGATGACAGAGCTACTTTGAAAGGATATCGAAAGCATTCAGTAAGAAGACAGCACATGTAAAGCATTGTGTTGGCACCGCAGTTGGTTTATAATTGAGACTTGCTTCTAACGTTGTGATAACGGTGTCATCAAAACCTATAATCTCTCAGAGAAAACTGCCTTCCAGCAGAGGACTTTGGAGAGGCAGCAAAAATGAGTGGTTCAGAGCATACACCCTGAAGCTTCATTTGTGTGTGTGTGTGTGCGTGCGTGTGCACATGTGCTCCACCTTGTCTTTGCATCGTGATTCTTCGCAACCCCATGTACTGTAGCCTGCCAGGCTCCTCTATCCATGGGATTCTCCAGGCAAGAAGACTGGAGTGGGTTGCCATTTCCTCCTGCAGGGGAATCTTCCTGACCCAGGGATCGAACCCTCATCCAGAGATGTGTCTTCTGCATTGGCAGGAGGATTCTTTACCACTAGAGCCACCTGGGAAGCTGCTTACATGGATTCAGACCCCAACTTCCATCACTTATTTCACCTTTTAATGAGGTTAGTTAGCATTTGTAAATCTCAGTCTGATCTTCTGTAAAATGGGTAGAAGCAGGGAAGGGGATTGAGGAGGAGGGGGTAGAAGAAGAAGAAGGGGGAGGAAGACGAGGAGGAGAAGGTTTACCTTTTGGACTCTGGTGGGGTGTCAATGACTTAAACTGTATGAAGTCAATCAATGTGCCCCCTGTCCCCCCAGAGTGTGATACACTAAGCACACAACATCTTTTCTGTGAGACTCTTGACAAGAAGGATACATAACCTCCATCTAATTGTGAGGATGCATCAGATAAACCTGAATTAGGGACATTCTGAAAAACCGCCAGCCTGTACTCTTCACGAAGGTCAGCCTCATGCAAGATGACTGAAGATTCAAGAACGGTCCAGGGTAAAGGAGACGAGAGAGACATGACAACCTAACACAGCGCATGATGCTTAGATTGCTCCTACCAGTCAGAGGCGGACAGCGGCCCGAGTCCGACTCAGGGACAGAGATTAGGTAACTGTATTATAACTTTACTAAATTTTTTATTTTGCAAACTTTACTGTAGTTATGTAAGAAGAGTGTCCTTATTTTTAGAAAATGCTCCCTGAAGTATTTAGGAGCAAGGAAGAATTTGGAAAGTATGTAAAGTCCTTAGAACAATGCCTGGCAGGTAGCAGGACAGGAGCGTTCTCTATTCCTTTCTAACTGAATTTTTCAATGCTGAATTCCATATAGTATCAAACAGTGTTCATACGACCTTCGTTAACAGTGTTGCACTGCTTTTGCTTTTCTTGTTTCCTAGCCTTTTGTTTCAGATCTTCTGCAGACCTGGGAAATGTATCAGAAAGTTACAAGGAGTTTCCTTCCCTCTGAGAAGTAGTATCTCTTAGTTCCTCTGGGTTCCTCCTGCGCCCTTCACCCCTCTGACGACTCTTTCGAGAGGCTCCTTGTGCATTCAGATTGTGGAAGGTGAGCCCACCTGTGACCCCTGGAGCGAGATAGAGGGAATCAGACATGTCGACCCCAGTGGAGCAACCTGCTGCTGGGCACTGAGAGGGCTGCTCAGCTGAAGAGCGAAGGTTTGCAGGAAAGAATGTCCCCCTTAAGTACTTAGAGAAATGTCCTCTAAGTACTTTACTGTGGTCCCCTCTCCCCTTGTGGGATGAGATGAAAGTTGAGTCACTCAACCACGTCCAACTCTTTGTGACTCCGTGGACTGTAGACAGCCAGGTTCCTCTGTCCATGGAATTGCTTTGCAGGCAGATTCTTTGTGGGATGAGATAATCAGATGGAAGATGGGGAAGGGTGTTTAAATAAAGATGTTGACCTATAAGTCATGTGCTAGTTCCCAATTCATGGTGTGAATAGCTCCATAGGGACCAAGGTGGCCAGACATGGGAGTTGTCTTTCAAAACTTTTGCCATGAATGGATGGTTTGATCTTGAACCCAGCCCTCAGTGACTATTACCTCGGGATGAATAGACTAATGATGGGGATTCCTTTGGCTACTTAGTTGCTCCTACACAAAGCATGGTTGACTGGGCTTCAGTGTAGTTGAAGTGAGCATTGTGCACAGATGTGTAACTAGCCTGAGATCCCACCTACTTGAACCACAGTGGGGTCTTTAGGATACATGGGGTTAAATGAAAACAAAAACACAAAAACCTACCCATAATCAAATGTGCTTCATGTGATTTTAAACCTCCATGGAGAGAGGTGTGTCAATGGGAAGGATGAGAAACATGGTCTGGCCCGCCTCAATTTGGATATACCTAAGAGGAGTGAGAGTGACGTTGTTCCTTGAGGTTGCGTTGCAACATCAGGAGGAGGTGCTTCGTGGGTATCAGGACTGGCTGTCAGAATGACTTGAGACAATATCTTCCAGAGAGGGAGATGGGAACACTGGTGATTTTCAACTGTGCAATGCCTAGCAATGGCTAACACAGTCTCTCTCATACACTGCAAAATATTATTGAGCTCCTACAAGGTGCTGGACACTGTTTCTAGATGCTGACAAGTCAGTAATAAACACATGCATGTCCAATTCCTTTTTAGTCCTTTGAATAGAGAAGAACAAAGTCTCAGGAGTTGAAAGGCTTTAACACTTCTCTCTGGTTAAGGGCAAGAACAGGCTTCAGGCTTAATAGTCATCTCTCAGTAGCCCTATTAGCTGAAATTTAACCAGCTTGTTTGTTTTCATTTATTTATTTATGGCTTCCTTTATTTATTCAGGGCTTTCCTTGTGGCTCAGCTGGTAAAGAATCTGCCTGCAATGCTGGAGACCTGGGTTCAATCCCTGGGTTGGGAAGATGCCCTGGAAAAGGGAAAGGCTACCCACTCCAGTATTCTGGCCTGGAGAATTCCATGGACTGTATAGTTCTTGGGGTCACAAAGAGTTGCACACTAATGAACGATTTTCACTTTCACTTTCTTATTTATTCAGCTTCCCTGATGGCTCAGTGGGTAAAGATTCTGCCTGCAATGCAGGAGCCACAGGAAATGTGAGTTCCATCCCTGAGGTGGGAAGATCCCCTGGAGAAGGAAATGGCAGCCCACTTCAGTATTATTGCCTGAAAAATCCCATGGACAGAGGAGCCTGGAGGCTATATAGTCTAAAGGGTTGCAAGTAGTTAGACACAACTGAGCACAAGTACCTTCCTACCTTTGCGCTATTTATTCACTTATTTAACAATAGTTATTAGTTACTAAGAGCCTATCATGTGCCATGTTAGTTCCCATGGTGCAGAATGCTACCCTGGGCAAAGATGGCCTGAGCCCCTGCGCTCGTGGAGCCTGTATTCTAGGGGAGAATAAAATGTGCAATATTTCAGGTGGTGTGTGGTAGTGTTAGTTGCTCAGTTGTGTCCAACTCTTTGAGACCCCATGGACTATAGCCCGCCAGGCTCTTCTGTCCATGGAATTCTCTAGGCAAGAATACTGGAGTGGGTAGCCATTCCCTTCTCCAGGGGATCTTCCAGACCTAGGGATCAAACCCACATCTCCTGAGACTCCTGCACTGCAGGCAGATTCTTTACCATTTGAACCAGGTGTGTCAAGTGTTGTAGAGTAAAGCAAGGACTTCCCTGGTGATGCAGTGGTTAAGACTTCACCTCCCAATGCAGAGGGTGCAGGTTCGATCCTTGATTGGGGAGCTAAGATTCCACAGGCTTTGGGGTCAAAAAACCAAAACATATATCAGAAACAATATTGTAACACATTCTATAAAGACTTTAAAAATGGTACATCAAAACAAATCTTTCAAAAAAAGTAAAACAAAGGCAGCTGAGGGCAACAAAGAGAGAGTTCTCTTTGTTCTTTCGTGTGTTTAGGTAGGTTTGGCAAAGAGTAGGCTTGTCTTCTATTTACACTAATGATACGACACTTCCTTTTCATATAAAATGTAAGTTAAAAGCCAGCTTCAAAGAGATTTGTAAGTAGATAGTAGTTCAGCACGATGGTAGTCAAATAGCTGACATTTGGTATGTCTACTTTAAGGTAATGTTCTCAAGCACTGGCTGAATGTTAAAAATCCCGAAATGAGTTTTTAAAAAATTCCAGATGGTCAATCCACACGCCAGACTAATCATTTCAGAGGATTAGCCAAGCAATGCGCATCTCCTAAACCGCAGTGGGGTTATCTTCTGGAGAAACTGAACTTGAATATCAATTTCAGGCAGAGAGCTGGAGAAGGGGGTGCAGTACAATCTGCTCCTTGAACAGTGGGATCCCCCCACCTTTCCCCAGCATCTTTCAGCTGCCCTGTCCCCCAGATGCCAGAGGTCTGGATCATATTTCCCAAACTTGAGACAGGATGAATCTCCCTTTTGTTGTAATCGAATGGGCCCAAGAAGAATAATTTGCAAATAATGATGTTTTGGGGGTATTTGATGAAGAAGCTGACTTTCTTCCCAATCATAACCAGTAAAGCACAGCCTTCAGCCCTTGAACACAGAGCTTCTAGGCAGCTTTCCAACAGAGGGTTATGGGAAGGAAGTCCAGATGGACACATGCTGAGTTACTGGAGTTTGAAGAAGCTGGTTACAGCAGCGGAACCGGAGGGCTGGCCCTGTCAGGAATGAAGTAGGTCACACGGGGGTGTGGCCGGTAGGTGATGCCACTCAACTGGCCGCCCTTGGTGTGTGCTCGCTCAGAAGAGCACTTACAGCGCTATGCACTGTGTTACACAATCCTCAGAACTCCTCCGCGAGGGGGACGCTCTTATTTCCCCATACACAGGTGAGTAAGCAGGCGCACAGACAGGTTAAGGAACTTGCCAGATCCACACAGCTGAGATTTGAATCAGGGCAGTTTGGCTTCAGAGTCCCTGCACTTCATCCCACCACTGCATCCCATATTCTCCTGCTGAGTAAGTATTTCTAAACAAACAAACAAACAAACAAACCCGCAAAAAAGGCAGGGACGCACTCCCTGGTTTCTGCAGGTTACGGTTGCCTTGAAGAACAGGCATACCAGTTTCCCTAACGAACTGCTTAAAGATCTCGATCCGAGCCCAGCTCGTTTTCTGGTGTCGTCTCCTCTATATCTCTGACATAGGTGATCCAAGCGAAGCGGATCTGCCTGAGTTTAGGCCTCTGTGCTTCCATGTGCTTTTCCCTTCCTTGGTCTGTTGTTCAATTGCTCAGTCACGTCCGACTCTGTGATCACATGGACTGCTGCACACCAGGCTTCCCTGTCCTTCACTATCTCCCTGAGTTTGCCTAAACTCATGTTCACAAGTTCAGTTCAGTGGCTCAGTCGTGTCCGACTCTTTGCGACCCCATGAATCGCAGCATGCCATGCCTCCCTGTCCATCACCATCTCCTGGAGTTCACTCAGACTCACGTCCATCGAGTCCGTGATGCCATCCAGCCATCGAGTCCGTGATGCCATCCAGCCATCTCATCCTCTGTCGTCCCCTTCTCCTCCTGCCCTCAATCCCTCCCAGCATCAGAGTCTTTTCCAATGAGTCAACTCTTCGCATGAGGTGGCCAAAGTACTGGAGTTGCAGCTTTAGCATCAGTCCTTCCAAAGAATACCCAGGGCTGATCTCCTTCAGAATGGACTGGTTGGATCTCCTTGCAGTCCAAGGGACTCTCAAGAGTCTTCTCCAACACCACAGTTCAAAAGTATCAATTCTTCAGCGCTCAGCCTTCTTCACAGTCCAACTCTCACATCCATACATGAGCACAGGAAAAACCATAGCCTTGACTACATGGACCTTAGTCGGCAAAGTAATGTCTCTGCTTTTGAATACGCTATCTAGGTTGGTCATAACTTTTCTTCCAAGGAGTAAGCGTCTTTTAATTTCATGGCTGCAGTCACCATCTGCAGTGATTCTGGAGCCCCAAAAAATAAAGTCTGACACTGTTTCCACTGTTTCCCCATCTATTTCCCATCAAGTGATGGAACTGTATGCCATAATCTTTGTTTTCTGAATGTTGAGCTTTAGGCCAACTTTTTCGCTCTCCTCTTTCACTTTCATCAAGAGGCTTTTTAGCTCCTCTTCACTTTCTGCCATAAGGGTGGTGTCATCTGCATATCTAAGGTTATTGATATTTCTCCCAGCAATCTTGATTCCAGCTTGTGTTTCTTCCAGTCCAGCGTTTCTCATGATGTACTCTGCATAGAAGTTAAATAAGCAGGGTGACAATATACAGCCTTGACATACTCCTTTTCCTATTTGGAACCAGTCTATTGTTCCATGTCCAGTTCTAACTGTTGCTTCCTGACCTGCATATAGGTTTCTCAAGAGGCAGGTTAGGTGGTCTGGTATTCCCATCTCTTTCAGAATTTTCCACAGTTTATTGTGATCCACACAGTCAAAGGCTTTGGCATAGTCAATAAAGCAGAAATAGATGTTTTCCTGGAACTCTCTTCCTTTTTTGATTATCTGGCGGATGTTGGCAATTTGATCTCTGGTTCCTCTGCCTTTTCTAAAACCTGCTTGAATGTCAGGGAGTTCACGGCTCACGTATTGCTGAAGCCTGGCTTGGAGAATTTTGAGCATTACTTTACTAGCATGTGAGATGAGTGCAATTGTGCGGTAGTTTGAACATTCTTTGGCATTGCCTTTCACGAGTAGATAAGTAGACAAATAGATGAGTTAACCAGATAGAGATAAAGGCAGAGAAGTGATAAATGGAAGATGATGTGATAGGGAGAGGAACTTGAAGGCTATGAAATGTTTTCTTGATCACTCTTACATGATACACATCACAGATATCTTGCATATTCCCAAGCTGGAAAGCATTTGGGGAAGATGAATAGAGGAATAAACAATGAGATATATTGTAGCTCCCTGAGGGCTATATTATTCTCACTGATTCTAGGTGAAGAATCTGCCTGTCAGTGCAGGAGAGGCCAGAGACACAGGTTCAAAGGCTGGGTCAGGAAGATCCCCTGGAGTAGGAAATGGCAACCTGCCCCAATATGCTTGTCTGGAAAATTCCCTGGACAGAGGAACCTAGTGGGCTACAGTCCATGGTGTCACAAAGTGTCAGACATGACTGAGAGACTGGGCGCGCAGAGAACACACATGGACCCTTGTGAACTTACCTTTAGAGAGCCATTCACAGCAGTTCTTACTCATAGATTTCACTGGGAGAGAGCACTCTTCTGACTGGGAGCAGCTAAACACAGATGATTCCTCAGTTTCTTAGGAGAGCAGAGAACTGAGGGGATGAGGCACAAGGTAGGGTTTTTATATAGGTTGAAAGTTTCAAGAGCATGGGATGCTATGTGGCCACTCCAGCATGGCAGCCTCGCCTTAACTGGGTGACACATATGGCAGCTCCAGCTCCAAGGATGAGTGCTCCAGAATGCTCAGAAGGTTCTCTAGCAGTTGAAGCAGTCACAGCCCACCCTGATTCTGGGAGGAGGGTCACCCACCTCTCAAGGGCAGGGGCAGCAAAGTCAACACTGCTTGTGGAGGAGCAGGAAGAGTGGAAGATTCTGCTGTAACCACCTGCCAGGGGTATTGTCCTGAAATTCTAACCCCTGCTTTTTCAGAACCACCTCCAAAAGATGACCCAGCTGGGAGAGGAGTTTTAAGATGCTGACATTTGGCAGAAACCCAAAAAATTCTGTAAAGCAATTTTCCTCAATTAAAAATAAATAAATTATAGAGAAAAAGAGGTTTTCTCCACTTTCCTTAGCCCTGCTCCCCTCTCAGTTGCTTTCCGGCCTCTGCACAGCAATGGTGCCATGAACAACCTGGCAAACCCTAGACTGATTTCAGTTTGGACTTCGGTGGCCTTGTCATTTGGTTCCTCTGCACTTTGATAGTGAATATATGGTTTTGCACAGGTGGTGCTAGTGGTAAAGAACTCTTCTGCCAATGCAGGAGAAGGAGACCTAAGAGACGTGGGTTCTATCCCTGGGTTAGAAAGATCCCTTGGAAAAGGCAGTGGCAACTCACTGCAGTATTCTTGTCTAGAGAATCCCATAGAGGAGTCTGGTGGACTACAGTCCAGTTCAGTTCAGTCGCTCAGTCATGTCCAGCTCTTTGTGACCCCATGGACTGCAGCATGCCAGACTTCCCTGTCCATCACCAACTCCCGGAGCTTGCTCAAACTCATGTCCATAGAGTCGGTGATGCCATCCAACCATCTTGACCTCTTCTGCCCCTGCCTTCAATCTTTCCCAGCCTCAGGGCCTTTTCCAACGAGTCAGTTCTTCTCATCAGATGGCCAAAGTATTGGAGCTTCAGCATCAGTTCTTCCAGTGAATTTTCAGGACTGGTTTCCTTTAGGATGGACTGGTTGGATCTCCTTGCAGTCCAAGGGACTCTCAAGAGTCTTCTCCACCACTGCAGTTCAAAAGCATCGATTCTTTGGCACTCAGCTTTCTTTATGGTCCAACTCTCACATCCATACATGACCACTGGAAAGACCATAGTCTTGACTATATGGACCTTGGTCCATAAAGTAATGTCTCTGCATTTTAATATGCTATCTAAGCTACAGTCCATAGGGTTGCAATGAGTCAGATACCACTGAAGCAAAACTTAGTATGCAAACATGCATCATTTATTCATTAAAAGAACAACAACAAAACCCTAAATTTATGGCTTTGCACAATCATTTTCTCTATTGCATGGTGCTTAACAGCTTTGCCTTCTTGATTTTTAGAGTGGGGTTAGAACACAAGAGAGGCCATTTGATCATTTTCAGGAAGGTCTTTTGGAAAATTTCCAGCAAGGTGAGAGGACTCATTTTCCACCTCTTTCCTCACTACCTTCTGGAGGAAATTGTCTGTCTGCTTCAGGAAGGCCATCTGACCCTGGGAATCTGGGGAGCTTGGCCATGGCCTCTTGCTCTGCAGGGCCCCTGATACAGGCCACAAGATCCACACCTGCCCTTCCTCCTCTCTCTCACTTTTCCCTGGCCAACAATTATCCTACTGGTTCTGAGAGTTTGTGAGTAGTTGCTCTGGAAAGAAAACTTATTATATGAATATTGGAATCAACACTTTAAAATATTCCTTACCAGTACCAGCAGTTTGAGCGCTAGGCAAGCTGTTTAGGAGAAGAAGGAAAGAGCTTTTAGGAGAAAAAGTGGATTATTTACTATTAACTGTCTTATTTATCATTTGTGTATGACTGAGCCATTTTGTAACTTGATATAATTCAAGTCTGTATCAAAGGGAGGAGAAGGAAATGGCAACCCACTCGAGTATTCTTGTCTGGAGAATCCCATGAACAGAGGAGCCTGTCAGGCTACAGTCTATGGGGTCACAAGAGTCAGACATGGCTGGGCAACTAAGCATACATCAAAGGTAGAGCTTATCAGAAAGAAATAAAACTTGTGGTCTTTAACAAAGATATTAGGCAAGTATGTATGTATAGTTTATTTTAAATTTTTTTCTATTTTTCTTTTTTTAATATGTATTATTTATTTATTTTGGAGTATAATTCCTTTACAATGTGGCATTTCTGCCGCACAACAAAGTGAATCAGCTCTATGTATACATGCATCCCCTCCCTCTTGAACATGCCTCCTCACTCTCCCACTCTGTTCATATAGTTTGTAAACTGAATAGTTTCTACTCCCCTCGCTGTGGGAAAGCCACTGTGAGTTATCATCGACGCTGTGATGTCACTGATCCCGCCTCTATTTGGTTTTCATCCACTGGTGCACATTCCATTGCAGCTGTGTGCCAGTCCCGGCCAGTCCCTGTCCTTCAGAAAATCTGGCCAGTAGGAGGAAGATGTAACTAGGGACCTGTCATGCCCAAGATCTCATTTTTCCATTCCTGGAATTGGAGACATTTTCTTACACTACCAAGGCACCTAACTTTATTTGCATTAAAATCACTGCAGGTGTTTGTGAAAACACAGCTTTCTGAGCTCCATCCCTGAAGAGGACCTATGTTGTAGGTCTTGGGTGGAGCAAGGAATTGTTTGCCATCACCCGCAAACTGCACTTTGCTAAGGATTTTACCCATCTCAGCTTCTGTACCTTTTGCTACACTGACCCTCAGGTGAGGCGCTACTTTCTGCTGAACTATGACCTGAGTGTTTTAAAGATAGATAAATAGATAGATAGATAGATGATAGAGACATGCAAGGGGCAAAGATATAAATCCTCTGCCTTCATGACGTGGTTGTTGTTCATTTGCTCAGTCATTTGCCGACTCTTTGCAATCCCTTGGACTACAGCATGCCAGGCTTCCCTGTCCTTCACCAACTCCTGGAGTTTGCTCAAACTCATGTTCATTGAATTGGTGATGCTAACCGTCTCATCCTCTGATGCCCCTGTCTCCTTTTGCCTTCAGTCTTTTCAACACTGGGGTCTTTTCCAGTAAGTCAGCTCTTCACGACAGGTGACCAAAGCATTGGAACTTCAGTTTCAGCATCGGTCCTTCCAATGAGTATTCAGGGTTCAGTTTTTTTAGGATTGACTGGTTTGATCTCCTTGCTGTCTAAGGGACTCTCAAGAGTCTTTTCCAGCACCATAATTTGAAAGTATCAGTTCTTCAGCGCTCAGTCTTCTTTATGGTCCAACTCTCACATCCATACATGACTACTGGAAAAACCATAGCTTTATCTATATGCACCTTTGTCAGAAAAGTGATATCTCTGTTTTTGAATACACTGTCTAGGTTTGTCATAGCTTTTCTTCCAAGGATCAAGTGTCTTTTAATTTCGTGGCTGCAGCCTCCGTCTGCAATAATTTTGGAGCCCAAGAAAATAAAGTCTGTCATTGTTTCCATTTTTTCCCTATTTATTTGCCAAGAAGTTGACAGTGCTGAATATTCACTGGAAGGACTGATGTTGAAGCTGAAACTCCAATACTTTGGCCACCTGATGTGAAGAACTGACTCATTTGAAAAGACCCTGATGCTGGGAAAGGTTGAAGGTAGGAGGAGAAGGGGATGAAGGAGGATGAGATGTTGGATGGCATCATTGACTCAATGGACATGATTGAGTAAATTCTGGGAGTTGGTGATGGACAGAGAGGTCTGGTGTGCTGCAGTCCACGGGGTCTCAAAGAGTTGGACATGACTGAACTAAACTGAGCATAAACCTGACTGTTTAGCCTGCAGGGCCTCTGAATAGGGGTGGAACTCAGCTAAAATAAGCAGTTCATCAGAGAAGCCCTTCTCTTCCTCCTCTCTCCATCCTCTTGCTGAGAGGCTCTCGTGCCACCTCTGGAATGACTGGGCAGCCAAGCAGCCATTTCAGGTTACGTCTAGAGAAGTGGGAGGAGGTGCAGCTCTTTTTCCTCAGCCTGAGAGCAAGAAGTTTCTTCCGTCTTTCTGAGCTCACAGCGGGGAATCAGGCTCATTTTCACCAAAATCTCTGTGGCCTCTGAAACTTTCAGGTGCCTATGAATCACCTGGGATCGTGGCAAATTGCAGAGTCTGATTCACGGGGTCTGGATGGGGGTGGTGTGTGAGTGCATGCTAAGTTGCTTCGGTCAGTCCAACTCTTTGCCACCCCATCGAACTGTAGCCCGCCAGGCTCCTCTGTCCATGGAATTCTCCAGGCAAGAATACTGGAGTGGGCCCCCATGCCCTTCTCCAGGGGATCTTCCCAACCCAGGGATCAAACCCAGGTCTCTTAGGTCGCTTGCATTGGCAGGCAGGTTCTTTACCCCTAGCACAACCTGGGAAGCCGCAATGGGCTGGTGGTTCTGCCTTTCTCATGAGTCCCGGGACTATTCCAATGCTGCTGGTCCTCAGACCCTGCTTTGAATGGTTAGGAGGTGAACACCGACAAGGGTCTCATGGAAGAGTACACCAAGTCTGCCCTGGGAGGCCCTGACCTGAGAGGACTCTCTAACCAGAGTAGGTGGGTAATTAAATGAGTTTCAGAACTGAGATCTCCTCTGAATTGAGGGCAGGTGAGGAATGTCGGAGGACCCAGCCAGCAAGCAGAGAAACAGGATGAAGTGAGGAAAATAGTCTGGGGGAAACAAGAGGGTTGACTTCCAAGGAGGGCTTCCTACCAGCTTCATTTGTAGGGCTCACGGTGAGGTGGGGGGAGGCAGGCTGAGGGCACTGCTCACCCCAGAACCCTTCTCCCAGGTGCAAAGATGCCAGATTTAGCAAATAAAACATGGGATTCCTAGTTAAATTAGTTTCTCACCTAAAGAGTGAGTAACTGTTAAGTATGCCTCAGGTATTGCATGGGACAAACTTATATGAAACGATTACTCATTCTTTACCCAAATTCAAATTTAATAGAGCAGCCTGTGGTTTGTTATCAATAAATTGATTCATTGCTGTTAGGATAAAGTGAGTGAAACATGTTTGACATTTGTACTTGCACATAATATATATGACTGAGCACTATTTTTCCTGGCTCTAAAGATTTTTTTTTTTCTGGTCTTAGACTTCTTTGTTCAGGGTATAAAAGTCAATGAGGCCCATAGTCACATTTATACTTCAGAGAAAGTCATCAGGAAATGATGTGCTTATCAATGATTTTCATAGCCTATTAGATGTTGGTCTTAATCAGTAAGAGTGATAAATTTAAACATGGTAACAGTACTGAAGATTGCTTTTAAAAAATACACAAATTGCTTTTGCTTGTTTATAAAATATCTTTTCAGAGATTTCTCTGGATTCCTTACTATAGCCATGCAAGTCAGAAGGAAGGCAGATTTGGGAGCTCTAATTTGAGAACAAGTTTCTGTTGAGAGACTGAGTCACTGGTATTCAAAGATGAACAACCCAAACAGAGCTTTTCTGACATTTCTGCACATTCCTACACTCTGGCAAAGATGCTCACTGATGCTCGGAACCCCATATTCCAATGTAGTTAAACAAACTTGTAGATCTAATTGAAAGGTTGTTGTTGAATCATGACGCCAGGATTCTTGGCCCCCGGAGGAGAAGAATTCAATCTGGGGCCAGAGACGAGGCTTGATTGCTCAGAGCTTCTGTGTAATAAAGTTTTATTAAAGTATAAAGGAGATAGAGAAAGCTTCTGACATAGGCATCAGAAGGGAGCAGAAAGAGTACCCGCTTGTTGGTGTTAGCAATGAAGTTACATACTCTCCAATGAATCCAAGAATGTCTGGAGGTTGTAAAGACCTCACCAGACCTACTCCCATAATTTACATTTTAAGATAACAGAATTAGCCAGAAGGTTTAATCCAGAGACTGTCCTCAGGCAGAATACATTGTTGTTATATAATCCTTGTAAAGAGCAGGTCTACTCCCATAATTTACAGAATTAGCCAGAAGGTTTAATCCAGAGACTGTCCTCAGGCAGAATACATTGTTGTTATATAATCTTAAGGAATGTAGAGAAGGAAAAAAAGTTTGTCCTTTCTTCCTCCTTGAGAATTCCAGACCCCTCTCTCCTTGGGGACCCTTAGACTTCTTATCAACCTGCCTAGGAAATGACTCTCATTAATGGGGCTTCCCTAGTGGCTCAGACCATAAAGAATCCACCTGCAATGCCATATAGGACAAACGCCAGGCTGGGTACCAGAAGTGATGAGATAACGAAAGGTGCTGGAACCTCAAGGAGGTGAGAACCCATTTTGTAGAGATTAGCTTGGTACCAGAGGGTCTGGCCCCAGGGGATTCTTTGCTTTCCTTAACTCCTCCCATACCTGCTCCCATCAGTTCTATTAACAGTTGGAGCTCAAAAACTTACCCTGAATCTTTCCACTGCTCTCCCTTCACCACCAACATCCAGGTCCAAGACATAGACATTTCTTGCCTGGATATGGGTGATGGCTGCCAATGGTCTCCCCAGTTCAGCTCTGGGGCCATGTTGTAAGTTGAATAGTGTCCCCCAAAGACATCAGGTCTTTCACATGTTGCTTTTTTGGGGAACGGGTCTTCACAGGTGTGATTAAGTTAAGAACCTTGAGACTGAGAGATTATCATGAATTATCAGGGTAGGATTGTGTGTGTGTGTGTGTGTGTGTGTGTGTGTGTGTGTGTGTGTGTGTTAGTGGCTCAGTCCTGTCCAACTCTTCGCGACCCCATGGATTGTAGCCTGCCAGACTCTTTGGCCCATGGAATTCTCCAGGCAAGAATATTGGAACGGGTAGCCATACCCTTCTCCAGGGGATCTTCTCAACCCAAGGACTGAACCTTGCTCTCCTGTGTTGCAGGCAGATTCTTTACCATCTGAGCCACCATCAGGGTAGGAGCTAAATGCAATCACAAGTGTCCTTATAAGAGGAAGGAGAAGGGAGCTTTGACACATGGAGAAGAGAAGGCAATGGGGCGGCAGAAGCAGAGGCTGTAGTGATGCAGCCGCAAGCCAAGGAGGGCCAGCAGTCACCAGAAGCTGGAAGAGGCATCTCTTGCCATGTGAGGACACAGAAGGAAGATGGCCATCTGTGAACCAGGAAGCCAGTTCTCCCCGGACACTGAATCTGCCAGAACCTGGATCTTGGACATCCCAGCTTCCAGAGCTGTGAGAAATACACATTCTGTTGTTTATAAACTGTGTTATTTTGTTTTAGCAGCTCAAATGGACTAGAAATTCTCTCTCACTATTCTTTGTAAAATAGCAACCAAGTCATTTGCTATGACTCCACCCTTTTTAAATTCCTCACATAGCAGTTAATTAATATGTTTCTTGTGTATTTGTTGGTGCATTTATTACTTATCTTTTCCTCTTATCCTATAAAGTTTGTGAAAACTTTTCTGTGTTGATTCTCTTTGAATACCCAATGCCTCAAATATCACCTGGCACATACTGGGGGGGGGGGTGCATGTGTGCGTGTGTACTCAGTCATATCCGACTCTTTGCAATCCCATGGACTATAGCCCACCAGGCTCCTCTGTCCATGGAATTTTCCAGACAAGAAAACTGCAGTGGGTGGCTATTTTCTACTCCAGGGCATCTTCCTGACCCAGGAATCGAACCCGTGTCTCTTGCATCTTCTTCATCTTCATGCAGGTGGATTCTTTACCACTGTGCCACCTGGGAAGGCACATACCGGCACTCATGAAATATTTGTGGAATGAAAATGAAGGGGAGAAATAAGTGCAATAGCAGGATCTTTAAAGAGTGTCATGGGAGCACAGAAGAGAGAGGGCTTTTCTAGCCTCATAGCCTTGACGCTTTATCAGGTAATTGCTTCCTGGGGCTGTCATAAGGACTAGATTGATGAATAGCCAGCCTGTGTGCTCTGTGACGTGGTCTAACAAAGTAAACTCCTGACAAAGCCTAAAGACACACCAGTCTTCCTGCCAACAATTAGCTGTTGCTAGTTGCCACCAGAATCCTTTTTTAAATTTTTGAAATGGTCCAAAGTGCACCTGGCTCCCTGCTGTCAGACACAGCTGCACCCTTCGCAGTCTCACTTGTGTCTGTAGCCCCCAACTCCCCTCACCCTTTGCCCCTCCCCCATAGCTCAGAGACAGCTAGCAGATCTATGTCTTTCAGTAGTGGAAGGGGGCAGAAATTGCTTATGCTTTTCAACCCAGAAATATACTTTTGTCTAAAGAATCCCCCTGAATTCCTAAATCCTGGGGTGCTTTGGAGGTCTCTGGAGATGAGTCCTCCTATATTCTGCCTATGGAACCTCATCTTATCTCTCTATCCACATTTTGTCCCTGGGGTATTTCGTCGTGCTCAAATAGGTCAAGTGTAGACACCTGTCATCTTTGGCTAAATCCTGTAGGGAGCACTGAAAAGATCCAATGATGCGTGGGATCCATGAATGAATGGTAGCCCTGGCGTCACCTGGGAGCTTATTAGAATTTAAGACCCAAGACTTCCTACATTAGAATCTGCATTTGATTCAATCTCCAGCCAATTCATCCGAGCCTGAAAGTGTAAGAAGCAGTGGTATTAAATATACCTTGGAGCTGTCTTCATCGGGCACAAAGGAGTTCCTGTATCTGCCAGTGCCAATACAAGACTGCTCCCAGGGTGGGTGAATTCTTCCCAGGGGACATCTGACTTACCAAGTGCAGTAGGCAGGTGGACTTGGGCAACCTGAGGGTAGTCTTCCAACAAAGAAACAGAAGCTGGGTGCTGGGAGAGAAGGCATATAATCAGGGAAAATAAAAAAGGAATTGAAGAGAGTGTGGGCAGAGCGTGCATTCTGCTTGCCACACCTCTCATAGGAACAGCTTGGATCCAATCTCATCTCTCCTGACTTTATCCATTACTGCCCACAGTAACCTCCTCTGAGAGGAAGTGAAAATGTTTGAAACAAAACATCCTCCCAACTAGCAGCCAGGCTGCCAGCCTTAAAACAAGTGTGTCCAGGTTGGAGGAAAGAGAGAGAGACAGTCCTAGCAAAGCTAACTTTTTTTCTCAAAAAAGTAAGTAATCTGTTGCTAAAAATGTCTACAATGCTGGTGTTGTGTGAATGTTCATAGGTGCTTAACTGTGTCTTAGAAACTGAAGATCTGGAGCAGGAAATGGCAACCCACTCAAGTATTCTTGCCTGGAGAATTGCATGGACAGAGGAGCCTGGCGGGCTCCAGTCCATGCAAATAGTCAGACATGACTGAGTGACTAACACACAGAACCTGAAAAGGGTTTCATTTTCTCCACACCCTCTCCAGGATTTGTTTTTTGTAGATTTTTTGATGATGAACACACTGGTGTGAGACGATACCTCACTGTAGTTTTGATTTGCATTTCTCTAATAATTAGTGATGTTGAACATCTTTTCATGTGCCTCTTGGCCATCTGTATGTCTTTTTTTTATTTTTTAATTTAAATTTATATATTTTAATTGGAGGTTAATTACTTTACAATATTGTATCGGTTTTGCCACACATCAACACGAATCCGCCACAGGTATATACGTGTTTCCCATCCTGAACCCCACCCCTCCTCCCTCCCCATACCATCCCTCTGGGTCATCCCAGTGCACCAGCCCCAAGCATCCAGAATCATGCATCGAACCTGGACTGGCGATTTGTTTCATATATGATATTATACATGTCTCAATGCCATTCTCCCAAATCATCCCACCCTCTCCCTCTCCTACAGAGTCCAAAGGACTGTTCTATACATCTGTGTCTCTTTTGCTGTCTCGCATACAGGGTTATCGTTACCATCTTTGTCTATTTAGATCTTCCACTCATTTTTTGATTGGGTAGTTTTTTTTTATATTGAGCTGCAGGTGTCGTTTGTATATTTTGAAAATTAAGCCCTTGTCTGTTGTTTCATTTGGAAATATTTTCTTTCGAGTGTTGTCTTTTCATCTTGTTCATTTGCAGAGATGTGGATGGATCTAGAGACACATAATGATTTAAGTCAGAAAGAGAAAAGCAGATACATTAATCTGTATATGTGAAATCTAAAAAAAAGGATACAGATGAGCTTGTTTGCAAAGCTGAAATAGAGACACAGATGAAGAGAATAAATGTGTGGACACCAAGGGAGGACGGGGAGGTGGGATGAACACACTAATATGTATAAAATAGATAACTAATGAGAGTTTACTGTATAGCACAGGGAACTCTGCTCAGTGCTCTGTGGTGACCTAAATGGGAAGGAAATCCAAAAAAAGAAGAAATGTATGTATATGTATGGCTGTATCCACATGACTAAACAATTATACTCCAACTGTTGTTTAGTCACTAAGTCATATTTGACTCTTTGGACCACATGGACTGCAGATTGAAAGGCTATTCTGTCTTCCACTGTCTCCCAGAGTTTGCTCAAATTCACGTCCATTGAGTTGGTGATGCTGTCTAACCCATCTCATCCTCTGTTAGCCCCTTCTCCTCCTGCCCTCAGTCTTTCCCAGCATCAGGATCTTTTCCAATGAGTTGATTCTTTGCATCAGGTAGCCAAAGTATTGGAACTTCAGCTATAGCAACAATTCTTCCAGTGAATACTCAGGGTTGATTTCCAATAAAATTAGCAAAAAAAGAAAATGAAGAGTGTAAGTTTTTGAGGAAGTAAAGCTACCTGGCATTCTTTCTTTATGGTAATCTCCTCACATTAAAAATAATAATAAGTTTCATTAGTCTTTTTTTAGAGAGAGGAGGTAGATTAAGATAATATGGTTAGCTTTTTTAAAAAATGGATTTATTGAAGTATAATTTACATTCAGTAAAAAAGTCACCCTTTAAAACATACAGTTCTCTGAATTTTAACAAATGTTGACAGTTGTATAATCACCAGCACAATCAAACAATAGTACAGTTTTATCAGAATAAAAGTTTCCTTCTGCCCCTTTGTAGCCATCTTTTTCTTTACCCCTTTTTCTTTTTTAATTCTTGGCTACTGCTAATCTGATTTCTGTCTCTACTGCCTTGGAGTATCTCCATATGATATTCTTTTGCAGAATATATAAAAATGGAATCAAGCATTTGGTAGCTTTTTGTGTCTTGTTTCTTTCACTTGACATAATGCTTCTGAGATTTACTCACATTGTGTGTGTAGGTATGTATATAGCTTAACTATTTCTTCCTATGCTGAGTTATATTCTTGGTATGGATGTATCAAGATTTGTTCATCCATTCACCAATCAACAGACATTTGTATTGTTTCCACTTTTGGCTACTAGGCAAATTTGGCTATGAACATTTGTGTATAGTTTTTTGGGTGAACACGTGTTTTCATTTCTCCCAGGTAACCATCTAGAGTAAAATGGCTGGATCATATGGTAGCTGTATGAATTTTGTAAAAAAAAAAAAATTTATTTATGGCTGTACTTGGTCTTCCTTGCTTTGGGAGGACTTTCTCTAGTGGCAAGCAGGGGCTACTCTTCACTGTGGTACTCAGGTTTCTTGTTGCGGTGGCCTCTCTCGTTCACAGTGCACAGGCTCTAGGCACGCAGGCCTCAGTAACTGTGGCTCCTGAGCTCAGCAGTTGTGGCTTGTAGGCTCTAGGGCATGGGCTCAGTGGCTCTGGTGCATGGGCTTACTTGCCCCACAGCATGCGGAATCTTCCCGGACCAGTGATCGAACCCGTGTCCCTCGCGTTGGCAGGCAGGTTCTTATCCACTGCACCACCAGGAAAGTCCGTTACTGTATAAACTTTTAAAGAAACTGCCAAGGTGTTTCACAAGCTGATTGTACTATATCACATGGTCACCAGCAGAGGATGAGGGTTTCGGTGGATTCTCGTATTTCATAGTGCTTGGTACTGTCAGTTTCCCTCTGTAATTCCTGGTGGCTCAGAGGGTAAAGCGCCTGCCCACAATGCGGGAGACCTGGGTTCGATCCCTGGGTCAGGAAGTTCCCCTGGAGAAGGAAATGGCAACCCACTCCAGTATCCTTGCCTGAAGAATCCCATGGGTGGAAGAGCCTGGTGGGCTACAGTCCATGGAGTTGCAAAGAGTCGGACACGACTGAGCGAGCTCACTTCAATAGGTGTGTAATAGGTCCCACTGTAGTTTAACTTATGTTTTCTTCATGACTACTGGTGTTGAGCATCTTCTCATATCCTCATTGGCCTTTCCTCTTATCTTTTCTGTAAAGTATTCAAATGAATTTTAAAAATGGAATTGTTTTCCTATTAAATTCTGAATTGTGATAGATCTTTTATATTCTGGTTACCTTTCTTTTATCAGATGCATGCTCTGAAAATATTTTCTCTCAGTCTCTGTCTTAACATTTTCTTAATGTCTTTCAAAGAGCCGAAGTTTTTTGGTTTTGTTTTTCCTAAAACTTTTAATTTTGTATTGGAGCTTAGCCACCTAACAACATTGCTTGTGATAGTTTTAGGTGGACAGCAAAGGGACACAGCTGTTCTTAGAAGTTTTTTTTTTTTTCTCTTTAATCTGTTTCTTTTTAAAAAATGGAGCTAAAATTCTGTTTTAAAGAATGCAATTCAGTTGTTTTTAGTATATACACAAAATCTTACAACCACCATCACTATCTACAGGACATTTTAATCCAAAAAGAAACCTCAGATCCACTGGCAGTCACTCCTCGTCCCCTCCTCCACCTAGATCCTGGCAACTGCTAATCTACTTTATCTCTTTAGATTGGCTTATTTGGGATATTTTATATAAATGGAGTCACAATATGTGGCCTTTATTTTCTGGCTTCTTTTGCTTAGCATAATGTGTTCAAGATTCACACATGTTGTAGCATGTATCATTCCTTTTACAAGCTGAATAGCATTTCACTGTAGAGTTATAACCTACTTCATTTGTTCATCAGTTGATGGACACTTGGATTGTTTCCCTTTTTGGCTATTATGCATAAAGCTGCTATGAACATTGGTGCACAAGTTTATGTGGGGGGACATATGTTTTCTGGGTATATACCTTGGAATGAAATTGCTGGATCATATGGTAATTCTGTCCTTTATTGTGCCCATCTTTGCATGAAATGTTACCTTGGTATCTCTAATTTTCTTGAATAGATCTCAAGTCTTTCCCATTCTATTGTTTTCTTCTATTTCTTTGCACTGATCATTGAGGAAGGCTTTATCTCTCCTTGCTACTCTTTGAAACTCTGTTTCAGATGGGTATATATTGGCTTTTCTCCTTTGACTTTTGCTTCTCTTCTTCTCACAGCTATTTGTAAAGCCTCCTCAGACAACCATTTTGCCTTTTTGCATTTCTTTTTCTTAGAGATGGTCTTGATCACCACCTCCTGTACAATGTCACAAACCTCCATCTAAAGTTCTTCAGGTACTCTATAAAATCTAATCCCGTAAATCTATTTGTCACTTCCACTGTATAATTGCAAGGGATTTGATATAGGTCATACCTGAATGGTCTAGCAATTTTCCCTACTTTCTTCAATTTCAGTCTGAATTTGGCAATAAGGAGATCATGATCTGAGCCACAGTCAGCTCCCGGTCTTGTTTTTGCTGACCATATAGAGCTTCTCCATCTTTGGCCACAAAGAATATAATCAATCTGGTTTCAGTATTAACCATCTGGTGGTGTCCATGTGTAAGTCGTCTCTTGTGTTATTGGAAGAGGGTGCTTGCTATGACCAATGCATTCTCTTGGCAAAACTCTGTAGCCTTTGCCCTGCTTCATTTTGCACTCCAACGCCAAATTTGTCTATTATTTCAGGTATCTCTTGACTTCCTACTTTTGCATTCCAGTCCCCTATGATGAAAAGAAAATCTTTTTTATGTGTTGGTTTTAGAAGGTCTTGTAGAGCAGCATAGAACTGTTCAACTTCAGCTTCTTCAGCATTAGTGGTTGGGGCATAGACTTGGGTTACTGTGATATTGAATGGTTTGCCCTGGAAACAAACAGAGATCATTCTGTCATTTTTGAGATTGCACCCAAGTACTGCATTATGAATTCTCTTGTTGACCATGATGGCTACTCTATTTCTTCTAAGGGATTCTTGCCCACAGTAGTAGATACAACGGTGATCTGAATTAATTCTATGTTTCTGGTCCATTTTAGTTCACTGATTCCTAAAATGTCGACGTTCACTCTTGCTATCTCCTGTTTGACCAATTCCAATTTACCTTGATTCATGGGCCTAACATTCCAGGCTCCTATGCAGATTGTTCTTTACAGCATCAAACTTTTCTTCCATCACTAGTCACATCCACAACTGGGCATTGTTTTGCTTTGGCTCCGTCTCTTCATTCTTTCTGGAGTTACTTCTCCACTCTTCTCCAGTAGCATATTGGGCACCTACCGACTTAAGGAGTTCATGTTTCAGTGTCATATCTTTTTGCCTTTTCATATTGTTCATGGGGTTCTTAAGGTAAGAATACTGAAGTGGTTTGCCATTCCCTTCTCCAGTGGACCATGTTTTATCAGAACACTCCACCATGACATGTCCATCTTGGGTGGCCCTACATGGCATGGCTCATAGTTTCATTGAGTTAGACAAGGCTGTGATTCATGTGATCAGTTTGGTTAGTTTTCTTTGATTATGGTTTTCATTCTGAAGTGAATGAAACAGAAGCAGAAGATATTAAGAAGAGGTGGCAAGAATACACAGAAGAACTATACAAAAAAGATCTTAATTACCCAGATAACCACAATGGTGTGATCACTCACCTAGAGCCAGACAACATGGAACGTGAAGTCAAGTGGGTCTTAGGAAGTATCACTACGAACAAAGCTAGTGAAGGTGATGGAACTCCTGCTGAGCTATTTCAAATCCTAAAAGATGATGCTGTGAAAGTGCTGCACTCAATATGCCAGCAAATTTGGAAAACTCAGTAGTGGTCACAGGACTGGAAAAGGTCAGTTTTCATTCCAGTCTCAAAGGAAGGCAATGTCAAAGAATGTTCAACAACCACACAATTGCACTCATCTCACACACTAGCAAAGTAATGGTGAAAATTCTCCAAGCGAGGCTCCAACAGTATGTGAACTTTGAACTTCCAGATGTTCAAACTGAATTTAGAAAAGGCAGAGAAACCAGAGATCAAATTACCAACATCTGTTGAATCATAGAAAAAGCAAGATAGTTCCAGAATCTACTTCTGCTTTACTGACTATGCCAAAGCCTTTGACTGTGTGGATCATAGCAAACTCTGGAAAATTCTTCAAGAGTTAGGAGTATTAGCCCACCTTACCTGCCTCCCGAGAACTCTGTATGCAGGTCAAGAAGCAACAGTTAGAACTTGTTTCCCCATCTACTTGTCATGAAGGGATGGGCCAGATGACATGATCTTAGTTTTGTGAATCTTGAGTTTTAAGCCATCTTTTTCACTCTCCTCTTTTACTTTCATCAAGAAGCTCTTCAGTTCCTCTTCGCTTTCTGCCATCAGGGTGGTGTACTGTGCCCTTAAAAAAAAAACTTGTCTTTTTATTGTTAAGTTGTGAGAGTTCAGAGAGCAGAAGTTTTAGATAGTGGAAAAAATTATGCAATTTTTATTTTATGGTTTGAGTGTCTCATGCTCTATGTAAGCAATAATTGCCTAACCTAAAGTGGCAAGGATTTTTCTCCTTTTTTTCTCCCTACAAGTTGTAATGTTGTTGATTTTATATTCAGGTTTATGATCCATTCAAGTTGAATTTTGTTTATGATTCTGGGTACAAGTCAAAGTTCATTATTTTTATAAATGAATAAATAAATATTGCACCGCTATTGAAGACACTTTCCATTTGCTTTTGATTTACGTTGACATCTGCGTCAATAATCAATTGCCGCGTGTGTATGAGTCTCTTTCTGGACTCCACTCTGCTCACTGATGTCTAGGTCTCCTTGCTCACTCATTTCACATTATCTTAATTATTGTAGCTCCTATGCTCCCACTGCTGCTGCTGCTAAGTCGCTTCAGTCGTGTCCAACTCTGTGCGACCCCATAGACAGCAGCCCACCAGGCTCCCCCGTCCCTGGGATTCTCCAGGCAAGAACACTGGAGTGGGTTGCCATTTCCTTCTCCAATGCATGAAAGTGAAAAGTGAAAGCAAAGTGGCTCAGTCATGTCCAACTCCTAGCGGCCCCATGGACTGCAGCCCACCAGCCTCCTCCGTCCATGGAATTTTCCAGGCAAGAGGACTGGAGTGGGGTGCCATCGCCTTCTCCCATTGTAGCTCCTATAATAAATCTTAAAATTCAACAGTATTGGGGCTTCCCTGGTGGTTCAGTGGTTAGGACTTTGCCTTCCAATGCAGGGGAAGTAGTTTCAATCCCTGGTTTGGGGAACTAAGATCCCACATGCCTTGAGCCCAAAAAACCAAAACATAAAACAAGCAATAAAGACTAAAAATGATCCACATCAAAAAAATCTTAGAAAAAATATCCTAACAACCTAACAGAAGTAAGTATAAATAACATAATGTTTAAAAAAATTCAATAGTGTTATTTCTTCAACTTTGTTTTGCTTTTCCAAAGTTGTTTTGTGTACTCTAGGTCCTTGGATTTTCCACATAAATTTTAGAATCAACTTCCTGTTTTTAAAAAGAATCTTTAAAAATTTAAAGTAAAAATAAAAAGAATTTTAGAATTTCTGTTTTTTAAAAAGCCTGCTAAGTTTTGTTCAGAATTGCATTGACCATATAGATAAATCTGGGGAGAAATTAACAATACTGAATTTTCTGATCTTTGAACATACCCATGAACAGATAATTCTTTTTTTATTTTTGTTTGGCCATGCCACATGGCTTGCAGGAATGAACAGATGTCTTTGGAAGGCTCATTGCTAGTCCCAGTTCTGGTATGTTTATCTCTCACGATTGAGGATCAGTCAAAGGGTAATTCCCCTCTTCTTGCAAAGATGGGTTCAGGAAAGGGTTTGTGACTTGATTCTGGCCCATGAGGCTGGAGGGAAATTGGCTCTGAGAGTTCTGGAAACAGTGTCTCTGTCCTAAGAAGACACAGGAAGAGAGGCCCCTTTCTTTCTCCGGATGTTGTGATGTCTAGATATGATGCCAGGAATCGCTGTGGTCATCTTATGAGGGGAACCAGAATGAGGCCAAACCGCCAACATGCAGAGGATGATGAAGCAAAAAGACAGAAAGACCCTGGATCCTGACAACCATGCTGAGCCAGGCTCCAGCCAACCTCGGAACCAACAGGATGCTTCCTTGTTAGGTGAGAAAAAGATCTTCAAGACAGTCAAGTCTATTTGCATTGGAGTTTTCTGTTATATGCAGTGGAAATCATCTAATATCTTATCAAACTGCTAAAACACAGTCCTGGAAAATCTATAAGCTATAGATTTTTCATTTAACGAATTTTTTGGTTTATTTTTCCTAATCTTTATTTAAAACTTTTGTACTGTTTTCCATTATGCACTCACTATATGAATTCAGCCTCATTATAAAAGTACAAACAATATAAACAATATAAGCCATCAAAAAGTCAGATGTTGGTGGAAATGTAAGTTTGTGCAACCTCTGTGGAAAACAGCATGGAAATTCCTTAAAAAAAAAACTAAAAATAGAACTACTATAGAATCCAGAAATTCCACCCCTGGGTATAAATTCAGAAAAAATGAATACTTTAATTCTAAAAGATACATGCACCCCAGTGTTCATAGCAGCACCATTTACAATAGCCAAGACATGGAAGCAACATAAAGTGTCCACAGACAGATGAATGGGTAAAGAAGATATGGTGTATATACACAGCGGAATATTAATCAGCTGTAAAAAGGGTGAAATAATGCTATTTGCAACATGGATGGACTTAGAGATTATCATAAGTGAAGTAAGTCAGACAGAGAAAGACAAATATCATATGAGGTTATCATGTGTAGAACCTAAAAAAATTATATGATGATACAAATGAACTTATTTTCAAAACAGAAACAGACCGATAGACACAGGAAACAAATGTATGGTTACTGAAGGGGCAAGAGGAGGGATGTATTAGAAGTTTGGGGTTGACGGAAATGCACTAGTATATGTAAAATAGATAAACAATGGTCCTACTGTGTAGCACAGGGAACTTCATTCAATATCTTGTAATAACCTATAATAGGAAAGAATCTGAAAAAGAATACATATACAAAACCGAATCACTTTGCTGTACACCAGAAACGAAGACAACATTGTAAATCAACCACAGTAAAAAAAAGTCAGCTTCCTCCAGCTCTCCTTTCTCACAAAGCTAACCTGATGCCCTTACTGGAGAATAACCATTACTATCTATTTGCTGTGTATCCTTCTGGATTTTTTTCTATGGGTGAGAGAGTGAAAATATACATATTATATACATATTTTAAAATATACATATTTTTAAAACATAGCTTATTTAAATATTTATAGGTGCAGGTGAATGAATAAAATTTACAAGGACTTTTTTAAAATATAAGAACTTTTGTCACATGTATATTGAAAGGATTTTGAATATTTTTCCTTTTACAAGGAGAACATTATGCATTGAGATACATGTGTGAAAGTGAAAGTGTTAGTCACACAGTCATGTCTGACTCTTTGTGACCGCATGCACTGTAAGTTGCCAGGCTCCATCCATGGGATTTCTCAGGCAAGAATGCTGGAGTGGGTTGCCATTTCCTCCTTCAGGGGATCTTCCCACCTCAGGGATTGAACCCAGATCTCCTACACTGAAGGCAGATTCTTTACCATCTGAGTCACCAGGGAAGTCCTGCTGAGATACATATTATATGTTACATATTAGAATCTAGTAGAATGTCCTGGTAACCTTTAAAAAAGATAAAAATGGAAATCTAAAAAGAAATATTGGTCCAGAGTAGTTATAAAATACACATTCATTACTAATGATATAGCTCCAGACTCAATCAATTCTGTTAGA
This sequence comes from Capricornis sumatraensis, assembly GCF_032405125.1. Classification (NCBI taxonomy): domain Eukaryota; kingdom Metazoa; phylum Chordata; class Mammalia; order Artiodactyla; family Bovidae; genus Capricornis; species Capricornis sumatraensis. The sequence continues at coordinate 162,732,703 of NC_091071.1, forward strand.
AGTAGACTCTTCCGCCTGTCATATTCTTGCACCCTTTCCTCAATTACCCTTTTCTTCCACCCATTCTGTCTAAGGCTGTGACTTTACATGAAAAGGAGCTGTTAAAAGAAAGTGTTTAACCACCTTGGGTCATGTAAGTTACTGAGTCAAAACAACCTGGATTAAAAATTCATAATTTCCCCCCCAAATTCCTACAGTCTCATTCCCTGAACTAATGCTAACAGTTTGATATGCCATTTTCTTTATCTTCTCTTATGCTGGTGTGAGTGATTGTGTATTGTTGAGTTGCTCAGTTGTGTCCGAGACTGTGCGACCCCATGAATTGCAGCACTGCAGGCCTCCTTGTCCTTCACCACCTCCCAGAGTTAATTCAAATTCATGTGCATAGAGTCTGTATATGTATGTGTGTAAAATGGGGTCACGCATTACCATTTAATTTAGAATATGGATTTGACTGTAATAAAGACCCAAAACAGTGGCTCACACCTAACAGAAGTTCATTTCTCATTTACAAAACAGTCCAGTTTTAAGTATTAATAGTCTAGGAGATACGGACATTCCCCAGTGTCGGGGACCCTGCAGCCTCCTGGCTTGTAGTTCTGAACTTGCTAGGTATTGTACTCATCCCTATGATTACTGTCACTTATTCACTCCAACCTAAGCAAGAAGTGAAAATCTAAGGAGAACAAATTTCCCTTTCTAAAGAGAACAACCTTGAAGTTGCACGCATCTCATCAGCTCTCATGCTGCCGGTTGTACTTTAATCACAAACCACCTCTGCGAGGGAGGCATGAAGAAGCAGTCAGGGATGGAGGGATGCAGACAGCTTCCCGGCTGCCTCTCAATGGGACAGAATCTTGGGCACCCTGAGCATCAGTGTGATCATGCCAGATCATTCTTATGAGCAGAGGCTGAGGCTGGAGGACTGCAGGTTCTCTGATTAAAGAATGACACAGAAAGGGCAGAAACAGTAAAGGGAAGGATTGATAAACTAAAATTCAAAACTTCAGAACCATCAAAAATACCATATGCAAGTGAAAAGGCACATGGTGTGCCATGAAAACCATTTGCAACATATATAATAGGCCAATGCTTAGTAATCTCAATATATTAATAGCTCCTACACATGTGGAAGAAATAAACAAATGCTCTAGTTGAAATCGGCAAAGGATGTCAGTGACAACTCAGAAAAGGAGAAATACTGTAAGCAAATAAATATATGGGAAAAATCCTCCAAGCACTGTACATGGTTTTTAAAAATGCAAATTAAAACAGCAATGAATTATCATTTATCACACACAGTCTTTGTGTTGAAACTTTATGTATGTTGAGTGTTCTGGGCTGGGAGAAGTGAAGGAGCTTTTTTGGCATTCTCATGCTCTGTTGGTTGAAATATAAATAAAATAACCTTTTGGGAGAGCCATCTGGCAATATGAATCAAAAATCTTTCAAAAAGGACAGACTCAGAAATTCTACATTAGAAACATGTCCTGGGGAAATAACTGTGTTTTCTAATATTTAGGAGACTCAAGACAGATATTTAACTTTTGTCCCTACAACAGGTTCAGTTCAGTTCAGTTGCTCAGTCGTGTCCGACTCTTTGCGACCCCATGAATCGCAGCACACCAGGCCTCCCTGTCCATCACCAACTCCCGGAGTTCACTCAGACTCACGTCCATCGAGTCGGTGATGCCATCCAGCCATCTCATCCTCTGTTTTCCCCTTCTCCTCCTGCCCCCAATCCCTCCCAGCATCAGGGTCTTTTCCCATGAGTCAACTCTTCGCATGAGGTGTCCAAAGTACTGGAGTTTCAGCTTTAGCATCAGTCCTTCCAAACCACACCCAGGGTTGATCTCCTTCAGAATGGACTGGTTGGATCTCCTTGCAGTCCAAGGGACTCTCAAGAGTCTTCTCCAACACCACAGTTCAAAAGCATCAATTCTTCGGCTCTCAGCTTTCTTCACAGTCCAACTCTCGCATCCATACATGACAGCTGGAAAAACCATAGCCTTGACTAGATGGACCTTAGTCGGCAAAGTAATGTCTCGGCTTTTCAATATGCCATCTAGGTTGGTCATAACTTTCCTTTCAAGGAGTAAGCATCTTTTTATTTCACGGCTGCAATCACCATCTGCAGTGATTTTGGAGCCCCCAAAATTAAAGTCTGACCCTGTTTTCACTGTTTCCCCATCTATTTCCAATGAAGTGATGGGACCAGATGCCATGATCTTCGTTTTCTGAATATTGAGCTTTAAGTCAACCTTTTCACTCTCCTCTTTCACTTGCATCAAGAGGCTTTTTAGTTCCTCTTCCCTTTCTGCCATAAGGGTGGTGTCATCTGCATATCTGAGGTTATTGATATTTCTCCCGGCAATCTTGATTCCAGCTTGTGCTTCTTCCAGCCCAGCATTTCTCATGATGTACTCTGCATAGAAGTTAAATAAGCAGGGTGACAATATACAGCCTTGACATACTCCTTTTCCTATTTGGAACCAGTCTATTGTTCCATGTCCAGTTCTAACTGTTGCTTCCTGACCTGCATACAGGTTTCTCAAGAGGCAGGTCAGGTGGTCTGGTATTCCCATCTCTTTCAGAATTTTCCACAGTTTATTGTGATCCACACAGTCAAAGGCTTTGGCATAGTCAATAAAGCAGAAATAGATGTTTTCCTGGAACTCTCTTCCTTTTTTGATTATCTGGAGGATGTTGGCAATTTGATCTCTGGTTCTTCTGCCTTTTCTAAAACCAGCTTGAACATCTGGAAGTTCACAGTTCATGTACTGCTGAAGCCTGGCTTGGAGAATTTTGAGCATTATTTTGCTAGCATGTGAAATGAGTGCAATTGTGCGGTAGTTTGAGCATTCTTTGGCATTGCCTTTCTTTGGGATTGGAATGAAAACTGACCTTTTCCAGTCCTGTGGCCACTGCTAACAGGTTACTCTGAAGCAATTAATAATTTTGTAAAAGTATATTTATCCTGAAAATGAATGATGATTATGACATTTTTAAATAGGAAGTTATAAACAGTATGTTCAATATGGCCTCAGTTTTATAAAAACATCGAGATGGATACATTCAGTTACAAGTCACAGAAAATTCCATTTAAACTGATTTCAACAGGCAAATTTATTGGTTCATCTAACTAGTGACTCCAGAAGTAAGACAGATTTGGGTGTTATCTTAACTTTGCAGCTCAGAAAGATCTTTAAAAACCTAATTTCTTTTTCTCTTTTTTAACCTCTGAAGCATCTACTTCATCTGAGAGCTGGTTTGTCTTGTGGAGGCAAGATGGCTGCCAATAGCTCCCAGGTCTCTGAGTCCAAACCCAGAGAAGGAGTGAGTGTCTCCCCTACCTCTGCCCCACCCTTTAGCAAGAGTCCCAGGCTTCCCTCTACTTGGATCATCTTGATGATGTGACTTTCCTTGTGGTCAGGGAAGAGCTTTGTGTTGATGATTTAGGTCTGGGTTAGATGCTGGTCCTTAAAACACTGTGGCAAGAGTATGTAATTTAAGTGAAGTTGCTCAGTCCTGTCCGACTCTTTGTGACCCCATGGACTGTAGCCTACCAGGCTCCTGCCTCCATGGGATTCTCCAGGCAAGAATACTGGAGTGGGTTGCTGTTTCCTTCTCCAGTGGATCTTCCCAACCCAGGGATCAAACCCGGGTCTCCCGCATTCCAGGCAGACGCTTTAACCTCTGAGCCAGCATGAGGTGATCATAATTGCGTTTAGTCAAATCAGGATCTATGTGGGGCTAAGAGTGGGCAAATCCCAACAAAACTGTGAATGTTCCACGATGGTATGACATGGAATGGGTGTTGAGAAGCTTACACCAAAATCCCCCTAAACACAGAAAAATGTCTGGAAGGATATACACCAAAGTGCCAACGGAGGTTATCTTCAAGTGGCAGGAATATGAGGAATTAAAAATCTTGCTTTTTAGGTTTGTCTGCATTTTTCATTTTCGACTGCATGCATGCATGATTTGAATAAATTTTAAAAATGAAAACTCTAAATATGAGGATAAGTTGACACATAACACTTGCAATGCAATTAATTGCTTGAGAGATTTAAAGCAGACGTGTTGGCAAACAGGAACTATGAGTTTTCACAGTGGTACCAACTGTGCTTTGCAGAAGTTTCTAACTGTCTTTCTCTTGCCTCTGTTATGAAATTGTGGTCATTTCTAAAGGCGTAATCTGAGATCTTTGAAGGTTAGTCTGGTTTGAAACCACTGGTTCCAGTGGTTAGAATTTTTCTCTAATGTTAGGCTAGGAAATATTTTAGCTTTCTCTAGAGACATTTTCACTTGTCACCTTCAAGCACTATGAAGGGGGTCCCAATACCATATGGGGTGAAGAGCACATGTGTCTCTTTGCAGAGGAGCCTCTGTGCACAGAAGGGGAGGAGCTGGCCCTGTTCCCCCACTTCCTTCTTGGACAGAGGGTGCTGAGTGTTCCTTCAGGAAGTGGCCACCCTAGAGAGTCCCCAGCATTCTCGGCACCCTGAATCACAGTGTGACACTGGCTGTAGGCACTACAGAAGGGGCCCCAGGTCTGAAGACTCAGGGTGTAGGAAGAAATCAAAGTGGAATACGTGTCTGGCTTCACTTCTGTTAGATGCTGGGTATCGGGAGTTCTTCCTACAATTCATGAAGAAACTCCTGCTGCTCTTCCACGTACTGTATCCTAGAAAAGAGAACTTGTTCCACTGGTAGGAAAGACTTCTACTGGTGAAAGAAGGTAAGGAAGTCTCATGGCAGCCTGGGCGTCCCATGACTCACTTTTATTTCTGCTTGAGATTGATTCCCAGCTATGCATTTTCAGAAACTTGATTTTATCTGATCTTGTACTTCCAAAATTATTCTCACTGCAATGGGAAGAAACGAACTGGCAATTCTGTGCCATGGTGAGAGCTGTACTTACGAAAAGGATCAAAATGCTCCCGTTTGAGAGGTCAAGGCACTCTGGTCTCAGTCGGAAAATATATGTGGGAGAGGAAATGAGGCCAAAGGGTGGATATTGGGTGGTCTGAAGGGAACATTCTGTGTTTCTCCTGGTAATGTCATCCACTCCCTCCCACAGGAATGGACTAAATAAGCGCCACTCAGGGAGGAACCTTGTTTGTCTTGTTCACTATTGTACACACAGCATCTAGAACGATCAGAAGTGCTCAGCACATCCATGATGAATGAATGGAAGGCCAGCTAGTTGAATGGATGAATCCTTATTAATTCCTAGGGGCGCTGCCTATGAGAATTTCCCCTGATGCTTCTGGGAAGATTAGACTCCCTTCAACTGGGTTTCCATGACATTTTGAATTAAACCTCTTAACTCATAGTGTTGAAACTATTTGCTTATGTATCTGTTTTCCTTCAAAGACCATGAGCTCCACAAACAGGGATTCTGTCTGATTGTTCTTTTTTCTTAAGTGGGATGTTGTTTTCTTTTCTTTTAAACTTAATTTTATTTATTTATTTACTAGTTTTAGTTGCAATGGGTCTTTATTGGTGTGCACGGGCTTTCTCTAGCTGCACTGAGTGGGGGCTACTTTTCCTTGTGATACACGCTTCTCATTGCGGTGGCTTTTTTTTTTTTTTTGCAGAACACGGGCTCTGGGCACATGGGCTTCAGTAGTTGAGGCTCACAGGCCCTAGAGTACAGCCTCAGAAGTGTGGCTCACAAGCTTAATTGCCCTGCAATTCTGTCTTATTTTTCCAGATAGCTAACTATAAACATTTCACATAGTACTCTGGCACATGGCAGATATTCATTGAATACAATGATAATACTGTGGCAGCCTTGTGAATATCTCAGCTTGTGGGAAGTACTTGTTGAGTGGATCAGGATATTACATTAATCAAGGCCCCTTTGCTTCTTTGGTGTTGGCCTTTGCTTTTTGCTGCTTCCCAGGGAACAAGTATCCTTCTTCTTATTATTATTTTTCAAAAATATTTATTTTTATTCATTTGGTTGCTCCAGGTCTTAGCTGTGGCATGCAACTCTTAGTTGTGGTGTATGGGATCGAGTTCCTCAACCGGGAATCGAACCTGGTCACCCTGCATTGGGAGCACAGAGTCTTAGCTGCTGGATCACCAGGGAAGCCCCAGAAATCCTCTTATTTTCAGCTGTTATTACAGTATCCTCTCTTCTTAGGATATTGTAATACACTGAATGGTTTCCATGGTTTACGTTATCTATTTTCAGCTGTTATTACAATATCCTCTCTGCTGAACCACAAATACGCTGAACGGTTTCCATGGTTTACCTTGCCAGGGTCAAATTAGTCACCTCCTGATGTTATGTAAAGAGACACCTTAATCTTATCATCAAGCCCTCTCTGTATCTTAGAATTTCCACAGTTTGTTGTGATCCACATAGTCAAAGGCTTTGGCATAGTCAATAAAACAGAAGTAGATGTTTTTCTGGAACGCTCTCACTTTTTTGATGATTCAGTGGATGTTGGCTATTTGATCTCTGGTTCCCATGCCTTTTCTAAATCCAGCTTGAACATATGTAAATTCCCAGTTCACATACTGTTGAAGCCTGGCTTGGAGAATTTTGAGCATTACTTAGCATGTGAGATGAGTGCAATTGTGTGGTAGTTTGAACATTCTTTGGCATTGCCTTTCTTTGAGATTAGAATGAAAACTGACCTTTTCCAGTCCTGTGGCCACTGCTGAGTTTTCCAAATTTGCTGGCATACTGAGCACAGCACTTTCACAGCATCATCTTTTAGGATTTGAAATAGCTCAACTGGAGTTCCATCACCTCCACTAGCTTTGTTCGTAGTGATGCTTCCTAACGTCCACTTGACTTAGCATTCCAGAATGTCTGGTTCTAGATGAGTGATCATACCATTGTTGTTATCTGGGTCATGAAAATCTTTTTTGTAAAGTTCTTCTGTGTATTCTTGCTACCTCTTCTTAATATCTTCTACTTCTGTTAAGTCTCTACGATTTCTGTCCTTTATTGAGCCCATCTTTGCATGAAATATTCTCTTGGTATCTCTAATTTTCTTGAAGAGATCTCTAGTCTTTCCCATTCTATTGGTTTCCTCTATTTCTTTGCATTGATTCCTGAGGAAGTCTTTCTTATCTCTCCTTGCTATTCTTTGGAACTCTGCATTCAAATGGGTTTATCTTTGCTTTTCTCCTTTGCCTTTAGCTTCTCTTCTTTTCTCATCTATTTGTAAGTCATTTTGGCTCATCTCTATTATCACCTACGATCCTCTCTTCTGGAGGCTGCACTTCCTCCTGTAGGTACATTTGCCTTCCAACCAGGTCACAGTTCCCTGGGGACCAGGTGGGGATTTACATGGCATCACTGGTAACTCTGAAAAAAGCAAGTGGTCACATGTGGGCATCAGTCCTCATCCAGAAATAATATTCAGTGTTCTGAGATCAGGAATCTAGAAAGTCAAGACCTAAATTGAGTGGCAGACACACATTTGTGAGCGGGGCAGGCTAACAGTCAGAAACAAGGTAAATACTCAAGTAGGGTAAAATTGGCAATAACCAGGAAATGGTGATGGAGCCTGACGCTTTGGCAGAGTTTGCTGCAGCAGCACACGTGCACAAGGACCTGACGGATAGGTTCCTGGAGCCCATGGATGTGGATAGTTTAAGTGGCCGAGGAGGTGGGGAAAGGGAAGGCTGGAAATTTAGTTATCTTGGAAGGTTCTTTGAGTGCTGGTGCAAGGCTTCTAGACCAGAGTGACACAGCTGTGCATTTATTGGGAAGAACCAGCTGTATGTATTCATCTCAGCCATTGTTTTCTTATTGAAGGCCTTCCCCCACCCCCACCACCTGCCAGGGCTTCCGTGGTGGCTCAGCTGGTAAAGAATCCACCTGCAATGTGGGAGACCTGGGTTTGATCCCTGGGTTGGGAAGATCCCCTGGAGAAGGGAATGGCTTCCCACTCCAGTGTTCTGGCCTGAAGAATCCCATATAGAATCTATGGGGTTGCAAAGAGTCGAACACAACTGAGCGACTTACACTTCCACCTCACCTGCCAGAAGGCCTTGCATCCTGCACTGTATTCATCCAGTTGTGTTGCACACGGAGAATCCCTGTGATGACTGCTCCTTGCTCCTTGAGGAGTAGCTTCTCCGTGTCAGCATCCTGAAGGTTTGGAAACCCTCATAGTTATTTGAGCCAAACTCTAAAGCTGGCCAGTATCTAGATCTAGCTAACTGCACCCTTCATGTGTTTCCTAAACCAGATACTTTCCTGACTGATTCTTCCTCTGTATCATCTGTAAGTTTGTCTTTATCAGGTTTGCCCTTAACTCCTGTCCACAGTGCCAGCCTGTTTTTTTTTTCTTTTTTTTTTTTTGAGCAGTTGTAGTTTCCTAAAGGCCTTCTTTGGGCTTCCCAGGTGGCGCTAGTGATAAAGACTCACTTGCCAGTGCAGGAGATCCAGGAGACATGGGTTTGATCCCTGGGTTGGGAAGATCCCCTGAAAGAGAGCATGGCATGGCAACACACTCCAATATCCTTGCCTGGAGAATTCCACGGACAGAGGAACCTGGCGGGCTACAGTCCGTAGGGTTGCAAGGAGTTGGACATGACTGAAGCGACTTAGCATGCACGCACATATTGAAGGATTCTTTACAAGTTTCTGTTTTCCTCAAACAGGCTTATTAAAGGTTTTGACGCCCTTACTTTTTCTAGGAGGTTTTCCCAGCTAGCCCCATGTCTGTACTGCTGGGGATTCATCTCAACATCTCCCAGCCTGATTTTTCATGCAAGAGAAGAAAGAATACCTTCTCTAGAACCTCCTTTTGGGAAAAAGAGAAAGGAACCCACCTATCTTTATTTTAAAGGTTTGTGGTTTCGTATATATTCTTCAAGGTAAAATATTTGAAACTTGTCTATGTTTTTGCCATCTTTCTCATAAATGATACCAACTTCTCAGAACAGGGAAACAGTTAAGACAGTCCATGAATTTTCACTTTCAATTATTAGATTTGTTTAAAATCTTATAGTTAATATGTTTTTCAGGTCTAGAGAGTTGATTTTGAGTGACATGTATAATATGAATGGCGCAAAGATATCTGATAAAGATAAGAATACTGGGACTTTCCTGCTGGTCCAGTAGTTAAGGCTCCAAGCTTCCACTGCAGGGGGCACAGGTTCAGTTCCTGATCAGGGAAGTAAGATCTCACATGCCTTAAATAATTTTTTTTTTTTAAATAAGAACCATTTTAACCCAGTAATGTTTATTATATGTAGATTTCAAAGTCTAAGGAGTTCTTTTCCATAAAACCAATCACACCATACAAAAAAAGCTTAGTAAGACTAGTTAAAATTCAATTGTACTTTAATTTGGGGTAATGAAATCCAATCTGACAGAATGTTTACGATCATCCCTGAGGCCGAATCAGAGCGAGAAAACCAAAGCATTTCATGAAAGCTGCTGATTGCAACTTTGCCAAGTGTGTACTGATAAAACATCCAGTTCACTGCTAAAGCCAGGCGTGGTCCTCTGAGACAGAAAGAGTGTGTTTATTGCTTAGGATGGGGCAATTATCGTAACTGTGCAAAGAAAGGAAACCATAGGCTATGAAGCGGAGGACTGCCTGCTAGCAAACACAAAATTCACCATTGTGGCTGTTGTATGTTATTTTATAAGCTTTAATAATGATAAAGTCATATACAGGTAAGTTAACTTGCAACTAGCTTAATAATTGCAACAACGTAACAATAAAATCATCACAATATTGTAATTAGCCTCCAATTAAAATAAATTAGTTAAAAAAATTAAAAAGATAGCTTTAGCATATTTCAAAAGTAAATGCCGCAAGGTGGACTCTTGTTATTAATAGAAACTGATAGACCAAGGACAAAAATCCTTTCAGATTCTGAGAAGTAGTATTGAGAATCATTTTCTCAGCAGTATTTAGATTGCTGCTTGCTTTTTGTGGTTTATAGACATCGTATTGACCTTTGGCATCCGGAGAAACAGGCAGGAAAGGAGAAAGGCCAATTATTTACTACCTGCCAGAAGATTCAGGATTGTGTAAACGCCCTAATCCCAGAGCCGTGGTCTGTGTTGGTTTCTGAATATCTGCAGCTCATGATCTATGTGCATAGGCAATTGGAATTCACCAACCTATTGAGTAACTGTTCATCTCTACCAGTTTTGTTCCTTGGCTAGTCCCATGTAAATGCAGAGAGCTCTATGCAGGTAGAACTGAATGCTTGTTTTATTTTACCCAGTGTACCTTAATTTCATATACATTCATTACTTAAGTTTCTATGATATATGAAAATGCCATTTTCATATGATACCATTAGAGTTAGCATTGCATAATCTTCTCTGAAATTCTGCAATGACCCCCATGCTTTATTTCTGTTTTCATAGTACATAGATGTACATAGTACAGTGAGATCTGCCGTTAATTTGTGTCCTCTTTGTTCATACAGATATCATCATTACTGTAATAAGTTGGATCACACACATCTATCAATATCTAAGTTATAAAATGGAAGAGCTTCATCACCATTTTTATGAGCAACCTTCTTTCCAATACTTCTTGAATATTTATATTCCAGGTCTGGAGATTTTTTTCAACCTGCCCTTGTGAATGGGTTGCCTGGTGTTTCAAAAATCTCAAGGTATTCAATAAAGACGTGAGTGCAAAATTTTTTTATTACTATTAAAGTACAGTAGATTTACAATGATGTGTTAGTTCCAGGTGACCAGCAAAGTGATTCATGTATGTATATGTGTATGTGTTTGTGTGTGTATACCTTTTCAAGTTTTTTTCCATTATAATCTATTATAAGATATTGAATATAGTTCCCGTCCTATACACTAGGTCCTTGTGCCTTATCTATTTTATATATAGCACTGTGTATCTGTTAATCCCAAATTCCTAATTTATCTCCTTCCTTTGCTCTCCCCTTGGGTAACCACAAGTTTGTTTCCTATGTCTGTGAATCTGTTTATGTTTTATAAATAAGTTCGTTTGTATCATTTCTTTTTAGATTCTACATAGAAGGAATATCATATGATATTTGTTTTTCTCTGCCTTACTTCACTTAATATGATAATCTCTAGGTCCACCCATGTTGCCATAAATGGCAATATTTCATTATTTTTTATGGATGAATAATATTCCCTTGTAGATATATACCACATCTTCTTTATCCATTCATTTGTCACTGGGCATTAGGTTGCATGCATGTCTAGGCTATTGTAAATAGTGCTTCAGTGAACATTGGATACATGGATTAATATTATTTTGGATTATAGTAAGTATTTTCCAGATATATGCTCAGGAGTGGGATTTCTGGATCATATGGCAACTCTAGATTTTTAAGGAACCTCCATAGTGTTCTCTCTGGAGAAGAAAATGGCAACCCACTCCAGTACTCTTGCCTAGAGACTCCTGTGGACAGAAGAGCCTGGTGGGCTGTTGTCCATGGGGTCACACAGTCAGACATGACTGAAGCGACTTAGCATGCATGCATGCATTGGAGAAGGAAATGGCAACCCACTCCAGTATTCTTGCCTGGAGAATCCCAGGGACAGAGGATCCTGGTGGGCTGCTGTCTACGGGGTCGCACAGAGTCAGACACGACTGAAGCAGCAGCAGCATAGTGTTCTCCAGGCTTCCCTCATAGCTCAGTTGGTAAAGAATCCACTTGCAAATGCAGAAGACCCAGGTTTGATTCCTGGGTCGGGAAGAGCCCCCGGAGAAGGAAATGGCAATCCGCTCCAGTATTCTTGCCTGGAAAATCCCATGGACAGGGCAGCCTGGCAGGCTACAGTCCATGGGATCGCAAGAGTCAGACACGACATAAACCAGCACCATGCTGTTCTCCATATAGACTTTATTTTTATCTTTTTTAAAATTTTACTTTACAATACTGTATTGGTTTTGCTATACATCAACATGAATCCACCACAGGTGTACACCTGTTCCCAATTCTGAACCCCTCTCCTGCCTTCTTCCCCATACCATCTCTCTAGGTCATTCCAGTGCACCAGCCCCAAGCATCCTGTATCCTGCATTGAACCTAGACTGGCGATTCGTTTCTTATATGATATTATACATGTTTCAATGCCATTCTCCCAAATCATCCCACCCTCTCCCTCTCCCACAGAGTCCAAAAGACTGTTCTTTATATCTGTGTCTCTTTTGCTGTCTTGCATACAGGGTTATCATTATCATCTTTCTAAATTCCATGTATATGTGTTAGTAGACTTTTTGATGATGGCTGTTCTGACCTGTGTGAGGCAAATCATTATGATTTTGATTTGCATTTCTTTAATAATTAGTGATGCTGAGCATCTTTTCACATACCTGTTGCCCATCTGTGCATCTTTGAAAAAAATGTCTGTTTAGTTCTTCTGCTCATTTTTGATTGGCTTGCTTTTTATTTTATACTGAGCTGTGTGATCTGTTTGTATATTTTGGAAATTAAGCCCTTATCTGTCACATGGTTTGCAAATATTTTCTCCCAGTTCATAGGTTGTCTTTTTGTTTTATTTATGGTCTTCTCTGCTGGCAAATGCATATAAGTTTGATTGTGTCATTAGTTTATTATTTTTAAAAATTTTGGAGGGTAGGCTGTGCAGTGTGGTTTGTAGGATCTTGGTTCCCTTACCAGGGACCATCTCATGCCCTCTGCTGTGGAAGTTTGGAGTCCTAAGCATTGGACCCCCATGAAATTCCCTCATTTATTTTTGCTTTTATTTCTTTTGCTGTGGGAGAGCAGCCTAAGAAAGTATTGGTATGACTCTTCTAGAGGTTTTATGGTGTCATTACTTATAATTAAGTCTGCAAGCCACCTTATGTATGGTGTGGAGGAGTTTTCTACTTTCATTGATTTACATGCAGCTGTTCAGCTTTCCCAAAGTCACTTGCCCAGGAAACTGTCTTTTCTCTTGCCTTCTTTGTCAAGGATTAATTGACAGTAGTTGTGTGGTGTATGTCATTTTTTAGGAAGTGTTTTTGAGCATTAAGGAAATGTCATGTTTCTATTAAAACAAGGTCTCTAGATTAAGGAATCTTAGCAGTGCTTAGAAGAATGTCTGCAGATCAAAGTTTTAATCAGAAAAAAATTGGGGAAGGAAGCTGGAGGATTTCCTTTTTTATTAAAAAAAAAAAAGTCGGGGAGGGGGCAGTTTAACAAAAGTTCACTGTGTGGGAAAACACTCAATAGAAAAATATGTGATTCTCCTGTCTTTAGAAGTCACAAGATATACCTTCATGGCTTTGTGAGTTCACACAGTTCCCCATGTCACCTCTGGGAGCCATTACCAGATGGTGAACACTCACAGCTAATACTAAGTGCTTATTCTTGATGTCAAGTGCCCGGTGTTCAGTAAATACGGGCTCCCTCCCTTCCTTCCTGCCCACTTGGAGAAGAAAAACAGAGGCAATCACAGAAGCTTCACAGACTGAAGTGATTTTTAAAGTACCAAAGGAGTAAGGCTGCAATTAGAGCAAAGGGGAAGACATGTTTAAAGAGAAGGTTGTAGGTTTATTGTGGGAAAGGAGGTCTCATCATTTGGGAAGGTTTTGGGGGCCATTCTGGAAGCATCTACTTTTTTTCATTGGCCTTCTGTCAGCAGCCAGTAGCTGCTGAGATCATTTCTGAAGTTTGTTTTCGGCTAATGAGGACTTCTCCTTTGCAGTAAGTCTGCACTGGCCCTAGTCTTGGCAGACGCTGCCCGACTGACAGTGGGCACCCAGGAAGGAAAGCCTGTCTCCCTCTCAGAGAGAGGAGACTTTTCCTCCTTCAGAAATTCCCAGGTGCAGGTTCTGGGTTGGGCGGGGAGGGGAGTCTAGCTGGATCCGAGAGAAGTTGTCCTCAGCTTCCTGAAAGTAAGTTAAGTTCTGGCTTCTCGATTGCCTGCATTTTGGCGGAGAACCACAGACAGGCAGAGGAGTGGGAGAGCTCTCTGACAGAAACAAAGGAGGGTTTTTCAGATACCCTGATGGGGAACTGAGGGCCTAGGGAAGTGGGAGGTGGCCAACAGGAAGTGGGGTGTCCTGTGTGATTGGTTGTTATCATTGTCATTTATAGTTAACGCAGTCATGTCCAACTCTTCGTGACCCCACGGACTGTAGCCCGCCAAGCTCCTCTGTCCATGAGATTTCTCAGGCAAGGATACTGAAGTGGGTTGCCATTTCCTAGTCCAGGGGATCTTCCCAACCTGGGGACTGAACCCACTTCTCCTGCATTAGCAGGCAGATTCTTTACTACTGAGCTACCAGGGAAGCCCCATGTGATCAGTTAGGGGTGCATATTTGACTTCTGCTTGGTCCTAAGTTGGAAGCAGGGACAAAAATTAGAGAAGTTGGCAGCTGTTAACCAAGTCTGGCTGTTTGGATTTCACAGAAATTGCTGTCGGAGACCACCATCCAACTTCCCCCAAGTCTGACGTGCCACAGGCAGACTGCCTTCCCAGGCCAGTTACCGTAGATAAGGGCTTGGTTTGGGGGAAGGGTGCTGCAGGTGGTAGGTGAGAGCTGTGTTTTTATATATGGTCTGGCTACACCCATTTGTGGATTCAGTCTCTTGCTGAGGGCGGCATGTTGCCCTCAGGGGTTGGTCCTAAGCAGGGTTTTTAGGACGAGACCCAGGTGCTTCACTGGGCCTGTGTGGACCCACTCCAGCCCTTGCACACATCTGTTTCCTATAGGATTTGCGTAGGGGGGGTGACAGCTGATTCTGATTTTATTTTATTTTTTCAGGACAGTTGTGGACATAACATAAATCTTTGCTGAAGTCTCTTAGCTTCAGTGTCTTATTTCAAAACTGAAGCCAAAGTAGCATTTTGGGCTAGAAGGAAATTTTAAAACTCCAGAAGGAAAAGACTTTAAGAACTGTCATTAAGTGGAGGTTGTATGTAGAGATGAGGGCTGATTATGTGAGTTTGGTAGCTGTGGGTTCCTGATATGCAAATATGCCTCCAAGAAGGAAATATGAATCTGGAGACTGGGAGATTCTTTCTGGCTGCGTGATCCTGAATAAATTGCTGGTCTTCTTGAAGTCTCATAAATATATTAAAGCCAATATTATTGCCCTTGCTGATTTTGCAGAGTTGCAGCCTTCCTGGAGATTTCATAGGAATGCAAGGGATTTCTGTGTGTTGATTTTATATCCTGCAACTTTACTATATTCATTGATGAGCTCTAGTAATTTTCTGGTGGAGTCTTTAGGGTTTTCCATGTAGAGGATCATGTCGTCTGCAAACAGTGAGAGTTTTACTTCTTCTTTTCCAATTTGGATTCCTTTGATTTCTTTTTCTGCTCTGATTGCTGTGGCCAAAACTTCCAGAACTATGTTGAATAGTAGCGGTGAAAGTGGACACCCTTGTCTTGTTCCTGACTTTAGGGGAAATGCTTTCAATTTTTCACCATTGAGGATAATGTTTGCTGTGGGTTTGTCATATATAGCTTTTATTATGTTGAGGTATGTTCCTTCTATTCCTGCTTTCTGGAGAGTTTTTATCATAAATGGATGTTGAATTTTGTCAAAGGCCTTCTCTGCATCTATTGAGATAATCATATGGTTTTTATTTTTCAATTTGTTAATGTGGTGAATTACATTGATTGATTTGCGGATATTGAAGAATCCTTGCATCCCTGGGATAAAGCCCACTTGGTCATGGTGTATGATCTTTTTAATGTGTTGTTGGATTCTGATTGCTAGAATTTTGTTGAGGATTTTTGCATCTATGTTCATCAGTGATATTGGCCTGTAGTTTTCTTTTTTTGTGACATCTTTGTCAGGTTTTGGTATTAGGGTGATGGTGGCCTCATAGAATGAGTTTGGAAGTTTACCTTCCTCTGCAATTTTCTGGAAGAGTTTGAGTAGGATAGGTGTTAGCTCTTCTCGAAATTTTTGGTAGAATTCAGCTGTGAAGCCGTCTGGACCTGGGCTTTTGTTTGCTGGAAGATTTCTGATTACAGTTTCAATTTCCGTGCTTGTGATGGGTCTGTTAAGATTTTCTATTTCTTCCTGGTTCAGTTTTGGAAAATTGTACTTTTCTAAGAATTTGTCCATTTCTTCCACGTTGTCCATTTTATTGGCATACAACTGCTGATAGTAGTCTCTTATGATCCTTTGTATTTCTGTGTTGTCTGTTGTGATCTCTCCATTTTCATTTCTAATTTTATTGATTTGATTTTTCTCTCTTTGCTTCTTGATGAGTCTGGCTAGTGGTTTGTCAATTTTATTTATCCTTTCAAAGAACCAGCTTTTGGCTTTGTTGATTTTTGCTATGGTCTCTTTTGTTTCTTTAGCATTTATTTCTGCCCTAATTTTTAAGATTTCTTTCCTTCTACTAACTCTGGGGTTCTCCAATTCTTCCTTTTCTAGTTGCTTTAGTTGTAGAGTTAGGTTATTTATTTGACTTTTTTCTTGTTTCTTGAGGTATGCCTGTATTGCTATGAACTTTCCTCTTAGCACTGCTTTTATAGTGTCCCACAGGTTTTGGGTTGTTGTGTTTTCATTTTCATTAGTTTCTATGCATATTTTGATTTCTTTTTTGATTTCTTCTGTGATTTGTTGGTTATTCAGAAGTGTGTTGTTCAACCTCCATATGTTGGAATTTTTAGTAGTTTTTCTCCTGTAATTGAGATCTAATCTTAATGCATTATGGTCAGAAAAGATGCTTGGAATGATTTCGATTTTTTTGAATTTATCAAGTTTAGATTTGTGGCCCAGGATGTGATCTATCCTGGAGAAGGTTCCATGAGCACTTGAAAAAAAGGTGAAATTCGTTGTTTTGGGGTGAAATGTCCTATAGATATCAATTAGGTCTAACTGATCTAATGTATCATTTAAAGTTTGCGTTTCTTTGTTAATTTTCTGTTTAGTTGATCTGTCCATAGGTGTGAGTGGGGTATTAAAGTCTCCCACTATTATTGTGTTATTGTTGATTTCCCCTTTCATACTTGTTAGCATTTGTCTTACATATTGCGGTGCTCCTATATTGGGTGCATATATATTTATAATTGTTATATCTTCTTCTTGGATTGATCCTTTGATCATTATGTAGTGGCCTTCTTTGTCTCTTTTCACAGCCTTTGTTTTAAAGTCTATTTTATCGGATATGAGTATTGCCACTCCTGCTTTCTTTTGGTCTCTATTTGCGTGGTATATCTTTTTCCAGCCCTTCACTTTCAGTCTGTATGTGTCCCACAGAAATCCCTTGCATTCCTATACACTAATAATGAGAAAGTAGAAAAAGAAATTAAGGAAACAATTCCATTCACCATTGCAATGAAAAGAATAAAATACTTAGGAATATATCTACCCAAAGAAACTAAAGACCTATATATAGAAAACTATAAAACACTGATGAAAGAAATCAAAGAGGACACTAATAGATGGAGAAATATACCATGCTCATGGATTGGAAGAATCAATATAGTGAAAATGAGTATACTACCCAAAGCAATTTACAAATTCAATGCAATCCCTATCAAGCTACCAGCCATATTTTTCACAGAACTAGAACAAATAATTTCAAGATTTGTATGGAAATACAAAAAACCTCGAATTGCCAAAGCAATCTTGAGAAAGAAGAATGGAACTGGAGGAATCAACTTGCCTGACTTCAGGCTATACTACAAAGCCACAGTCATCAAAACAGTATGGTACTGGCATAAAGACAGACATATAGATCAATGGAACAAAATAGAAAGCCCAGAGATAAATCCACACACATATGGACACCTTATCTTTGACAAAGGAGGCAAGAATATACAATGGAGTAAAGACAATCTCTTTAACAAGTGGTGCTGGGAAAACTGGTCAACCACTTGTAAAAGAATGAAACTAGATCACTTTCTAACACCGCACACAAAAATAAACTCAAAATGGATTAAAGATCTAAATGTAAGACCAGAAACTATAAAACTCCTAGAGGAGAACATAGGCAAAACACTCTCAGACATACATCACAGCAGGATCCTCTATGATCCACCTCCCAGAATTCTGGAAATAAAAGCAAAAATAAACAAATGGGATCTAATTAAAATTAAAAGCTTCTGCACAACAAAGGAAACTATAAGCAAGGTGAAAAGACAGCCTTCTGAATGGGAGAAAATAATAGCAAATGAAGCAACTGACAAACAACTAATCTCAAAAATATACAAGCAACTTATGCAGCTCAATTCCAGAAAAATAAACGACCCAATCAAAAAATGGGCCAAAGAACTAAATAGACATTTCTCCAAAGAAGACATACAGATGGCTAACAAACACATGAAAAGATGCTCAACATCACTCATTATCAGAGAAATGCAAATCAAAACCACAATGAGGTACCACTTCACACCAGTCAGAATGGCTGCGATCCAAAAATCTGCAAGCAATAAATGCTGGAGAGGGTGTGGAGAAAAGGGAACCCTCCTACACTGTTGGTGGGAATGCAAACTAGTACAGCCACTATGGAGAACAGTGTGGAGATTCCTTAAAAAATTGCAAATAGAACTACCTTATGACCCAGCAATCCCACTGCTGGGCATACACACCGAGGAAACCAGAATTGAAAGAGACACATGTAGCCCAATGTTCATCGCAGCACTGTTTATAATAGCCAGGACATGGAAACAACCTAGATGTCCATCAGCAGATGAATGGATAAGAAAGCTGTGGTACATATACACAATGGAGTATTACTCAGCCATTAAAAAGAATACATTTGAATCAGTTCTGTTGAGATGGATGAAACTGGAGCCGATTATACAGAGTGAAGTAAGCCAGAAAGAAAAACACCAATACAGTATACTAACACATATATATGGAATTTAGAAAGATGGTAATGACGACCCTGTATGCAAGACAGGAAAAAAGACACAGCTGTGTATAACGGACTTTTGGACTCAGAGGGAGAGGGAGAGGGTGGGATGATTTTGGAGAATGGCATTCTATCATGTATACTATCATGTAAGAATTGAATTGCCAGTCTATGTCTGACGCAGGATACAGCGTGCTTGGGGTTGGTGCATGGGGATGACTCACTGAGATGTTATCGGGAGGGAGGTGGGAGGGGGGTTCATGTTTGGGAACACATGCAAAAATTAAAGATTTTAAAATTAAAAAAAAAAAAGAAGAACACACACACACACAAAAAATAAATAAATCAGATAAGCAATTCATAAAAAAAAAAAAAAAAGAGATTTCATGTGTTTAAAAGAGTATTTGAAGCCCTTTGCTATGGTTGTACTGTCTTCATTGAGCACATTTCTGCCTTGCAAGCTGCCTGCTCTGCAGAGTGATTGAACGTTAGTGAGTGTTAGTTGCTCAGTCATATCCAACTCTTTGCAACTCCATGGACTGTAGACTGCCAAGTTTGTGGGAATTCTCCAGGCAGGAATACTGGAGTGGGTTGCTATTTCCTTCTCCAGGGGATCTTCCTAACCCAGGGATCGAACCCGGGTCTCATTCATTGTAGACAGATTCTTTGCTGTCTGAACCACCAGGGAAGCTCCCTGCTCAGCAGTTCAGTTCAGTTCAGTCACTCAGTCAGGTCCGACTCTTTTGCAATCCCATGAACCGCAGCATGCCAGGCCTCCCTGTCCATCACCAGCTCTTGGAGTTTACCCAAACTCGTGTCTACTGAGTCAGTGATGCCATCCAACCATCTCGTCCTCTGTCATCCCCTTCTCCTCCTGCCCTCAATCTTTCCCAGTATCAGGGTCTTTTCAAATGAGTCAGTTCTTTGAATCAGTTGGCCAAAGTGTATGAGTTTCAGCTTCAACATCAGTCCCTCCAATGAACCCCCAGGACTGATCTCCTTTAGGATGGACTGGTTGGATCTCCTTGCACTCTCAAGAGTCTTCTCCAACACCACAGTTCAAAAGCATCAATTCTTCTGCGCTCAGCCTTCTTTATAGTCCAACTCTCATATCCATACATGACTAGTGGAAAAACCATAGCCTTGACTAAACAGACCTTTGTTGGTAAAGTAATATCTCTGCTTTTTAATATGCTGTCTAGGCTGGTCATAACTTTTCTTCCAAGGAGTAACTGTCTTTTAATTTCATGGCTGCAATCACCATCTGCAGTGATTTTGGAGCCCCCCAAAATAAAACCAGCCATTGTTTCCACTGTTTCCCCATCTATTTCCCATGAAGTGATATGACCAGATGCCATGATCTTAGTTTTCTGAATGTTGAGCTTTAAGCCAACTTTTTCACTCTCCTCTTTCACTTTCATCAAGAGGCTCTTTAGAGTTCCTATCAAATACCACTCTGTAAGCAGAAGTGGGCATATCTTATTAGCTTCCAACTTGGGGCAAGTGCTACTCTTAATTTTAATCATGCAAGCCTCCTTACTGTCTACAAAATGAATCTGAACTCTTAGAATGGAATCAAGGCCCTTCAAATCTAGCCCTGGCTTTAGTCTGTCCATAGTCCTCTCAGCAAGCCTTCACTCTCCCTAAAGGAATCAGAGGTTGGGTCTCAGGTCTTGGGAGGGGGCCTGGCAAGGCAAGGCAGACCTGTCCTAGAAAGCCAGGGTTTCTATTCAAGTTAGTGAGATGGGGAATAAGATGAGAATGTTCTAGGCGTAGAGGTGGGGCAGTCTTGTTCTCAAGAATAAGGTACAAGCCCAGATACTCCAGAGCCCTTGAGGATGTGCGTGAGGTTGACTCTGTGCCTGTAGAGAGAAAGGATGCAGAGCTTGGTGATGCTCCCTGGCTGTGACTTAAGGAACCCAAGACCAGAGAAGGAAAGTGAGTTTGACATCCAAAGTCATATTCCTCACTGGCAGCAAATCTAGGCTTAGAGCTCCATTCATGTGATTCCCCCAGGCTAGGGATAGAGTGTTCCCTCTCCGGGGTCTTCACACAGTCACTTTGGGGGCTCTCTGTTTCTCTGGTGGTGCTCTGTGTGCTCTGGGAGCGAGGGATTAAGGAGGAGGCATTTAATGCAGGCAGGTGTGCATTTTCCAGTTTTTTATTGACAGGTTCTAGGGTAGGATTTTGATGGAAAAATCTGCAGCTGAGAGAAAGCCTGCCAATGACCATTACAATTTCTAGTCCTCTCTGAAGAACTGGAGAATCCAGAGAATGAAAGCCTGGAGTTCAACAGCGTGGCGCTGGCACACAAGTCTATCAGAACAGGGCAAGTGCTCCACAAACGATGGCAACACACTATGTACGAAAAACCTTATGCCTTCAGTGAGGGGTTTCATGAGGAGCTTCGGCATTGGCAATTCTCAGGAAGTTGCCTAGCTGTGACTTGCCATTATCTCCATTGTGACTTGCCCTTTGGGAAACCACTAGCATTGACTGTGCCTCTTCAGGGTCCATTTTATATATTTTGCTCTCTAGGAGCCAGAGTAAAGGAACAGAAACCTATTTCAGCTAGCTCAAATAATCCAGGGGGGTGTGATATTTTTAGAACCTAAGGCAGAAAATGCAAGGCATCTTAGTGGAATCAGAAACCCAGGTTGCTCTCTGTCTTGCAAGGGCTTTTGTGGTTCCACTTTGCTCCTCTCCAACCTCTCTCTCTCTCTCTCTCTCTCTCTCTGTCTCTCTCTCTCTTCCTCTTGTCTACACTCCAACATGAGTGACAGGTCAATTACATGACATCACAGTCAGACTACGTTCTCTGAGAATCCTTGGGTTGGATTCTGATGGACTCAGCACGGTCTGCAGAACAACTTTCCCTGAGACAGATACTCCCTCACTCCCGGTCCAATCAACTTTGATGGAGGAGAGGGAGGTCTGGAGGAAGTGAGACAGCAGATGACTTCTCTCCTTTCTTTGGTCCATGTCAGTACTCTTGAAAGTTGTCATCGCCTATAGCAAAAAATGGGCAGCCTGTTCCTTGGGACTGTATGCAGGGTCAGAGAGTCAGAAAACCACGCAAGAAACTTTAACACAGATTCATTCTTTCTTAATCTTTTCTCCTGCAGGAGCCAGGTTGCCCTGAAGACCATGAACTTGTCTTCTGAGCACTGCAACATGTCAGACTGGCTGAGGCTGGAAGCAACTGTGAAGGTCTCCGTGTACACGGTGGCTTTCTCCTTCGCCACGCTCATCACGGTCATCATTATCAGCATCATATCACAGAATTCAAAACTGAGGCAAGAGGTTCGATACATCCTCCTCTGTCACCACCTGCTGTGCATCTCCTCCTACTGTGGCCTGGGGGTGGTTTTCCAAGGGATGCGAGCCTTCCTGGCCAACAGCCCCATCCTGGTATGCTGGGCGGTGTTTGGGGCACAGCTGAGTGTTGGAGAAGGGATCCTCTTCACTCTGGCCTTGATGGCTGCCCATACGTGCCTGATGATCTGCTGGCCCTTGACATCTGTGTCCTTTATAGATTCCATTAAGTATAAGATTCTGGCTGGGACTTGGCTCATTATTATACTGAAGAATGCTTGCCTCTTCCTCATAGAGGGCACTGGCCCTACTCAGATTGCTCTTTTAAAGTCTGAACCCCTTTGCCCAGTGGTCTTGAATGGCATTCCTGCCAGAGCCATTGGCATGGTTTTCCTTTTCCTTCTTCTGTCTATCATTCTTGTAAGTTACTCCCTGATATACAAAGAAGGGAAACGGGCTGGCCATTTTAATAGGTCAAATATCAAAGCAAGGAAAACAGTCCTTATTCATTTAGTACAATTAAGCTTGCATATAATACCAACTCTGTTATTCATCGGTTTGGGAAAGATGTGTGGAGTGTTTTTCTTTGCTTTAAATCTGGTGCTTTTTGGAGTCTTTGCCTTTGCCCAGTGTTCCAACCCTCTGATCTACGGGCTCTGGAATAGAGAGTTGCAAAGCAGATTATACCACTGTATGTGCGGTCAACTGTGGTGTGGTCACCATGGTGTGACTAGCAGAGTGTCAGTTTAAATAAAAATTCAGCCGTTTTGAATCAATAACGCTAGTCCTAATGGACCACCAGCTAGGGTTGAGCATTTGCTGTTCTCTCAACCTAAAATTGATACCTTGATTTGATTTTGAGAGTAACATGAGTAAATCAAAGTTATCCATCTGACTTACAAACTTTGACTACTGTGTCCACTGAATTGGACTCAGAGAAATCATTTTATGTCTTTAACTCTATACCCAGATTAGCATTTTGGGTAACATGCCTCATTGTGTTTCAGGAGTTGAGCAGTTTTTTTGGTGAATGCACTTGTTTTTAGACACCAAGAAACTGACCATGGTTGATACGGAGAGAAGTTTGGCTGTTTCACTTATATTAAGTAGGGGCAGGTTTGGCTCCATGTGATAACAAGTCAGCAACAAAATGAGAGTGACTTTAAAAAATTAGAGGTTGATTTTTTTCCTTGTGTAAAAGAAATCTGGAGCTACACAATCCAGGCCTATGTGGTGACTCTGTAGGCCACAGAGATGATTCCCTTCTGCTCTGCCATGATTAGTGTACTACCTCATGACCCAGGATGGCTCTTAGCGCTCCTGTCATCACGCTCACACTCCAGCCAACAGGAAGGAGGAAGGGGCACAGAA
The DNA here is from genome assembly GCF_032405125.1 of Capricornis sumatraensis. Classification (NCBI taxonomy): domain Eukaryota; kingdom Metazoa; phylum Chordata; class Mammalia; order Artiodactyla; family Bovidae; genus Capricornis; species Capricornis sumatraensis. Next base: position 162,756,161 of record NC_091071.1, read on the forward strand.
GTCTCTGTACCTTCCTTCTAAAGACACTTTTCAGAAGTTGCAAAACACTTTCTCTTTCATCTAACTGGCTAAATTTTAGTCATTTGGCTATGACCTAGCTTTAAGGGAGAGTAGCAGTGTAGCAGTGTTCTGTTAAAAGTTGGGTTTCTTAATACTAAGAAAATAAGTAAGAGGAGATATTGGATAACAAAATTATTTCAGGGACCATTTTTCTCTTGACCAAATAGAATACAAAGAAAGACAATGGATAGATTATGATCATCATAAAAATATACTCTACCTTTTAAAATGATATGTAGATACAGAGTTATCTGTCCTGGATCCCAGAAAACTTTAATTGTATTATGTCAAAGAGAATGGCATCAATAAAGAGATCACTAAACCGGTTTAAACATGGGAACTCATAATTTAAGTCTAAGTAAGTTTGGGGCCGTAGTATGAAATAACTTTTTTCACAGAAGTCTCCATATGATATTTATTTAGATAAAACACCCATTTCCGAATCAGTCAGGATTCAGTCTAGAAACAGGAATTGTTACCATAAATATATTGCCCCATAAAGATTTAATACAGGAATTGGATGCATACAAGTCATTGAAAGGGCTAGGGAGTAGAAATCATGGGACAGCATTTATGGATGTCAAGAGCCAACCAATGCAGCTATAACCTGGAGGTCAGGCAGGCGCTTCTTCCACTGCCTGCCCCACCTCGCCCTGTCCCCTCATGTTACTCATGACTGTGCGACTTTGTTTGGGGAAGAAACACCAATAGGAAGATGGCCTCCACCTCCTCCATCTTCCAAATCTCATGCGATTGCCTCTAACTGGCAGAACTTAACTGGCACCCAGACTCTAAGAACAAAGGAGTCTGGGAAATGTAGTTCCTAGTTTCACAGAATTGGCAGTACAGAAAGGCACCCTGAAAGGTGTATAAATGAGGATTGAATGATCCAGATCATGGGATCCACCTTTATGACATTTATATTTTCAGCTAACAAAACAACAAGGACAACAGATGCCACGTATTGAGCAATTCTTATGCTCCTGATACTATTATGTAAGCTCTTTTATATACACTATGTCAAGTCCTCCCAACAATTTTCTAATGTAGAGATTATTATTCCTGATTCACAAATGAAAAAGGCTGACGCTTATAAAGGTCTTACAGGAGCTTAGGAAGTCAGGATCATCCCTTTAAATTTCCATACACATGACTTGACTCAGGGTGATCATTTCATCACTGTTGAGAGCTGAACCTGTTGCTTGGGAAATTCGGGCCTTGGTTCTCCACTTTGCTTTGGGTGTGGACAGCTGGCTTGTGGAAAAAATCTCCTTTTTACTGATTGCTTTGACCACACTCTACACCCTTAGGCCACCTTGGTTTCAGATACTAGCAGCTGCTGGATCATGTGTCTGGACTCCGTTTTGGCTTCCAGTTCTTCTCGTGTCCTTTCTGGGTATTCATTCTAAATTTTCCTTCTTCCTCTAAGAATAGCTCTGAGGCTTCAAAGCACCACCTTCTCTTCCACTTGTGCAATTCTCTCTCCAGGGCAGGCACGAGTCTCTTACCCTTATCTCCCAGCATCCAAACGATAAACTAGACTCATCAGTCAGAGAGACATGCCTTGGTACAAACTCTCTCCCCACAAAAACCAAGTTGTTTCTTTGTTTTTGTTGAAATATTAAGCAATCTGAGAGCAGAAAGAGGAAGAAAAACTAAAAAATTGCCCAGGCTTAACTTAATTGTAAGACCTAAATCTAATACGCACAATTTAATTTAACCTCAGAACTTTAAAAACTGTTTTCTAATATCAAAAGGTAACTTCTACTTGTACAACTGATCATTAGAATGGTTGTTTTATACTTTCAAATGTAAATCATTGCTTTTTAAAATTAAATATTTTGAATTGGGAAGGTATAGTATAAAATTCAAAAGGCTCAAAATGGTATTTAATGAAAATTAAGTCTTCTCTGGGTTTCCCAGGTGGTGATAGTAGTTAAGAACCTACCTGCAAATGCAGGAGATGGACCCTGGAGGAGGGTACGGCAACCCACTCCAGTATTCTTGCCTGGAGAATCCAATGGACAGAGGAGCCTGGAAAGCTACAGTCCATAGGGTCACACAGAGTCAGGCACAACTAATGCAACTTAGCCAACAAGCACACGTCTTCCTCCTCCCCATTTTTCGATATCTTCCTTCTCTTCCAAGAGTCAACAGCTGATCCGTTTCTGAGCTTTCCTCACAAGATGATCAACGAAGGGGAAATTATTGAGAATTTCTCATTTGTAAGATAATTTTGGTTTTCATTTCCTGGACTTGCATTTGAAAGTTGTTTAAACTGATAGTAAGAATGATAGTTTATGTCATGAATGACATCAGCAATAATGCTTCCCATAATGTGAAAATTCTTTGAGAAACTTAAGCTTGGGAAAGGGGAGAGGCTGACATTACTTGCAATTATCTGAGAGTTCCTGTAAACTCTCCTTTCCCCTATAGTCATGGTGCCATTATATTGAATTTAAAGTCAGGGAGCATAGGAGTTTAGGGGAAATGTTCAAAGAGCTCTAAAAAACAAAATACTGAAACAAAAATGTGAATTATCTCAAAATTCCCAAGTTCTTGGAAACATTTCATTTATTGCAACTGTTACCATATTATCACTTCATGAAATCATTTCTGGCTTAACCATAGATATGCTGTATAAACACAATGACTTATATGTAGATATGCTCTATAAACACTTATTCTAAAAATGAACTTGGGCAACATTTAAAAAAGTAAGAACAGAAAAGTAGTTTATAATATCCATCATAAGAAAATGTAGAATGAATCCAGTCAATTGTTTAGAAGAAGTTCAAGAAGGTAAGATCAGCCACATTAATGTATTTTAAGCATTTTTTATTTCTAGAAAGGTCAAAGACTGTGGCTAGAATTGCCTTCCTGGTGGCCAAGTGAAGACATTATCTCTGCAGTGGAGAGAAAATGGCACATCTGTCCCTAGGGGGAGTGAGGAAAGCATGCCAGAACATTCCAGTGAACCAAGAGGACTGTGGGAAGCATCTGGCCTTGGAACTGTTGGAAAGGCTTGTTCTAAAATGCTTCATGCCTAAGGGGAGGGGCTTTCATCAGTAAGAGAATGGACATTACCACTGGCTGCAGAGGATGAAGATGGGGTGAGAAGCAGTCAGCCAGAGACAAGGATTGCCCAAGGGCTCAGAGGGGATAACTTTGAGGACCCCACATAGTACAGAAGAGAGAGAATTGTCATTGGAAATCTATCCCACACAGAAGATGCAAAGGTCATACTATATTTGCCTTAGACAAGGATAATCTTTGCTCTCTCATACATGTCCTCCCAGCTTCCATCTCTTCTACGTCAGGAAAAGTCATAGGCAATCCGGGGGTTTGGAGAAGGGTGGCTGTAGAAACCTTAATTCCATCTGCAACCTTCATTTGTCCTTGTAAAGTAGCAAAACATCCATGGGTTCCAGTGGTTAGGGTATCTTTGCCGGGGTAAAGGATGTTACTCTGCCTATCACATTTATAAAGTGAGATTGTTCCTTCTAGCTGAAAATGACCAAAGGACATAAGAATGACTAGCCAAAATGCATATCAAAATAGCAACAAAATATAACCTCATTCTCATTTGGATGACTACTATAAAAATAGCACAAAATAAGTATTGGCAAAGATATGGAAAAATTGGAACCCTTGTGCACCCTTGGTGAGATGTTCCCACTTCCCAAATGGAAACTGCATAGCCACTACAGAAAATGAGTTCCAAAGAATTAAAAATAGGACTATTCCATGATCCAGCAATCCCACTATTGGGTATAAATCCAAAAGAATTGAAAGTAGAGTCTAAAAACAAATATTTCCACATCCATGTTTATGGTAATGCTCTTCACAATAAGCCAAGAAGTAGAAGCAAACGAAAAGTCCATAAATGGATAAGGAAACAAAATGCAGTATATCCAAACAATGGAATATCGTTCAGCTTTCAAGAGGAGGGAAATTCTGTCACGCGTTCCAGTATGAATGAACCTTGAGGATATTAAGCTAAGTGGGCGCCCCGATGGCTCAGTCAGTGAAGAAACTGCCTGCAGTGCAGAAGACCCACGTTTGATCCCTGGGTTGGGAAGATCCTCTGCAGGAGGGAATGGCAACCCACTCCAGTATTCTTGCCTGGAAAATCCCATGGAGAGAGGAGCCTGGCAGACTACAGTCCATGGGGTCATAAAAAGTCAGATGCGACTTAGCTACTAAACCCTCACCACAAAGAGACAAATCTTGTCTGCTTCCACTTACAGGAGATATACAAAGTAATCACATTCATAGGAACAGAAAGTAGAATGGTGATTCCCAGGGACTGAGAGGAGGGGGAAAATGGGAACTATTTAATGGGTAGAGTTTCAGATGAACTTTTTTTTCAGATGAAAAAGTTCTGGAGATCTTTCACAACAACATGAATATACTTAACACTCCTGAACTGTATACTTAAACATGGTTATGATAGTAAATTTTATGTTATATTTTGAATAAACATATAATAAAAAAGAATGATAGGCAAAAGTGTGAAAGCCAAGATCTCACCCAAGTTTTCATCTAAGGTGGAGGGGTAACGGCTGAATCTACAAATGGGGTATGAATGGGCCCCTCTTTTATAAGGCCCTAATTCCATGGCTTAAGCTCCTCCCAAGCTCTCCCCTACTAATATCATCATATCAGAAGTTAGTGTTTCAGCATATGAATTGCTGTTCAGTTGCTGAGTCGTGTCCAACTCTTTGCAACCCCCTGGACTGCAGTACACCAGGCTTCCCTGTCCTTCACTGTCTCCTGGAGTTTGCTCAGATTTATGTCCATTGAGTCAATGATTCTATCTAACCATCTCATCCCCTGTCACCACCTTCTCCTTTTGCCTTTAATCTTTCCCATTGGCAGGGTCTTTTCTGGTAAGTTGGTTCTTCACATCAGGTGGCCAAAGTATAGGAGCTTCAGCTTCAGCATCAGTCTTTCCAATGAATATTCAGGGTTGATTTCCTCTAGGATTGACTGGTTTGATATCATATGGTACTGAACAATTGCACTCATCTCACAAGCTAGCAAAGTAATGCTCAAAATTCTCTGAGCCAGGCTTTATTAGTACGTGGACCATGAATTTCCAGATGTTCAAGATGGATTTAGAAAAGGCAGAAGAACCAGAGATCAAATTGCCAATATCCATTGGATCATTGAAAAAGCAAGAGAATTCCAGAAAAACATCTACTTCTGCTTTAACGACTACACCAAACCTTTGACTGTGTGGATAACAACAAACTGTGGAAAATTCTTAAAGAGATGGGAATAGCAGACCACCTGACCAGTCTTCTGAGAAATCTGTATGCAGGTCAAGAAGCAAGTTATACTGAACATAGAACAGACTGGTTCCAAATTGGGAAAGGAGTATGTCAAGGCTGTATATTGTCACTGTCCTTATTTAACTTATATGCAGAGTACATCATGAGAAATGCTGGACTGGATAAAGCACAAACTGGAATCAAAATTGGCAGGAGAAATATCAAATAACCTTAGATACGGAGATGACACCACCCTTATGGCAGAAAGAGAAGAAGAACTAAAGAGCCTCTTGATGAAAGTGAAAGAGGAGAGTGAAAAAGTTGGCTTAAAACTCAACCTTCAGAAAACTAAGATCATGGAATCTGGTCCCATCACTTCCTGCCAAATAGATGGGGAAACAATGGAAACAGAGACAGAGTTTATTTTCGGGGGCTCCAAAATCACTGCAGATGGTGACTGCAGCCATGAAATTAAAAGATGCTTGCTCCTTGGAAGAAAACCTATGACCAACCTAGATAGCATAGTAAAAAGCAGAGACATTACTTTGCCAACAAAGGTCGGTCTAGTCAAAGCTGTGGTTTTTCCAGTAGTCATGTATGGATGTGAGAGTTGGACTATGAAGAAAGCTGAGCACTGAAGAATTGTTGCTTTTGAACTGTAGTGTTGAAGAAGACTCTTGAGAGTCCTTTGGACTACAAGGAGATCCAACCAGTCCATCCTAAAGGAGATCAGTCATGAGTGTTCACTGGAAGGACTGATGGCTGAAGCTTAAAGTCCAATCCTTTGGCCACCTAATATGAAGAACCATCTCATTCGAAAAGACCCTGATGCTGGGAAAGATTGAAGGTGGGAGGAGAAGGGGATGACAGAGGATGAAATGGTTGGATGGCATCACCAACAAGATGGACATGAGTTTGAGTAGGCTCGGGGAGCTGGTGATGGACAGGGAAGCCTGGCGTGCTGCAGTCCATGGGGGTCACAAAAAGTCAGACATGACTGAGCAACTGAACTAAACTGATATGTTATGAATTTGATATGAATTAGACCATAGCACTAGGTCATAAAAATGATACCTTCACCTGGTGCTCTTTCTCTCTCAGATAGCTCACTCTGGTGAAGGCCAGCCACTAAGTCATGAGGACACATAGGCGTCCCTTTGAGAGGTCCACACATGGCCAAGTTCATGTGGACAGGAACCAATGCGCCAGCACCGACCTGCTGGCCATATGAGTGGATCCTCCAGCCTTATGAAAGAGGCTCCAGTGAGATCTGTAGCCCCATCCTCCACGTGAGGATCTGGACAAGAAGATCCAGAACAACCTGAGCCATGACTTACGTCTCATAGCACAGCTGATTTCATAGGCAGGCCTACCATATTTTTGGCACTTACAAAAATTTTTTTCTCTGGGAATCTTAGGAGCGGGGGCATATGGAACACCATTTCTCTCCTCTGCACACACACTCATTCCCCGTGGCAGTGGAATTCTTGGCTTGGTGGGCTCTACACTTGAAGGAAGCTATGAAAAGGTCCCCTGGCTCCTCCGTCTTGCTTCTTTGGGGTGGGGTAGGCGCTTCCTTGGGAACATTTAAGAAGAAGGCATATTGAAGAGGGACAGCAATCTTTGGGCTGATGGAATACAGGTCAGAAACTCAAGGCAGGGTTGGTCAGAGTGGGTCAATTCTGGATGGATGCTATGCAAAGGTAGAGGACGTGAGAGCGAGGCCCAGACAGGATTGGGGTCTGAGTGGTAGACAGAAAAGGAATCAGCTAAAACAGTGGAAGATCAGACTTCTCTGGTGGCTCAGTGGTCAAAACTCTGCCTGCCAATGCAGGGGCCATGGGTTTGATCCCTGGTATGGGAAGATTCCACATGCCACGGAGCAACTAAGCCCTGTGTGCCTCAGCTACTAAATCGGTGTTCTAGAGCCCGGGAGCCACAACTACTGAAGCCTGTGTCCCCTAGAGCCTGTACTCAGCAGCATGAGAAGCCACCGAAATGAGAAACCTGAGCACTGCAAGTAGAGAGTGGCTCCCGCTCACTGCAACTAGAGAAACGCCCACACCGCAACGAAGACCCAGCAGAGCCAAAACAGACACCAAAAACCTTTGGAAACTCAGGCAGATCACAACATGTGCCACTTACAACAGGAAGTTGCTTCTTTGTAGGCCATGCTCCCCACTTGGCTTGCTCAGTGGTGCTGGTATCAGAAGAGACCCATTAAAGAGCCTGACTCCTAATGTGAAAATACACCGCTGGGCTCATAGGCCAGTCCGGTCTTCGGAATAAGTCATAGACAGATCAATAGATGAGGTGCAGAGTCTTGAATTCTTCTTCTCTTTTTAAATTATTTAGTTATTCTTGGTTGCACTGGGTCTCCATTGCAGCAGGCAGTCTCATCGCGGTGGCTTCTCTTGTTGCATAGCACAGGCTCTAGGGAGAGAGGACTCAGTAGTTGTGGCACATGGGCTTAGCTCCCTGCAGCATGTGGCATCCTCCCAGACCAGGGATCGAACCCACGCCCCTGGCATTGGCAGGAGGATTTTCAGCCACCAGGGTCACCAGGGAAGTCCCAAGAGTTGTGAATTCTTTATCTATTTTTTTTCCTGAGTGAAAATGAGAGTTGCAGCAGCTAAGCTTACTGAGCCTAAAGCCTCTTGTTCCTTCCTCAAAATCCTTGGGTGAAACAGCCTGAGGCAACTGTCTCCAAGTTGAGGTCAGAACTGGAGGTGACCACAGGGATATTTGAGATGACCCCTGAGATTTCAGCTGCAGGCATGAGGGACTGACAAGTATTTCAGTGATTTTTTTGCTTGCTTTTTTCTGGCTATGCTGCGTGGTATTTAGGATCTTAGTTCCCCTACCGGGCATCGAACCTGTGTCCCCTGTAGCGGAAGGGCAGAGTCCTAACCACTGGACTGTGGGACCTCTGAGAAGCTATTCAGTGACCTTTGGGAAGCTGTGGGGGGCATTCTGGCTCCGCAGCAGCCAGGTTCTGCATTGCCCCACCCTGTCACCCACTGCGTTATCTGGAGGCTGTGGGTGGTGGACAGTTAGGACTGGGTGGGAGCCAATTCTTCACCCCTGTGGGATGTTCTTGCCCTGACTTGACTGGACTGGCCTGTTCATCAGGGCAGGGTGGTAAGGGTGGACCCAGCCCTGGAGCCAGACCAAGTGAGGTAGGTGCCAATGGCACCAGCAAAGGACTCTGCTTGCCAAGGTAAGGATGGAGGCTCTCGCCTTGACCAAACCTTACTCAGGCTCCTCTAAGCCTTCTTTGACCTTGGACTTTAGTATCCCTCCTTGTTGGGCCTGTATTGCCCAGTTTCAACAAGAATCCTGCTAAGTCAGCTTGGAGAGAATCCCTCATCCTTGTTACCTAATTACTCTTGATGTGTGATCACCCTCAACACCTGGCCAAATTCTTCACACCCGCCCTCCATTTTGGTATCTGCTCACCTTCAGCAAGAATCCTGTTCTCTTTAACTAGAATCCACTCTCTACCCCCTGACCCTCGATATTTCTTGTTATTAATTTTCCACCCACAGAACCCCCTACCTCCTTGGCTATAAATCCCCTCTTGTTCTTGTTAGATTCAGATTTGAACTTGGCTCAATACTGCAGTGTCTTTCCGCGTATTGCAATGCAAGTCATGTCTGACATTTTTGCGACCCCCATGGACTGCAACTCACCAGGCTCCTCTGTCCATGGGATTTCCCAGGCAAGAATACTGAAGTGGGTTGCCATTTCCTTCTCCAGGGGATCTTTCTGACCCAGGGATCATACCCTCAGCTTGGTTCCTGTGTCTCCTGCTTGGCAGGCGGGTTCTTTACCACTGAGCCATCAGGAAAGCCCCCTATTGAAATAGTTTCTGAATAAATGCTGTTTTTCCTTCATTAATGACTGCCAGCCTCTGTGATTTTTTTTTTTTTTCCTGAGTGGGAACACCTCTCCACCAGAGCTCAGATGAGCAGCACAGACAGGTAAAGTAGCCCAGGCTCCCATAGGCCCCAGAGCCCAGCTGGACCCCGAGGTGGGCGATGGTGAGAGGTAGCTGCATCCATCCAAGTGAAGCAAGGCTCTGGGTAGGGAGGGAACTGGGCCCAGATCAGACAGGCACGGGCAGAAGGGGGTCTCGGGGCAGTTAACTGTCCCCGAAGCCTGGCTTACCACATGGGGGCCGGGAGTGAGACCCCCCCTCCTAACAAATGGTGTGGAACCATGGGAAGCAGGAAGCTTGCTCAGAGATGCTGTGGACCCCCCAGGCCAGCTGGCCCAGACTAACAGGGTATTCAGTCAACAAATATTTATGAAGCGCCGAAGAGCTCAAGAGGGGTATTCTGGCAAACAAAATAGAGAATTTTGTCCCCAAGGAACTTAATAGTGGTGAGAGACGGCCACTGCAAACAATACACAGACCACATGAAGTGTTAGAACATGCTCAGTGAGGCTCTGGGGAAAGTAAGCCAGCAGGCAAGGCAAGAGAGTGGGAGAGAGATGAGGGTTTCTGGATTGGCCTCCCCCAGAGGTGGTGACATTTGAGTGAAAACCTCAAGGACAGGAGAATGAACCCTGAGCATTTCTAGGGGGAGGAACCTTCCAGACACAGGGACGGGCTGGCAGAAAGGCCTTGAGCAGGGGTGACCTGGTGCTCCAGGGACAGTGAGGAGGCCAGAGGAAAACCCAGCAAGGGGAGCAGATGAGAGGAGGGCCCCCCACCCCGTCGAGGACCCTGGGATTTCACCCTGCGGGGGGGCGGGGAGTAGGGAAGGGTAGATGGGTTGAACCAGCCCAATCTGGCTGCTGAGCTGAGAATAGGCTTTGGGGTGGGGGTTGGGCAGGGTAGAAGTGGGGAGACTAGGGAGGCCGCTGCAGACCCAGGCAGAGGTGGGGTCCGGAGGGGTGGCGACCGTGGGCAGCTCTCATTTAGTGGCAGAGCCAGCAGACGAGGGGCCAGCTCTTTGGGGCTGCAGCTGTCGGCTGTCTTCCGGATGCTAGTCTGGAACGTCCATGGAGCTGGACCTCGAACAGATCAGGAATTTCCACCCTGGGGACTTGGGGGAGGAATAGGGTCGGAAGGAGGCAGGGATGACGCCAGGCCATGAATGCCTCTGAGAAAAACATCCTCTCCTTTAAAAAAAAAAGGTTTTCCACAATATAAACTACATCCAGGAAAACAAAGCACAAGAGGCAGCCAACCTCAAGAATTCCAGTCTTACAGCTTCCCTCAGTCCCCAGTCCCCAGTCCCCTGGGCTGGAGTTGGGGGTCCCTGTTCTCTTTGGGGTCCCCCATCTGACCTCAGTGGGGGTCATGGAGCCTGGCTACCATGATAGAAGCTGGTCACTTGTGCTCTGCCTGGGCAGAAGCATGGAGCATGATGGGACTTCAGCCCCACAGGCCACTAATTGGGGGGAGAGGTGGTGGGGGACACCCTGGACACACAGGTCAGGGGCAAGGAATTCTGGCTGTCTCCCGATGGCAGTGACTTGGCTCTACTGAGATGCCAGTGTGTGCCAGGCACTTTGCATATGTGGTTGGATCGAAAGATGCTTCTTTCCTCCTGAGAAAATTGGGATGATTAATTTTGGGCTGGGCAGCTTCTAATATGTGTCATTGAAGGAAAACTTGACATACCCCGTGTTGAAGGCCGTGTTCTTTCAGCAGAATAAAGCTTCAGCCAGGCTTAGCAGTTCTTAAGAAATGATCCCCTGGAGGAGGAAATGGCAACTTACTCCAGGATTCTTGCCTGGGAAATCTCATGCACAGAAGAGCCGGGTGGGCTACAGTCCATGGGACTGCAGTCAGACACAACTGAGCGACTAAACGTGCATACACGCAAAGAAGAAAGTTGAGTAGACGTACTCTGCCAGCTGATAGAACTAGGAATCTTACCTGGGGATCAAGAATGGGGGTCAAAAAGAAATGAACTCTTCTGGGTAAAAGGTGTGCCTTGATTATAGGTGTAGGTGTTTTACGATAGAAAATGAAACCTACGGTAGACCCATCCCCCCAGTACGTCATCTCCCCATCACCTACCTTTCCTGGAACAATGTTCCTTCTCCCCAACCCCACTTCGCCCCCCGAAAAAGCCCAGCCAGTGGGAACTTGATTCTTTGCAGCACTAAGAGGTGGTTATACCAGGGGCAACCCCAGCCCTCTCCCTCATCTCCTGTCTCCGCTCCTCACCTGGTCCCTAGACGGCGGGTGTTTTCAGCATCTCCCTGGGGCCCCTGTTCCTTGTCTCTGGGCCCCTCCTGTCTTTTCTTCTTGCTTCCCTGTGCAGACACTGCAGCGAAGCATCTCTATCCCAGACCCATCAATATTCTGAATTCTCTGTTTTTCGCAATTGCCTGTAGCCCCAGTACAACGAGGGTACCTGGCAGCCACTTCAGGGTAATTTCACATTCAGGGATGACACCAATATCCAAAGAAAACTTCATTAACGAATGTAAACATTTCAACTCTCTTGTGACTGACCCACAGCAAAACATCTTAAAGACCCGTCTCTCTGATGTCCTGTTGACAGCTGCTCAGGAGTGACCTTTCTTGCCCATCTCTCGTGTGTTTCTTGCCCTCCCCTTCTCCAGTCTGGCCCACTGGGCTGCATTTCCCCCTAGCCATCCCTTCCCTCTTACTCTCAGCTGCCTTCTCTTCCTGGTTCAGTTTTTTTCTTCTGCAAATGGCTTCATTCTTACCAGTGTTCCTGAAAATCAATTATACTTACATTAAAGTTAAGTTCAGTCTCTAAGTCATGTCCCACTGTTTGTGACCCCTTGGACTGCAGCACGCCAGGCTCCCCATCCTTCACCATCTCCCAAAATTTGCTCAAATTTATGTCCATTGAGTTGGTGATGCAATCCAGCCATCTCCCTCTGTCGCCCTCTTCTCCTTTAGCCTTCAATCCTTCCCAGCATCACATTAAAGTTAAAATAACCACAAAATCAACCAAAGCACACACAGAGGGCTGATACAACTCTGGATATTAAGTTCCGGGCTCCCCAGCTACTGCCCACACCACCGATACATTCGTCAGATTTGTTCCTTTGTTGAAAGATAAACACCAGTCTTACTTTGGGCAATGGATGCCGAACATAACTAGGGCAAAAGAGGATCCCTTAGAAAATTTGTGGTGTTAGAAACACCACTCCCTAGGCCTTGATCATAGAAATTGTCCTCCAGGGCCAGGGACCTCGCAATCTGCATCTTCACAAGCTCCCTGGTGATTCCGAAGTGACGGTCCGTGGACCCTTTCCATGGGAAATAGTCAGATGTGCAGCTGCCTCAAGGGGACCCTCTTCAAACAGCGTCTGGCCAAATTCACTTTACTGGGACTGAAGACTCCTTTACTGGTGCAGTTTCTTCAGCAGATCCCCGCCCTTCAGCCTCCTGGAGGAGCAGATCTCATGAGGCGTTCTTGAAAATGGAAGAGTCTAGAATGCAGGCCTGAGGATGCAGCCAGCCATCTTTGGAATGGGCCTATCTCCAGACTCCAACTCATTCAGATGAGAAAACAACACCCCCACGGCCCTCTCTCCACCCACGTTGCTCATCACAGCTCTGCTGTTACATTGTGCTAGCTGTGAGGTTGGAAGTTTGTGGTAAAGAACAGAAGGGACCTCCTATCACAGTATGGAAATTCTCACTTACATGTCACAGGCACAAGCATGTGCCTAATCGTGACTGTCCAGCTGGTTATTCTTTATTTTTTAAAACCACATATGATTCTGTTTATACGAACTGTCCAGAGTCGGTTACAAGCTATGAAGACAGAAGATAGATTGAGTGGTGGCCAGGAGCTGGGGTCGCAGAGGGAAGTGGGAAGTGACTTAGGGGTCAAGGGTTCTTTTTTTTTAATTGGAAGATAATTGTTTTACTATGTTGTGTTAGTTTCTGCCCTACAGCAACTGAACCAGTAGACATATATCCCCTCCCTCTTGGACTCCCCTCCCACCCCACCCCCATCCTACCCCTCTAGGTCATCACAGAGCCCTGAGCGGAGTTCCCTGTGCTATGCAGCAGCTTCCCTCTAGCCATCTGGTTTACACCTGGTAGTGTATATATGGGCTTCCCTGGTGGCGCAGTGGTAAAGAATCCTACTAGCCAGTGCAGGGGACTTGGGTTCTATTCCTGGGTTGGGAAGACCCCTGGAGAGGGCAATAGCAACCCACTCCTGTACTTTTGCCTGGGACATCCCATGGACAGAGGAGCCTGGTGGGCTCCAGTCCGTGGGGTCACAGAGTCGGGCACGACTGAGCACCTCAGCACCAGCACCAGTCCATACATGTCAACGCTACTCTCTCAGTTTGTCCCTCCCTTGCCTTCCCGGGCTGTGCCCACAAGTCTATTCTCTGTATCTGCATCTGTAATTAATTCACTTAATCTGTGGACGTCCTTGGTTGGCTCTCCTGTTCCTCGATGCTCAACTACAGAGCCTTGGGGAGCTCCTTTGACCCTTAAAAACCCTCGCTACTTCTCCTAGCTCCCAGTTCCTACAGGGTTCTTCCCTCGTAGCTAAGTCGGTAAAAAATCCACCTTCAATGCAGGAGACCCGGCTTTGATTTCTGGGTCAGGAAGATCCCCTGGAGAAGGAAATGGCAACCCACTCTGGTATTCTTGCCTGGAAAATTCCATGGACAGAGGAGCCTGGCAGGCTAAAGTCTGTGGGGTCACAAGAGTCAGACACAACTTAGGGTCAAAACAACAACAAAGTACTAACATGTGCCTGTGAACTTGAAGCCCCTTTCACTGGCCGCCAGAACCCACCTGCTTGTGGGCAGAGAGACCAGGCTCCCGTGCTCCCCAGGGCACTTTCGTGGGCCCATGAATCAGTTCAGAACCTAGTCACAGGGTCAGCTGATTCACCTCCTCCTTCTGCATTTTGACTGCCAGGCACAGTTACAGCCTTGGATCTGAATGTTGCAACCGCAGAGCCTGGATGCTCTGCCTGGGGCTAAGGAGCCTGGAGAACCATTGTTGTGCCTGAAACTAGAAACCTTGATGTTGCCCTTGTGAAGGCAGGATGTTTCTGCCTCCATTCATCCCCTACAGAGTTTATTCTGTCAAACTGTCACTCCGCATTAAACAGACACTGCCTAGGGCAGCCTGGCAGATGAGTTCTGGTATCAGCTGAGACCCTGGACATGCACCCGCCCCTTTTTGCTGCTCCTCAGGTCCTGTGTCCAGGTCTGGGTCACTGTCCTCATTGTTGAGTTCCTGCTTGAGGCCTTGTGCTGTCTTTTGGAAAACTGGCCTCCATGTGACATTTGGATGATGGCAGAGGGAATTCCTATAGGGTCTGCCCAACCTCTCTGTACATAATCAGGTGCCAGGGGCTGCTCATGGGGAGAAGTACCTCCAGTGCCAACCATGTCCTAGCTCTGGCTTTATCCAGCTGGCATGCCCATTGGCACTCAGCCTGGGGAGTCCAGGCTGGCAGGGCTTCACTGAATGGTACTCCCTTTTCTAGATGGTTTTTGAGATGCAATGGCCCCTTGAGACCAGAGAAGAAGTGTGTAAGACCATGACTTCTTGGATTTCATGATCTCAAGTGTCACCCCACAGGGCTAAAGTGATAGTATGTGTGCTTTCTGTTTTCCCCAGGGATGATAACAGAAGGGAGAGCTGAGATTCCTGTAGCCCTCACGCTCAATTGCAGGCAGAAAGATTCTAGGGAATGGAGTGGGAGCATCTTTAGGAGGAAAGAGAAACAGTCAGGGTCCTCACGGCTTGGGGGAGTGAAGAAGAGGGGCCATGGCACCCAGCAGGACTGACCAGGCCAGCGGGAAGCAGGCCCCACAGCTACATGTGAGATGTGAGCTTGCTCAGCCAGATCTGGCTCAGCAGAAGTTTGGAAAGCATCTAAGAAAGGCACTCAGCCCAGTCTGCTCTCTCAAGAGCAGGTATTCTTGACCAGGAAACTACGCCTGCGCAGCTCCTAAGAATGACTTTTCCAAGGCTGAATTTCTGGAATCAGCTGGAGGGGACACTATATTTTTATATATAATTCCTCCAGTCACTCTATAAAGTTTTCTTTATTCAGTTTTTGAAGCTGTAGCTCTTCCCAGCTTCAGAGGATCATTTAACAGTCATTTATTACCTCCTGCAGCCATGAAATTAAAAGATGCTTGCTCTTTAGAAGAAAAGCTATGACAAACCTAGACAGTGTATTAAAATACAGAGACATCACTGACAAAAGTTCATATAGTCAAAGCTATGGTTTTTCCAGTAGTCACATACAGATGTGAAAGGTGGACCATAAAGAAGGCTGATCACCAAAGAATTGATGTTTTCCAACTGTGGTTCTGGAGAAGACTCTTGAGAATCCCTTAAACAGCAAGGAGATCAAACCAGTCAATCCTAAAGGAAATCAACCCTGAATATTCATTAGGATTGATGCTGAAGCTCCAATTCTTTGGCTACCTGATGCAAAGACTCATTGGAAAAGACCCTGAGGCTAGGAAAGACTGAGGACAAGAGAAGGGTGTGACAGAGGATGAGACTGTTGGATGGCATCATTGAATCAATGGACATGTGTTTAAGCAAATTCTGGGAGATAGTGAAGCCTTCCCTGGTGGCTTAGATAGTAAAGCATCTGCATGCAATGTGGGAGACCCAGGTTCGATCCCTGGGTCTGGAAGATCCCCTGGAGAAGGGAATGGCAACCCAATCCAGTACACTTGCCTGAAAAATTCCATGGACTGAGGAACCTGGTAGGGTACAGTTCATGGAGTTGCAAAGAGTCGGACATGACTGAGCGACTTCACTTTTCAATTTTTCACTCAGTGCAGGACAGGGAAGCCTGGTGTGCTGCAGTCCATGGGGTCAGAAAGAGTCAGACATGATTGAGGGACTGAACAACAGCAACAACAACAGTCGCCTCCTGTGTCACAGCTTGGGAGGAGGCAGCCCTGAGGTGGCCTGGATTCTCAGCAGCTCTGACCAGTAGGGAATGGGACCATGCTAGACCAGGAAGAGAGAAATAGCCTGGGTACAGGACTAGAAGAGGTTTCCAGGGACACACAAGTCACACTGTCTGCAGGGATGTCACTGACACTGATTTCATTAAGAGTTTTAATTTATTTGTCTATGCACAACAAATTGAACCTGTGGCCCCTGCAGTAGAAGGTCTCAACCACTGGACCACCACAGAAGCCCCACACTAAGAGTTTTTATTGTTTAAGGAGATGGGGGCCCAGACTTGGTGGGCCTGGGCAGTGGGAGAACAAAAGAATGGATCTGAGTCTCCAGCTCAGAAGGACTGGGGGAAGATATGGACCACTAAGCCTAGCAGAATAAATCAAACCCCACTCTTTCAAGTAGGAAAGAGAACAGCAACAAAAGGAAGTTAAAGGGATAGATGATCCCAGGGATAGGGGTCTTGGTTGTCATGGCAACTGAACTGATAGTGGCTGAAACTTTCATCCTGAAAGAAATGACTCTTGAGTGGTTTTCTTTTTTTTCCCCCAATAATAGAGCAATCCAGAGCCATGATAGAACAGAGTGAGAGAGACCTGATTCAGCTTATCAGTGCCAGAATGAAAGAGAAGGTCACAAATGGATTGAAGGTAATTTAGAGCACAGCAATCCTGCCTACTGGCAAACCAGTGGGGAGAAGGGTCTTTTACCATAATGCATGGAGACTGTGCTGCAAAGAGGAACCTTTAGTACTCCCTGCAGGAGGAGTTGGAAATCCAAAGCCATCATTATCTCTGGAATCCATCATGCTCTCCAGGAAGGGCACCCGAAGTCCTTACGGCCATATCTGTCATCTTCCCTTCCAACTATAAAAGAGCTCTGTTTCATTACATGCTTTTCTTTAGGTGCCCAAACTGCTTACACCCCTTTCTGGATGATAAGTGAAGTCATCCCATTTCACAGTTCACACTGTTGTGGAAACAGCGGGAAATCAGAACCAAAGGGATCTCTATGCATTTCCTGTTTATTAGTCTGTGACACTAGGTACCTAAATGGGAAGTTGCAAGATCCTGTTGAAGAGCTTTCAACTTGCTATGAGAGCAGGGATGGGGGCTCTGATGATGGTGTCACTTGATTTTTATCTGTCAGCTTGTGCTGCCTAACAAAATCTCACAGACTGAGTAGCTGAAACTGTAGCCATTTAGTTCTCACAGTTCTGGAGAATTTGGGTAGAGCAGATCAGAGCAATCTAGTAATTTGCACTGACTTCCTATTTTTGTCTTGAGAGAAGAAAACCACTGTGATAAGAAAAAGTTTTTATCTGTTGAGGCTTTGTTAATAGATAGTAATTAGCAAAATGGAAGTGCTAAAAGATCATTGTTTAAAATATTGACCATAGAATTGCAATTAAGTTAGTATATTTAAGTCTCATACTAAGCGCCTAAGAAGAAGAGTGTTTTTATGAAATTCTTTTTTAATGATAAATAGGGAGGACCAAGCAAGGATAAAAGATGTTCTTGACAGTAAGCCCAGAACTAGTGGATCAGAAGGATGTAATGGAGCCGAAAATAGAACCACATGTGTTTACTGAAAAGGCTCAGTGTGCCAGGCAAGACCAATGATAAGAATATTACATTGAATCCCATCCTGTCAAAAATAGCTAAACATATAATTACAGATAAAGGGGGAATTTCATACGTGTTCACACACTAGAAATATAATTCTGACTGAAATCAGACAGTCGAGTTGCAGAACAAAATGCTCAAAGACAGTGGAACAAAGTCTAAATCAATTTTGAAGGTGAGAAATTGTGATAAAATATATAGTGTAGCACAATATGTTGTTAGTTAATGAAAACAACAGAAGACATTCTGAGATATGCAAAGACTCAGAAAACGTATAACAGCCACGTGCCCTTCTTTTAAAGTTTCTTTAAAAACATATTTCAGTCAACAGAAAGATGTATCAAAAAAAGAAGTATGGAAATGCCATGGCAAGATAAGACCAGATAGGAAACTTAGACAGTAAGAACAGAAAACATTACTACTATTCTCAAAAATCACTGCAGATGGTGACTGCTGCTATGAAATTAAAAGACACTTGCTGCTTGGAAGAAAAAATATGACAAACTTAGACAGTGTATTAAAATACAGAGAAATCATTTTGCTGACAAATGTTTCATAGAGTCAAAGCTATGGTTTTTCCAGTAGTCATGTATGTGTGAGAGTTGGACCGTAAAGAAGGCTGAGTGCTGAAGAATTGAAGCTTTCAAATTGTGATGCTGGAGAAGACTCTTAAAAGTCCCTTGGACAGAAAGGAGATCAAATTAGTTAATTCTAAAGGAAATCAACCCTGAATATTCGTTGAAAGGACTGATGCTAAAGCTGAAGCTCCAATACTTTGGCCACCTCATGTGAAGAGATAATTCATTGGAAAAAACCCTGATGCTGGGAAAGATTGAGGGCAGGAGGAGAATGGGGTGACAGAGGATGAGATGGTTGGATAGAATCACCGACTCAATGGACATAAGTTTCAGCAAACTCTGGGAGACAATGAAGGACAGGGAAGCCTGGTGTGCTGCAGTCTATGGGGTTGAAAAGTCAGGACTCAGTGACTGAACAACAACAGGGTAACTAACTCTAAATCTGACTGTGGCAATATACAAAAACTTGCAGACCTACCTCATTTATAAATACAAATGCAAAATCCTAAAAAATACCCTGTGCAATGGTATATTAAATACACAACAGAAACAAAAATTCCATACAAATTTAGAATTCAACTTAGTTTTTTTTTCATAGCGTTATAAGTGTTATGAGTGTAGAAATTCTGAAAATATTGTTGCTGCAGTTTAGATTTGAGAAAATGAGTAAACGTACTGTGGGAGAAGACAGGCACAGATATTGCCTGTAGGAAGACATGGGAGAAGCCTGTGGTGTCGGATGGGAATTAGAGGGATATAATATTTATAAATCAAGGGATTATCAAGGAATGTTCTCTGTCCTGCCGACACACACCTGATTGGATTTCTGAGTTACCATGGACCAGTGACTGCTATATACTATCCATTTCCCCCTGTTTGAATGCAAGCATCTACAGCCTGTGTCATCATTATATGTGGAAAGTGGAGGAGACTAACTTGTCCTGTAGTTCACAGGCCTTTGGTTCCACAGAAGATGTACCTGCAGGGCTGCATCCAATGGACCAAACCTAAGGAACGTACCTGATTTGAACCTGATTTAGATGATGAGCTCCTGGACTTTGTTCCAGTCCTGCAATGAGTGAGACTTATTGGGATGGAGGGGGGGGGGTCGCGAGTGTCCTTTGCATGTGGGAAGGATGTTAATTGCTGTGGTCAGAGGGTAGACTATGGTAGGGTGTTTCTGAAGACAGTGGCAACATTTCTTGCCAAATAACATTCCCTTTGAAACATGGCTTTGCCATTCATCCTATCAAGAGGTACAGCCCATTTCCCTTCCTTTTGAATTTGGTCTGGTGATTTGCTTGGACTGACAGTATGTGGCAGAAGTAACACTGTACAAGCATGAAAGGGCTTGGTCAATACCATGTGGAACAAAGATAAGGCATCCACATGGAGCTCTTCCTAAATTTCTGGCTCACAGACAAGTGGACAATAAGATGACTACTCCTTGAAGCCACTAAACTTTGGGGTCATTTGCTGCACAGCAATAGGTAGCTAATACGTGATCAAAGAGTCCTGGGGTCATTTCAAAACAACTCAGGAGCCAACGTGAAGAGACTCTCACTCACTGATAAGCAAGTTGAGCAGCAATAAAGATATTAACTTCAATGGTTTGGAGCACATTAAATATTTAAATCCATGAGCTCAAGATACTTTATAGAAAAAAAAATAAACCTCCGTGTCTATCTTTAGAGGCTATTAGGGAAACAACTCACTAACTTGAACATTTTAAATAAAGAATCCAGAATTAATCCTTTATTTCCTATACAAACTGTACTTCAAGGCAGCCAAATATTATTGAAGGGAGTCCTTTGCAGAAGAATTCTAACTAATAAATGGAGAAGGAATAGAGTGCTCATATGCTCAGTCATGTCCAGCTCTTTGCAACCCTTTGGAGTATAGCTTGCCATTGTCCATTGGATTTTTCAGCAAGAATACTGGAGTGGGTTGCCATTTCCTCCTCCAGGGGATCTTCCTGACCCAAGGATCAAACCCACATAGAAGGAGTAACAGAATCTAAATATCACTATTTTGCAAACCCTATTGAAATAGATTTAGGCAATAAGCATCAGTGGCTGCTAAAATCATTAGGGGAAAGGATGATGTGTAACAGATGGGTCAAGTTGATAACACCTGAACCTGCTGTAAGATCTTAATATTACATATTAATACACAGACCTCCCTGGGAAGTCTCTGTACTAAACAGTCAACTCGAAACAAACCTCCCCCAAACCTGAATCCAAGTAAGTCTCTAGATCTAACCTCTAGGTCTAAAAAAAGAAAAAAAAAAAAAGCCAGATAGAAAAACACATGCCACTCAGAGCATGAGGGCTTCCCTGGTGGCTCAAATGGTGAAGAATCTACAATGCAGGAGACCCAGGTTTGATCCCTGGGACAGGAAGATCCACTGGAGAAGGGAAAGGCTATCCACTCCAGTATTCTTGCCTGGAGAATTCCACGGACAGAGGAGACTGGCGGTCTATAGTCCATGAATTGCAAAGAGTAGGATACCACTGAGCGACCAACACTTTCACTTTCACAGGAGGATGTAGAAAAACCCAGAATATGGGAATTCCGGTCTAGTGGTTAGGACTGTGCTCTCACTTCGGAGGGCACAGGTTCAATGTCTGGTCAGGGAACTAATATCCCACAAGCCAGGCAGTATAGCCAAAATTGAAAACAAAGAACTAAGGCTCCAAAACTTTGGCCACCTGATGCAAAGAACTGACTCATTAGAAAAGACTCTGAAGCTGGAAAGCTTGAAGCAGGAGGAGAAGGGGACAACAGAGGATGAGATGCTTGCATGGCATCACTGACTCGATGGACATGAGTTTGAGCAAGTTGTGATGAGTTGGTGATGGACAGGGAAGCCTGGCATGCTACAGTCCACGGGGTTGCAAAGAGTCAGACAAGACTGAGCAGCTGTACTGAACTGAAGGTCCCACAAGCTGCATGGTGTGGCCAAAAGGAAGAAAAAGAAAACTCCAGAACATGAAAAATTGCGTAGGGCAAAGACCCCAGGTTATCCAATAAGTAGACAGCAAGGAAGAAAGGAAGTGGGGAATATACAGATGAAAAGAACCTTAAGAGACAGATTAGCTAAATTCAGTGTGTGAAAGTAGTTAGGATCCCAGTTTAAACAAATCAATTGGAAAAGGAGTTATGAGACAATGAAGAGAATGTGAACGGTGGTGAGGTATTTAATGGTATTAAGAAACTCTTAAATTGGGGTGGGGGAGTGAAATACAAAAAGAATAAAAGGAGGTGGAGGATGCGATGATTCTATGCAAAGTCTGGATTTGAATGATGAGGGCAGCCAATAGCATCCCAGAGTCGTTGGCAATCTAAGGATGGCCAGGGTACCATTATACGGATCCTGAAACTGGGATGATTTAGTCCATGCAGAACAGGATCACGGACGAGCCTGGAAGCTGTTCTCACTGGCTTCATGACAAATAAGCAGTTCTTTGAGGTCCTTTTCAAATTCTGCCTCTAAATCCAGTCCTACTTGACCAAAGTCAGAAGCCTGAAAGAGAGAGATAAAAAAAAAAAGCAAGCACACAGGGGCCTAAGGACAAAGAATTAGGATCATGGATCACTCATGCTTTCTTAGGAGATCTGCTCTCCCTGCCCGAAAGCTGCACTCCCCCAGGTGGCAAGCAGAACAGGAGGGAGAGGCTGCCACTCAGATGTTCAAATGCACGAGGCTCTGCCTGGTTGTTAACCTGGACCTGACAGGTGGTCTGGGCCCCAGCAAAGCCTGACCTTGGGGCAAACCAGATAAAGCTTTTCTTGAAAGCCCATTCTCTGAAGGAAAAATGACCCCTTCCATTCTCCAAGGCTATGACTGTGCCAGGCATTGAAGGGCTCCCTGGCCTGATTCTTCCCACCTCCAGCTCCACGGGTGGACACCAGTTTACAGTCTGTGGCTCATGAACATGCCAACTGGTGGCAAGCAGGGAGGGAAGGAGGCTGGGTGGAATTGAGAATTCGCTTAATATATGTCCCAAGAAATATCTGGACAAGTGAGAGTCAAAAATCAGAGTAAACACAATAAAGTTAAGAATGCCTTGGATTGCAATACAGTTCAACTAGCTGCTCTTCCTACCAATCAAAGATGAAACCAACACCAGCTGAGAGCAAATTTGGGTGTTTGAGTCCATTGGGAAACTCAGGAGTAAGAAAATCCGAGCATGAGCATCCTGAAAGTTTAATTCATTTCATCTTAATTAATTCATTTCTGTATTTCTGAGGCAGGAAGGACCATGTAAGCATAAACTGCCTCCCCCTCCACCCTGCCCCACCCCATTTGAACAAGAAGGCAGGATGAAATTGACCATTCTCAGTGGGTGTGGCCTGTCCTTCTGGGACTGAAGATGAAATTTTTTTTTAGGTATAATTTACAAGGACCCTGCTTGCTGTTCTTTTTGACATCCTCCTCTCCACCTCTGGGGCCTCCCTGGTGGCTCAGTAGTAAAGAATCCACCTGTAATGTGGGAGACCTGGGTTCGATCCCTGAGTTGAAAAGATCCCCTGGAGAAGGGAATGGCTACTGATGACAGTATCCTGGCCTGGAGAATTCCATGGACTGTATAGTCCATGAGGTTGCAAAGAGTGAGACACGACTGAGCGACTTTCAGTTTCTTTCTCCACCTCTGAGATTGGGAGACAGTTTCCTTCTATAATCCTTGCTTTTTGAGCTCTCCCCAGCACAAGACTAGGCATGATCCTTGCAAAGCTCTGCTGTCCCAGAAATGAGGAGGAAGTAGAAAGGATGTGAAAGGGAGGCAGGAAATTCCCTTTACCTTGAAAAATGTTTTATGGTTGTGAAATATCAGGCGCATGTCCCGTAAAAACCAAGCCATTGTGTACACTTTCTCAGTCAGCCTTTCTTTAACCAGGTCCAACCACATGGCTTCCCTAAAGGGCTCGCCATAATCTCGAATCTAGTGGCAAAGACATCAAAGAGATGATGTGAGCACAGGCATTGTCCCTGGAATGGATCCAACACCAGCCTTTATTTGCAGGGTAATACCCAAGTGGCTGAGTGGGTAAAGAATCAGCCTGCCAATGCAGGAGATGCAGGCAGATGCGAGTTCGATCCCTGGGTTGGGAAGATACCCTGGAGGAGGACAGGACAACCCACTCCAGTATGCTTACTTGGAGAATCCCGTAGACAGAGGAGCCTGGTGGGCTACAGTGCATAGGGTTGCAAAGAGTCGGACATGACCGAAGTGAGCAAGCACACGTGTATGCACTGATAATGATATCTGATGTCTATGTGCCAGCCATTGTTCTAAGCACTGCTGATATATCAATATATGATCTCCACAACAACAGTAAGAGATTGTTACTATAATTACCCCAGTGTTATTGATGAGAAACCAGGGAATGGAGAGGTTAAGTAAACTATCCAAGATTTCACAGCTAAAGACTGGTTGAGCTACATTGAAGCTACGTTCAAGTCTCCTGAGTCTGTATCCCCAACCCTATGCTCTCTGTAAGGAAGACATTCCCACTAAAGAGAAAGAGAAACTAAGATACTGTGTCCCAGAGCTGGTATGCAATGGGGTAAACTTTGAAGAGGCAGCCCCACTCCAGAGCCGGCAGCTAAACCTTCCACCCTCTACAAACAGAGATGCCTGGAGGATGCACACTCCACATTTCTAAAATGAGTTTAACAGCAGAGAGATGCCCAGAGGATGAGAAATGTCGAACAGAACTTACATTACATGGGGTCTCCGCAAAGAATGAGCTTTGTGGATGACAGTAGGCTTTCAAGAGGAGAAACTCACATTTCTGTAAAATACGAAGAAGGATTTAAAGGCAAAATGCAGTCTGGAGAAAGTGAGGTCAAGCCTTTGCCCAGAAACCACACATAGGAGCAGCCAGACACAACCAGCCTTTTGACTGCATCTGCCAAGGTGCCGTGGTAGGGAGGTGAATGTTGAATTCTGTCTGTCCTCCACGTTTGGGCCCTGAAGCTCCATCCTCGGAAGTGAGACACTGAAGGCTTTCTTTGGGTGCCCTTCCCTGGACCCTCTGCCTGTTTGAGGGGAAGGGGGAAGGCTCGGGTCCCCATCCCACTCACCAGCTGCTCCTCCGGCTGCATGGACCTTGCCCGAACCTCAGATTCCTGGAGACCCTGCTGTTTTCCTGAAGACTCCTTTATTCTGCAGAAGGTGCAACTCCATGGGCTCCTGCGGGGCCGGGCATAAATGAGCGAGGACAAGGTCCTTGGAAACAGCCACCGTTTTCCTTTTCCTGATGGATGCAGCCAGGGAAGGAAGGGGCCACCTCCTCGAGTCTCCAAGACTCCCAAGGCGGAGGGGGTTGTGGGTGGGGGGATAGGTGGGTGGGAGTGGAGTGCAGGAAGGGGTCCCATTGAGAGAGCCACAAAGCAGTCTGAGTGTGGAGGGCGGTGTCAGGGCGAGAGGTGGGTTCTCCTTTCCTCCTCTGCCCTCCCGGGAGCACAAGGGGCCCTGCACACCTGGTTGGAGTATCAGAAACTGGGTCTTAACCCCCTAGGTGACTGAGGCTCCATCAGCCTGTTGAGACTGCGGGGGAAATCGGAGAAGCAGGCCACGTTTCCTGCCTTTTCTGAGAAATCACAGAGCACAAATGGTGTTTTTCCGCCCTTTGGACAGGAGTCTGGGTTACGAAACTGGGAAAGGACAACTCCCAGGGGCAAGGGCAGTGTGGGGGTCAGCGCGACTCAGCCGCAGACTCAGAGGCACCGATACCACGGGGAACACAGGCTGCGGTGTGTTAACACAGCCCCGATGGGGCTACGCGGGGTCATCTTGGGCTCTGCCAGACCCGCGGCTCTTCCAACCCGAGATGAGCGATCAGAGGCGGAGCCCGGGCGGGGCTGCGTCTCACTAACCTCTCAGCCTCCGAGGGTGGGATGTGGCAGTCCTCGTGAAAGAATCGTGGGCAAGTGTCACAGCGGAGAAGCGAGCCCCCTTTACAGCACACCTCACATTCCTTGGAGTTTTCCTGCTAAAAGGGGATTGGTACCTGAGACAGGTTGCCCGCCTTCCCGGGCCTGGCCCAGAGATGCTCTCAGCCACTGCGCGCAGGCCCAGGTAAGCTCGTGGGCAACTCCAAGAACAGTCCCTGAGGTTATGCTGACACACAGAGGGACGTACACAAAGGCACAGAGCTCTTGTGTCAATGGGTTGCTTGGTTGAGGGCAGGGCTGTGTGCTGAGGATCCATAGAGGTCTTTCTCATGGCCGTAGAATGTAACCCAGTAAATTTTACAAGTGACTTAGGTGAGAGGCATGATCCTTACAGTTGGATAAAGATTCAGGTGGTGCTGGGAAAGACTGAAGGCGAAAGGAGGAGGAGGAGGAGAAGGGGTGCCAAAGTGCCCCACTGTGGTCCTTTCTCCCGAGGACAGATGCTGGGTGGTCAGGTAGACCACCAGGAGCTGGAGCAAAGGCTCAAAGCAACTGAGAATCAGTTACAACCAAGGAGGGGACCCTGCCACCACCCACCACTGTCCGTAACACAAATATGAGCACCCTGAGGAGATGGTTAGATAGCATTATGGACTCAGTGGACTCGAATTTCAGCAAACTCTGGGAGATAGCGGAGGACAGAGGAGCCTTGCATAGTGCGGTCCACGGAGTTGCGAACAGTTGGACATGACTCAGCGGAGAGCAACAACAAAGACTCACAGGTGGGAGTCCTGATTCTGCTCCCAGCCACACAAGACAGACACGGTGGGGCTCCACACAGGTTAATTGCTCAGTTGTGTCTGACTTTGTGACCTCACTGACTCTAGCCTGCCAGGCTCATCTGACTGTGGGATTTTCCAGGCAAGAATACTGAAGCGGGTAGCCATTCTCTTCTCCAGCGATCTTCCCAACCCAGGGATCGAACCTGGGTCTCCTGCACTGCAGGTGGATTCTTTACTATCTGAGCCACCAGGGACGCCCTCCACATGCACAAGGGAACCTTTTGTCTGCAAAAAGGGTAGGAGTCTGAAAGAGGGGTCCTTCTTCCTGTGCCTGACCGTGGCACTCTCCCCTTAAGACAGATGGTGGGTAGTAAGGAAATAGACCACCAGGAGATGGAGCAAAGGCTCAAAGCAACTGAGAATCAGTTACAATCAAGGAAAGGACCCTGCTACCACCCACCACTGTCCCTAACACAAGGGCATCAGGGACGGGAACGTTTAGTCCATTGGCAAAACTAGCCACTCAGCCAAAGGGAAACGTCTTCCTAATCTGGGATGGTGTTCATCTCTCTTAGCTGGGGAGGCTTCCTGAGCGCCCTCTCCACTTCCTAAGCCCCAAGGCCTCCTAAGGAGTGTTCCATAAGCCTGAAGGTCAAAGAATCTTTCTGGCCTTCCCCTCCTAAACTTGCCAGTCTGCTTCTGTCTGTCTTTAGGGTTGACACCCAGCAGCCATTCTTGCCTAGATGACACCTGGCCTGTGCTGGTCCAGAGTATAGATGCCAGTGCAGACCTACCTGCTTCTCCTGATGGAGAACCTAGTTGTGCCCAGAGCCCTGATACCCCTGTCCCCTACCTCCGTGTCCTGGAGTGAAAGTTTCCAGCACACATGATACGACAGGGAAATTACAGAGAAAGGACACACATACCCACAGTCACACTCTAATAAAGACTCTGACTCTGGTTTTTATATTTGATGACTGGTGGTTTCTCTAACCCACCTCTCCCTCTTCCCCTCTTGGCACATCTGGGCAAGGTGCTAAGAAAACCTCATCGGCTCCCTCTCTTGGCCACAGTGAGAAGTTCAAGTTGGACAGACCTCACCCCAGCAAGGGAACCCTCACCTCAGCCACACAATGCGAAGTGAAGTGAAAGTCACTCAGTCGTGTCCGACTCTTTGCGACCCTATGGACTATACAGTCCATGGAATTCTCCAAGCCAGAATACTGGAGTGGGTAGCCTTTCCCTTCTCCAGGGGGTCTTCCCAACCCAGGAATTGAATTGAGGTGTCCTGCATTGCAGGCAGATTCTTTACCAACTGAGCTATCAGGGAAGCCCATGGCCACATCCCTAACCATAATAAACCTTGGGCTATACCCTTTCTTGGGGTGGCGCTAGTGGTAAAGAACCCTCCTGCCCATGCAGGAGACATAAGAGACTCAGGTTCGATCCCTGGGTTGGAAAGATCCCCTGGAGAAGGAAATGGAAACCCACTCCAGTATTCTTGCCTGGAGAATCCCATGGACAGAGGGAACCTGGCAGGCTGCAGTCCATGTGGTCTCACAGAGCTGGACACAACTGAAGTGACATAGCACGCATACCCTTTCTTTGCTCCAGCCACTTTCAGACCAGCTTGGGTGCCTGCCTTGCCTCTCCCCAGAAAGTCTCTGTATATGAGCAATAAATCTTTTATTCTCTCTTGGCACATGTGTTGCATCATTGGTTTCAACATCTGAACCCAGTTTTTGGTGCAGGGCTGAGCTCACTTACCTGCAGGCAACCACAAGAGAGCTGGGCTGGCAAGCAGGAGACTGGGTGGCCATTCCAACCTAGGGGTCTCTCTTTGGAGTGCTAACTGGCTCAGGTCATGCTGACTTATGCTTGGAGTTATGTTGTTCTCTTCTGGGCACTGAGGTTGCCATCATCCACCAGGAGGCACCATCCATTCTTTCCAAGTTTAAGAACAGGCCAGATTGGACATTTAAATGGATGAAAAGTAGAGATAATCACTCTTGCGCTCAACAGATCTTATATGGGCTTTCCTGGTGGCTCAGTGGTAAAGAATCCACTTGCCAGTGCAGGAGACTCGGGTTTGATCCCTGGGTCGAGGAGGTCCCCTGGCGAAGGAAATGGCAACACACTCCAGTAATTCTTGCCTGGGAAACCCCATGGACAGAGGAACCTGGCAGGCTACAGTCTGTGGAGTCGCAAAAGAGCTGGACACAACTCAGGGACTAAATAACAACACAACATGATAAGTTTCTGTTCTTGAAGGCCCTGCTTTAATTTCTACTGAGTCCTATGAACTGTTTTAACAGAGTGGAAGGTCCGTGGGCTCCATCGTGTAAAACTGATTGTGTCAAAGATTTAATTTTATTTCACTTCATCATTTGTTAGCTCAAAACATCCATGCCCACTACAGGATAGTTCTGAGCAGTGGGTGTTATGCCCTTGGGGCATTAAGGTGGGGTATGCCTGTTTGTCCTCTGTTTTATGTTTGGCGAGTCCCCTGAAAGGATAGTAGGTACCTTGTTTAAATTTAATGGGATGCAATTACTCACAAAGGACCCCCACGATATAGCCAATATTAATGCCGTTACTGATGCCATCCACTTAGCAACTGGCAAATGCTTTACATTCACAGATTTGGCTCTTACGTTCTGTTCAGTGCCTATCTCAGCAGCCTCCCTGCTGGAGCAGGCCTTCACCTTTGCAGGCATACAACACACCTTTACCTGGCTATCCTGGGGTACCTTGATAGCTTTGCTATCACACACAGTCTCTGCAGACAAGATCGTAGCTGCAGCCGGCTTCCCCCAGGAACACAGGAATGACACCACATAGTTGCAGCCCTTCTCATTTGACATATTCAGAATATACAACTACAGAAAGGAACTCAGGAGAAGGGAAGGGCCACCACCCCACATGCAGAACAAGGCCCTACCTGCTCAGCAAATTCCTAGGCATTGTTTGGTCAGTTGAAGGCTGCTCTATCCCTGACACTGTCAAGAAACAATGACTGACCCTCTTAAAACTCAATCCTACAACAACTGCCCAACATTTTAAAGCCTTTTGAGTTCTGAAAGTAACACCACCCCCATGTATAGATTTTACTTATACTTATTTAAACTGTTGGTTGCAAATCAGCCCACTTGAATGGGGTTGTTGTTGCTGTTCAGCACCCAGTCATGTCTTTGCAACCCCATGGACCACAGCATGCCAGGTTCCTCTGTCCTCCACTATCTCTGGAAATTTGTTCAGACTCATGTCCATTGAGTCGGTGATGCTGTCTAACCATCTTGCTATCTAACCTGAATGTGGACTCCTCAACAAAAAGTTCTAGGATTTGTTCAAAAAGTTAAAGGGGGGAAAAAAAAAGCAAAAAGCAAAAGCTGTCAGTTTCACCCTATATGCCATTTCTATAGCAACTGTAGTCTGCATACTGGGCCCTTCCAGTGGTGGAGATTCTCACAGGCCCGGAGCCCCTGATTCTCTGCACCAGCTGCTCAGGTTGCCTTGGGATCCTGGGAGCAGCACCCTGCAGGCCAGCCACAAAGCAAACGTTTGCAGTATTAGGTTGGCCAAAAAGTCCATTCGGGGTTTCCCATACAATGTTATGGAAAAATCCAAATGCACTTTTTGGCCAACCCAATATCAGCATCAGATCTCTTGCTGGTACACAGAAACAGAGCAAGGTGCTAGCAAAAACTTGGTATACTGCCGAGCGACAGTGGTGTGTTGGGGGAAGAGGCTGCATTGTTCCATTTGTGATCAGAACTAAACTTGGTTTCCTTTGCCTTACTGTGACTCCTGATGGGGTGGGGGTGGGGGGACTGAAAGGCCAAGTGTGCCCCTGGCTGTCATTTGCTGACATGTAGCATTAGGAGTAAGAAGGAACTATAATATTGGGGCCATTAATTAATGATCTGGATTTTAAAAATCTTTATTTCTTTCTGGTTACAAGAGTAATAAATGATCATTATAAAAATTTCACCTGTATATAAATATATAACATGGAAGGCAAGTGTCCCTTGTCATCCCATCCCAGAATAACCGACTCTTCCAGATATTTTTTTTTGTCATAGCCCTACACATTCACATAAACAAAACTGCACTCCTTCTGTACATGTTATTACCAGTTTAAGCTTCCTGAAGCTTTCCCGACCTTAACACCCTTATACTTGCAAAACATGCATTTTTAAAAACCACCATTCTGTCGATTATCAGTATATTTTAGAGTCCTGATGGACATCAGTGTTCTTATTCTTTTTGCTATTACAAGGAACCTCCCTAAACATATCAAGGCATTTTAAATCAGCATGGAAAAGATGATTTATATAATAAACTACTTTGGGGACTTTGGGAGGACCTCACTGCCTTATCAACTTTGAGAGAATCCAGCCAAGGGTCAGGTTAACCTCCTAGACAAGATGGAAGAGGCATCACTGCATCTATTGGAAGTCCATATCTAATGGGAAGCCCATGAATGGGACTCGAGACTGGAAGACCTGTCTATGTAAGTAAAGGCACCTGAGGAGGAGTAGTGGGTACAGCCAATGAATGAATGCCATCATGAGGCTCTGCAGAGACAAAGCTCAGTTCAAACACATCATTCCATTCTGCTGTTACCAACAAGGAGCATGTCAAAGTTAGGAATACTTGGAGTTCAATCAAGGATGATCTTCTTACTCTTACTTCTTACTATTTGTTTATTCTTGTCTATTTCAATACCATATTTACTTTTCAAACTACAGCACTCTATTTCTGACACATTTGGTTGCTGATCATCCCAATATACAAATCTTTTTTGTAGAACACATGCCACTCCTAATCTTCATTCTAAAGAGTTATCTGCTTCCCTATCTTAAGTTAACTATGAACAAAAAGGCGGCATGTACAAGCATCAGTGTGCTAAAGCAGTCGTCAGGAAACTGCAGTGCTGAAATGGGAAGGTGACTCAGGCCTGGGAAGGTCGAGGATGCCCAGGCCAGCCTTGGCACATGGAAAGTCTGCAACATGGTGGCTGAGAATGTAGTAGGAATTCACCTGCTATTTACCTCTGTCTTGAGATGTTTTCTTGAAGGACAGATCAAAATTCCTTTCTGCAAGAGAGGACGGGTCAATGAATGGGACTGTTCTGAAGGCTTTTCTTTTGTAAATATCCAAGTCCCCACTTGTGAATGAATATTTGTACATGGACAGCCTACTGGGTTCAAGAGAGCAGGAAGAATAACTAGCTCCCTCCTCCCATTGGCTCTTCTTCTGGACATTATTTATTCTCTGTCACTCAAACTCAAGACCTGTTCTTCTCTCTCTGCTAGCCTACCCACTCCTTTTCCTTCCCGTTTCTCCTCTAGATAACATCCTTATGATTTCATTTCAGGGATCACATTCTGAGTGCTATGGAGCGGTTTCGTGTTGGGGCCTGGGGTCACAGAGACTAGTACCCTTGTTTGTTGCTCACGGGATGGAACAATGTGCTGGGGAAGTGGAGAGGAGGGACTGGCCATGGGCAGGATGGTCTGGAAATGCTTCACCGAGGGGCCCACGTGGAGTGTAGTCTTGAGGAGGTGTTTATTGGGTGGTGGGCCCAGGGAAGCTTTCAGAGGGGTCTCTCTCTTCATCTAGTTTCCTTGCAGCCCACCCTCTCCCATACCAGCAGGGTAAGCGTCTTAAATCCCTCCATCTCGTATTTAAAGTTTCCCCTCATCAGCACCAGTCTGGGTTCCTAACTTCCTCACCCACAGTGTTTTTCTATGATCTGTTAGCTCTTTCTCAGTCCCGCTGTGGAATCCTGATGGGAATGTCCTCACACGTCTGTTATTGTAATTCCGCTCATCCTTCAGGGAATTAAACTCACCACCTATGTGTCTCTTGTTATTACAATACCTGCAGCAGCTTTTCTAGGCTCTTTCCTCCACAAAACACACTCCGCTTCCAGTTCTTGGAACGTTTCCGCTTTCCTTCAATTTCAAATTCATTTGGTGTGAACCAAACTCCCTTCTCATTCTGAATACACTTCTCTGAGGATCCTGGAAGGTACAGACAGTCCATCTGACATCCACTCCCGTCCGCGGTGAATTCGCCCTAAACCTCCATCCCCCTACTCACGGTGCTCTACCATTCTGGGTTCAGAGACTCCCTGTGAGGTGGGATAAGGAGCAGGGAAACCCGATTCCTCCTCTCTGATTTAAGGAAGCCCTGAAACCCACCTGAGTGGTGAGGGATTGGGACAGGATTTGCCTTTCACGTGGCAAGGACGTGTGTCACAGGTCCATGGATGACTTCCATGTGGAAAGGCAGTGGCCTGGTCACCAGTTATAAAATGACATTGAAAAGGCGGAAAAATCCCTTCATCTCAAGCCCAGCTTTTTCTAAAGCAGCCTTGCTTGCAGGGTCCATGCCCTGAACAATGACACGTGGATATTCTCTTCCTTTCTAGTGATTCCTTCATCGCGGGGTTCCAAAGGGCAGAAGGTCAAGGAACTCACCTTGCTTCATTTTCTCCTTATATAAAATCCCCGTTGCTTCCCCACAGGTCACAGGGAGTT
The DNA here is from genome assembly GCF_032405125.1 of Capricornis sumatraensis. Classification (NCBI taxonomy): domain Eukaryota; kingdom Metazoa; phylum Chordata; class Mammalia; order Artiodactyla; family Bovidae; genus Capricornis; species Capricornis sumatraensis. The sequence continues at coordinate 162,788,849 of NC_091071.1, forward strand.
CAGGAGAGTGAAAATCGAAAGTTTCATCTTTGGGTTTTTCTGAAAGTAAAAAAGAACAGGTTGGAGTTCCCTGGTGGTTCAGGGGATAAGAATCTATCTGCCAATGTCGGGGACATGGTTTCCATCCCTGGTCCGGGAAGATGCCACATGTCTCAGGCAACTAAAGCAAGTGTGTCACGATCACCGAAGCCCGTGCACTAGTGTGCCTAGGGCCTGTGCTCCGCGACAGAGTAGACGGCCCCCAGCCACAACTAGTGAAAGCCCACTCGCAGCCACGAAGACCCAGCCCAACCAAAAACCAAATAAACACATTATTAAAAAGGAAAAGAACAGCTTAGTGTTCTCCAGTCTTCATTCTGTCTCCCCCTTGAATTTTCCGTGAATTCTAATAATAAGAGCATAATAACATAAAGAACGCTGGGGAGCATTCTCTGGTTAATTCACAGGAAGTCTTCCATTTTGAGTGGCAGACTACATGGGTGTACCGAGGGGTCCTTAATAAACAAAACGACCCCTGCCAACCCTACATCACATAAAATACTTTAATAAACATATTGTGCTTCAATTGTGTGAATGTGTTTACATTTACAGACTAATCCACAATCACCCAATGCTCCTTTATTCCATGAGCATCCTGCTTGTCCCTCTGTGCTGATGGGCGTTGCCAGCCCAGAATATTCCTTTGCATTCATGTAGTTGGAGAACATTGCTCTGTCTATGATTTTTTTCTTTTTTTGCCTGATTCAAACAAAGATGGGGGTAAGTGAAGCAGTTAGCACTGAGAGGATAATGTTAAGTCTTGTCCCTTTTCATTTGATTGTTCTCCTGTTTCTTCCTCTAAGAGGAAAAGAAAACCCCCCGAAATTTCTAGACTAGTCATTGCCTATGGAGAGTTAGGCAACTCACAGCCTTAGAGTAGGGATCTGGGGTTCTGATTCAGGAGAAGGAATTATAAAAGTAGGAAGGGTAACATAAACATCAGGCTTCCCAGGGGCACTGGTAATAAAGAACCTGCCTGCCAATGCAGGAGACGTAAGAGACTCAGGTTCGATCCCTGGATTGGGAAGATCCCCTGGAGGAGGAGAAGGCAACCCACTCCACTAGTCTCGCTTGGAGAATTCCACAGATAGGGGAGCGTCTTGGACTACAGTCTAAGGGGTTGCAAAGAGTTGGACATGACTGAAGTGCCTTAGCACGAACACAACATAAACATCAGTAATTCTTGCTTCCCCCATCCCCCACCAACCTCACTGAGGGCGAGTTCATTAAAGACAGACGCAGGAGCTGTTTCTTGGGGTGGGGGTGGGGCAGAGAGAAAGGGCTCCCCAGAGCTGATGCGCATTCATACTGGATGTGGCTGCATCTGCAATGAGGCAAGGAGAATACATAGCCCAAATCTCACCCTGGTCTCGAACACTGATAGAAAGATCTAAAGGAAAACATGAAAAAGCAAGCGCATCATTGGGGGAAAAAACCGAAACAGAGCCGCATCAACGGCAAAGAAACCATGAGTTAGGTCAGAAAGATATGAACTAGGCAGAGTCAGATGAGAAATGAGAAGTGAGGCGAACGTTGCCTTCTACAGAACCCAGAGGAAGCTCAGCCTTGCGGAGCAGGGGTTGTAGCAAGGTAGGTAAGAATAAGGGGTGGGAAGACCTTGGTGGGGAGAACAGCTGGCCAGTGCTCTTGCACGGAGCAGCTGGCTCCACCACTGGTCCACAGCATCCGCCCACTAAATATGACCCAGGGAATGAAAGCATGGCACTGGGAGCCAGACTAGGTGGGCCTGTGATCCTGGCTCTGCAATTCACGAGCAAGGTTACAACAGCGTGTGCTGATGTCATCAAAGCGGAGTGCGGCATTTGCACCACAGGTTCCTAACCTGCTGATAAGGTGGAGTCACGGGTAGCTTTGAATCACTGTGAAAATCCCGAGGGGGATTCGGATGGCAACAGGGACCTTCCATAGTTGTCTGTGTCACCGAACGATCGAGTACAGGTCCAGTGGACACAGACATCCCAAACATGCCCACAGGCAGATGTGGCTGCAGTGTGTGGCTTTGGGAACTCTGGGCAGCCAGCCCAGTGTGCAGAGTGGTGGGCACGGGCAGCTCCCCCTCCTTTGCCTGATTAGGAGGGACCTTGCATCCTTAATGCTTCCAAAGCCACTCCCCACCCCCACCCCTCCCCTCAGGGAGGGAGAAAGTTTTCTGATCTGCTTCCCATGATCTTTCATTTGTCTCCATCCCACCTCTCATCTCAGTAAACAGATGTTTAAGGATGGAAGCCTGGAGGGGTGGATGGCGGTTTGAATGCAGCTCTCCCACATCTATTAGGTCAGTGCTGTTAAATGTGAGCAAAGACGAGGAACCTGCTAGGAAAAGAAAGCAGTTAAAGAGCAAAGGGAGGGACTTCCTTGGTGGTCCACTGGTTAAGACTTCGTGATTCCAACGCAAGTGGTACGAGTTCGATCCTGGTCAGGGAACTAAGATCCTGCATGCTGAGCAGCGTGGCCAGAAAACAAACAAAAAACAACGCCAAATCAACCAAACAACAAGCAACAGCAACAGCAATAACACCAAAAAAAACCAAATACAAAGGGAGTTCATAGAGATGAAAGCCTGGTGGAGATAACGAAAAGAAAAGCCTAACAGAGACAAAGAAGAGCGGAATGGAAAAACCCCCGTACGTGATGGGGAAGACCACCTCCAGGGATTCTTACAGAACCCAGGAAAGAGGCACAAGGTGAACACTACGCCTGGGGACTTCCCTGGTGGGTCAGTGGTTGAGAATCCTCCTGCCAATGCAGGGGCACAGGTGCAATCCTTGGTCCAGGAAGCTTCCACACGCCACGGAGCAACTATGCCCATTTGTTGCAACCACTGAGCCCATGCTCCGGAACCCTCGGGCAGCAACTACTGAGCCCATGCCCCCTAGAGACTGTGTTCCACCACAAGAGAAGCCACCGCAATGAGAAGCCCTTGAACCACAACTTGAAAGTAGCCTGCTCGCAGCAATGAAGACCAAGTGCAGTCAAAAATAATAATAAGAAATAAAAATTAAGGCAGAAAAACCCATCATGGCCTGGGGAAAAGCCTGGACCCCTGTGGTCTGTAGAGGAAGGGCCCGTGTGGCGATGGAGTGGCTGGAGAAGCTCCAGTTAGGGGACTAGTAAAAGCAGCACATACGTTTTGTTGTTTATTTGCACAACAGCCTTAAGAAAGGGAAGGCAGTGGTCATGGTCCTCATTTTAGAGTTGGGGACTTTGGCACAGCTTTGGAGAGAGGATGCCTGGCGGTCACCGCACTGTGAGATGAGGCCGGCATTGGAATCCAGACATGCCAGCCCTATGTGTGTGCTCTTTCCATGCCATCAGGAACACTGCAACAAGATTCCACATCGTTTAACAGCAGAGGGTGTGTGTGGGTACTCAGTCATTCAGTCGTGTACGACTCTTTGTGACCCTATGGACTGTAGCCCACCAGGCTGTTCTGTCCCACACAGAGTGTGTGTGTGCCTCCTAAGTCACTGCAGTCACGTCCGACTTTGCCACCCCAAGACAAGGTGTTAAATCAGAAGTCAAAGCCGGGTAGGCAGACATGCTAAGGAGGTGGGAGAAGCTGATGCTGACGGACAGCTGCCAGTGTTTGCCTAGACTCTTGCCTCCTACTTGTGTTTCCTACAAAGATCTGGAGGGGGAGTATTTATTTTTCAGCATAAAACAAAGGACTTGAGATTAAAACACCTAGGTTGGTTTCAGCTCATGAAGGTCCTTTATGTTCTAATTGAATCTGCAAAATGGGCTGGAAAATACCTATTTGAGGATTAAATGGCAAAGAGTAGAACAAATCGGTTGCCAACTGTAAAGTGACATAGACGCTTACATATCGTTGGCAGGGCTTCTGTGTATGGTCACACTGAGCAAAGAGTCCCCCTTTAAGGTGAGGGGTGGGGAGCTCCTAGGGACATCAGAGCTATAGTCCATTCACACATTTCTGGCCTCTTTCCAGCAGGGGGCAGTAAAGGGCCTGGTTACAAGAATCAGCTCTGCCAGATATGTCAAGTGTGTCAAGGAAGGGGCTCTTTTCTAGTTTATATGGGTCAATGGAGGCCCTGATACAGGTATTCATACTTGATGAGGAAGAATGGATAATGTATTGATCTGACAGCTATTTAAGCACAAACTGCAAAGCGCAGAGGACCTTCTGACCTCATTTGATTTTCCCAAAGTGAATAGGATGTACAGACAGTTAGTCACACATGTGATAAAACACACAAACTCACAGCCTTAGAGAAGAACTTACGGTTACCGGGGAGAACGGTGCGGGGAGGGATAGTTAGAGAGTTTGGGATGGACATGTACACACTGCTGTATTTAAAATGGATAACCAACAAGTACCTTCTGTATGGCCCAGGGAACTCTACTCAATATTATCTAACAACCTAAATAGGAAGAGAATTTGAAAAAGGATACATGTATAGGTATAACTGAGTCAGTTTGCTGGACATTAGAAATTAACAGAACATTGTAAATTAACTATACTTCTTTTCTTTTTTTTTTACAAAGAGATCTGAGGATTTCCCTGGTGGTCCAGTGGTTAAGACTCTGTGCTTCCGCACAGAGTAAGGGGTGTGGGGTCGGTTCCTGGTGGGGGAAGTTCTGCATGCCTCAAGGTACGGCTGAAAAAATAGAGAACCAAAAAAAAAACTATCAAAAAAGAATTATACTTGTGATAAGTGCCACCAAGAAAAAACACCATACCTGCTGAGTTCAAGAGGCTTTGTTCAAGGTGAGTCTGAAGCTGTGTAGCAAAGAAGGAGGATGGAGGGGTTGGCTATGGGGATGGAGTGTGTGATGGGGGAGGAGATACATGAGCTGGCCCTGAGCAGGATGGAGCAGGAAGCCCTGGGTGATGCTCAGAGAACCAGGCTGGAAGAGACCCTGGGGGTGTGGCTAGGGGTTGGAATATGGGTGTGGATTATGTTCTATTTCTTGACCCAGTTGTTGGGTACACTTGGGCTTTTCCTTCGTGTGAGTCCCTCAAGTTGTACAGTACGCACCAGCATTTTTCTGTAAGCACAGTGTACCAGTGCTCCTCAAGATGTCGACCTGCGATGAACTTGACCAGAATAGGAATCAATGCAGGGCTGTCTATGATACTATATATAAAATAGACAACAATTAAAGACCTGCATTGTACAGCGCAGGGAACTCCAGTCAATACTCTCTAATGGCCTAGATGGAAATTACCTAAACTGGAGTGGATATATGTATTACGTATACCTGATTCACTGTGCTATACAGCAGCAAGTAATACAACACTGTAAATCAACTACACTTCAATAAGGATTTTAAAAGTAATAAAAAGAGTGCGTGCTATGTCTCTTCAGTCATGTCCACCTCTGTGCTAACGTATGGCCTATAGCCCGCCAAGTTCCTCTGTCCATGGGAGTTTCCAGACAAGAATACTGGAGTGGGTTGCCATTTCCTCCTCCAGGGGATCTTCCCGACCCAAGCATCGAACCTGTGTCTCATGTCTCCTGCACTGGCAGGTGGATTCTTTACCACCAGCGCCGTCTGGGAAGCCCCAGATGAAAACAGAGATGTTAGTAAATGAGGCTAGAGAATGCTGAAGTCATTTATGATCCTCCCAGAACTCAGTGGTTTATTATAGATGTCAGCAAACTACGGCCCAGGAGCCAATCGGCCCAGTGTCTGTTTCTGTAATGAATGTTTTATTGGAGCGGAGCCAGGCCTACTTGTTCATGTTTTTGCCTCTGCCCGTTTCCTGCTCCCAAGAAAGGGTTAAAGTAGCAGCCGTAAACCGGTGTGGCCAGCTGAGCCTAAATGACCCACTTTCTGGCCCGTTTTAGAAAAAGTGTTTCAAGCTTTGGCTTGCAGTGGCCCCCTCACTTCTGTCCACATTTCTCTGGCCAAGTCACATGGCCCTTCTTGAGTACACAGGGCAGGAGTATGTGACCTTCTGAGATGCTGGCGAGCAGTATTGTGACCTCCCACCTTGGGCTTAACCCTGCGCAGTGCGCAAAGAAGTTTCCAGGAAAACACTGGCAGACTATCACTCTTGGCCTGTGTGTTCAACAAATGGAAAAGGCTTGTTATTCCTGTGTGTGTGTGTGTTAGCCAGTCGTGTCCGACTCTTTGCGACCCCATGGACTGTAGCCCAGCAGGCTCTTCTGTCCATGGAATTCTCCAGGCAAGAAGACTGGAGTGGGTAGCCATTCCTTTCTCCAGGGGCTTTTCCCGACCCAGGGATTGAACCTGGTTCTCCAGTGTTGCAGGAAGATTCTTTATCATCAGATCCACCAGGGAAGCCCTTGTTATTTCTAGCGCTGGTGAAGACATAGGGGAAAGTGTGTTCACACCACATTCGTGGGAGTCTAAACTGGTAACAGTTTGATCATCAGATATGGCATTATTTATTTTATTTTTAATTTAATTTTTTGGCCACACCGCACCATGCCACTTATGGGATTTAAGTTGCTTGGCCAGGAATTGAAGCCAGGCCCTCGGCAGTGAGAGCACAGAATCCTAACCACTGGATGACCAGGGGTTTCCCAGTATGGGATAATCTTATTTTAAAAAATATTTATTTGTTCACTTGACTGCGTCGGGTCTTAGTTGTGGCACACAGGCTCAGTGGTTGTGGCACGAGAGCTTAGTGCCCAACCAGGGACTGAACTCATGTCCCCTGCACGGTTAGATGGATTCTTAACCACTGGACCAGCAGGGAAGTCCCGAGATAAATTTAAATCTGCAGATTCATGCATTAGCCTATTTCACCTCCAGAGACAAACCATGAAGAAATAATCCAGAGAAAGTGTCCCCCTTCGAGGTTTGCTGCACTCCCGTCACTGGGCCGGCCCGAATCAGAGAGGAGCCCCCAGACTGGGAGCAGAGGTGACTCTGCTGATGAATATGTAAACAGCAGAACCTGGGAGAGGTGACCTGCGTCCCCAGGACACCGCTGAGGCGACCTGCACCCTGGGGACGCGATTACTTCTCCCAACAACCACCCCCAGACCCCGAGACCCCTGCTCTGTCTTCATGCCGCCTCACCAATGCCTCTCCCTCCTTCTAGTGGGCACTTTAGATCTGCGTCACCTGTGCGGGCTCCACGAGAGACCCTCCCACGCTGAGCCTTCAGGTGACCAGTGCCACCACCAGCTTTATCCTTTTGTGCAGGCTTTCGGGCACCTTCAGCCTGTGCCTTTTGGGCTCTCGTCATGACCTTTGAATTTCTGGTTGAGTCGTCCTTCTTCTGAGTCTCTTGGATTCTGAGCCCTGATGAGGCTGCTCCTGGGCCAAATAGAGATTTGTGATGAGTTTTCACTGGGGTCCCAGTGGCCCTCTCGTTAGTGACCTTCCTCTCACATTCCCAGTCCCCTCACTTGGAGTTCCCTTAGTACCCCTGCCTGCCTATTACTGCTACTGCTACTGCTAAGTCGCTTCAGTCGTGTCCAACTCTGTACGACCCCATAGAGGGCAGCCCACTGGGCTCCCCCATTCCTGGGATTCTCCAGGCAAAAACACTGGAGTGGGGTGCCATTTCCTTCTCCAATGCATGAAAGTGAAAAGTGAAAGGGAAGTCGCTCAGCCGTGTCCGACTCTTAGCGACCCCATGGACTGCAGCCTACCAGGCTCCTCTATCCATGGGATTTTCCAGGCAAGAGTACTGGAGTGGGGTGCCATTGCCTTCTCCATACTATTTCTCTATAATTACTCCTCTCTTTTTCTTGGATGTATCTTTCTTCTCCTCCCTAAACCCTGTTTCTCTTTTCCTCCTTCAATTCTGACTCTTCATTACACGTGTATCAGTGAGACTATAAGTGAGGGCAGGGGTCTTGTCTGTTTCGCTTGTTGCTAAGTCCTCAGGAGCTAAGGCATGTGGCCAGAACACGCCTCAGCTCAATGCACCTCTGTGGAATGAATGTGTAACAAGCAGCATAGTTTAGAAAATATTCAAATTATGTATTTTTCATCCTTATACATTGTATAGTCCATGGAATTCTCCAGGCCAGAATACTCGAGTGGGTAGTCTTTCCCTTCTCCAGGGGATCTTCCCAACCCAGGGATTGAACCCAGGTCTCCCACCTTGCAGGTGGATTCTTTACCAGCTGAGCCACAAGGGAAGTCCCTTGTAATGGTCAGGGTTCCCTAATTATGAAGTTAATCAATTTTCGGGAAAGGGCAGAATCTAGCCCAGGATCTCAGTCGAGGCCACTTTGGAGATACTACACAAAATCTCAGAAACACAAGAGTGAAAGGGGATTTCTATGTTCCAAAAATTATTTTTATACACCAACAAGAAAAGCTCAGAGGTCTGAAAGTCAAGTGTTCCCAGAAGTTGTTGGTAGAGAGAACTCAGCATGTGACAGGAGGCAGCGGGGCTGGGGACTCGGAAAAAGAGTCAAGGGGAGGAGAAGGGTGAGGGAGGAGGTTCTGGTCCCTTCCCAGGTCAGACCCCAAGACTGAGGGGTATTGGCAACAAGCAGAAAAATTGGGAAAATGTCCAAAGCATTGAAATGCATGTCATGATTCCAGTTTGGGTGCTGAGAGGAGATTCCCTCCCAGGGTGCCACATTCCATCCTAAGGGCTGGGAATCCAAGACAATCCTCACCCATGGGCACATCTTGAACTAAAGAAACAAGGAGAAAGGAGAGGGGCAGGGGAAGAGGGAGAAAGTGCAGAAGGAAAGGCTAAAAGGTGATGAGCATGAAAAGGAATAAAGCAGAGGGTCCAGAAAAACACAGCGTTACACACAGTTTTGTTTCTTGTGCTACAAATAACATGCTTTTTCATGCATGGAGTCAATGGCGTGCTAAGCTTCTCTGCAGGTGGTTCTGAACACTCGATGACCGCAAATCTAACCCCAGTTTGGGACTGGGAATCTGAATCCTGCCTACACATTCAGGTTTTTGCTTTGTCTGTTCTTCTTGACTCCAAACTTGCACTGGACATTGTGTGTGCTAAGTCACTTCAGTCATGTCCGACTCTGTGTTATCCTATAGACTGTAGCCCCCCAGGCTCCTCTGTCCATGGGGGTTCTCCAGGCAAGAATACTGGAGTGGGTTGCCATGCCCTCCTCCAGGGGATCTTTCCGACCCAGAGATTGAACCCGTGTCCCTTGTGTCTCTGGCATTGGCAGGTGGGTTCTTTATCACTAGTGTCACCTGGGAAGTCCCATATCTCAAAATTGTCTGATGCCTCCTGTCCACCTCCACCTCATTCTTTCCCAGTGATAAGATAAAAGAAGCCTGTTAGAACCAACATGTTTCTCCCTTTGTGAGGTATAGTCCTTGATGAGATGGTCTAGGCACTGGGGTGGAGTCAGCCATGTGGCTGGAGAGAAGAACCCTAATGAATACCAAGGGAATGACAACTTCATCCTTCTTGCTCACCTTTTGAGAGACATTTTTTCTGTCTTTTTTTTGAACTTGACCAGTTATATATTTTTCTCTTCTTTTCTGAAACAGAAAAGAAAATCATCTTTTATGGCTATCTATAGTGATCTACAAGTTTGAAATTTTTTTAAATTTAAATTATTTATTTTAATTGGAAGCTAATTACTTAACAATATTGTATTGGTTTTGCCACACATCAACATGAATCCGCCACAGGTGTACACGTGTTCCCCATCCTGAACCCCCCTCCCTCCTCCCTCCCCATACCATCACTCTGAGTCATCCCAGTGCACCAGCCCCAAGCATCCTGTATCCTGCATCGAACCTGGACTCGCAATTCATTTCTTATACGATATTATACATGTTTCAATGCCATGCTGGAGAGAGTGTGGAGAAAAGGGAATCCTCTTACACTGTTGGTGGAAATGCAAACTAGTACAGCCACTATGGAGAACAGTGTGGAGATTCCTTAAAAAACTGGAAATTGAACTGCCTTATGACCCAGCAATCCCACTACTGGGCATACACATCGAGGAAACCAAAATTGAAAGAGACATGTGTACCCCAATGTTCATCACAGCGCTATTTATAATAGCCAGGACATGGAAGCAACCTAGATGTCCATCAGCAGACGAATGGATAAGAAAGCTGTGGGACATATACACAATGGAGTATTACTCAGCCATTAAAAAGAATACATTTGAATCAGTTCTAATGAGGTGGATGAAACTGGAGCCTATTATACAGAGTGAAGTAAGCCAGAAAGAAAAACACCAATACAGTATACTAATGCATATATGTGGAATTTAGAAAGGTTGAAATTTTTGAGTAAAGTCTTTTCTATCTTCCCATCACTTTGGGGAGGAAAGAGAACCATAAGCCAATGTGAAGAAACTACTTGGAAATGAAAAAGGATTGAATAAAGAATAACAGAAATGTAGCAAATTATTAACATTAAAATATGCCATTTTTTCTAATAACTAGTTTTTTAAGACTAGAAGAAAATATAGAGAGAGACTGTTATAAGCCATAGATATAAATGATCTTCTTAGCCAAAGTCAAGGCCAAAAATCATAAAGGTAAAAGGTGAACAGATTTAACCATTTAAAAAACTCAAATGCCCATACTTCAAAAAGTATCCATGCAATATTAAAATAAAACTGGGAAATTCTAATATAGGTAACATTAGAGGATGAATGTCCTTAACAGATAAAATAAAAAATGAATAGTATACTAAGAAAATGGACAAAAAGCATAAATTGAAAGTACATAAGTTAAAGCATAAATTAAAAGAGGAAATACAAATAAAAAAAAAATTTAAGCATCTTTAGACCCCCTTAAAAGTCCAAAAAATTCATTGTTTGGTTTGAATTATACCCAAACTTGTAAAAATTTCTATCATATCTGGGTTGATGAGGATGTAGTTACTGAGAACTTATGTTGTTAAAGGGAACAACAACAGCAAAACAGTATTTTCTGGAGAATAGTTTGGTAACAAATATGAAATTTAAGATATATAGACTCTAACCACTTAGAAATTAATTTGGAGGAAATTATTGGGCAATTGTGTAAAGATACCAACACATGCAATATGATTTCTATTTTTATATAAAAATGGGAAGCATCCTAACTTACCACCAATAGGTTATTATTAAATAAATTGTTAATCATGCAGTAATGAGCTGTATATCCCCTCCCCTCCAAAAAAGGAAAATAGATAATGGATAACATTGATACAATGAGAAAAATGTTTAGAAGTGTTTATAGAATAGACTATGCAGAATAAGCTTGTGTGTGTGTATATATATACACATATAATGTATACACATACAAATATATATATGTAAAGAATGTATACGTATATATGTACATGAATGCAGGCCTTTTTGTAAGGTACAAAAATAAGGTGGCAGAAGCAGATTAAATAGATATTTCATTTCCTGATTAATAACTTTGCATACTGTTGGCAGATTTTATGAGGAACTTTACATGGGGCTGGACAGGATGGGCTACTCTTCAGTACAAGCTGAACCGGATCTTGGTGGCTTAACCTGCAAAGTGTATGTCTCTGCAGGACAGGGGTCTCCAGGACAGCTGTCTGCTATGGATGGTGCTGAAATCCACGCTGCTTGGCAATGAAATGGTAGCAGAATTACTAAATTTAACCTGCAGATGGAGTCCTGCAGTGGAGGGGGTATGCCTCTCCTTGACCTTGCCACTTTGCTTTCTTGTGGGCTGGAGCCCAGGGAAGGGGATGCCACACGCTAAGGATGATGGAGCGACAGCCAGAATGAGCTGTGTGTGGTGCCAGCCCCGACGACCTACTTCTGTATAGGAGAGAGAAATAAGCCTTTTTACCTCACCCACTATTTGGAGGGGGAGGGTAAGTGGTGGTTTTCTGTCACATACAGCAAGTTAGTCTTAATGGCCACAGCATATTGCTTTTATAGTACTTTTTTTTTTTTAATGTTGCAAAAAGTTAAATTACTCCTGTAAAAAGCACACATCTTTTTCTGGCTTGGATGTCCTAAGGACATAACAATCATTAAAAATAATATCAAATCTACCCTGTTGCTGCTGCTGTTAAGTCGCTTCAGTCGTGTCCGACTCTGTGCGACCCCATAGATGGCAGCCCACCAGACTCCCCTGTCCCTGGGATTCTCCAGGCAATAACACTGGAGTGGGTTGCCATTTCCTTCTCCAATGCATGAAAGTGAAGTCGCTCAGTGGTGTCCGACTTTTAGCGACCCCCTGGACTGCAGCCCATCAGGCTCCTCCGTCCATGGGATTTTCCAGGCAAGAGTACTGGAGTGGGGTGCCATTGCCTTCTCCGCAAATCTACCCTACCAGAGACGAAATAAGTTCTTTACATTTACGCTTTTTCCCGGAAGATTTTCCCAAAGACAGGTTACTGTCATCATCCATGGAATCTTGAAAGTAATAAGAAAGAAACTTTTGAATAAGCAATCTTGTATTCATTTCCATCAATACTGAGTTGGTAAAGCTTTAACAGTATTATTTCTATCCCTTAATATAATGGGCTTCCCTGCTGGCTCAGAGGTTAAAGTGTCTGCCTGCAATGCGAGAGACCAGGGTTCAATCCTTGGGTTGGAAAGATCCCCTGGAGAAGGAAGTGGCAACCCACTCCAGTATTCTTGCCTGGAGAATCCCATGGAGGGAGCAGCCTGGTAGGCTATAGTCCATGCGATTGCGAAGAGTCGGACACGACTGAGCTACTTCACTTTCACTTTATTATAATGAAGAATGGTGACTCCTCAAGAGGGCTTTAAGGACCAAGATTCTCTAGTCCTGCACATGCATACAGCAAAGTCAGGGGCTCATGCTCAGGCATAGTATTACATTTGTGTTTATGACTAGCTGTTCACTTCCCAGAAAGTTCATGAGAGAAATACGGTGATTGAGGTCTTACGGAAAAACTGTATGGCTTGGCAGTGTAATAACGTACCATGAATATACTCAGAGCATGAATTCTTAGCAGCAGTGAAAGAAAGTGAGAGTCGCTCAGTCATGTCCAACTCTTCGTAACCCCATGGACTGTAGCCCATCAGGCTCCTCTGTCCATGGAACTGGCCAGGCAAGAATACTGGAGTGGGTAACCATTCTCTTCTCCAGGGGATCTTCCCTAGCCAGGGATCAAAACTGGGTTTCCTGCATTGCAGGTGGATTCTTTACTGTCTGAGCCACGAGGGGAGCCTTAACAGTGATGGGTTGCCCCCTAATTGGTTCTTGGGGTGAAAAACTTAACTCTTTTCATGTATAAAGCATAAATAAATATATCCAGTAAAGAAATGGGTATACAATATACTTGTGTTATTAAAATACCCTGGGGGGTAGCGTTCATGATTAGAAAAAAATATCTAGATGGACTCTCTAGAGCAGCGATAATGAACAAACAGCTGAGAAACAATGAGGCAGAGTAAAACAGCTCTAAGTTTGGGTTCCTGATTATGCACTGTGAGACTTGCGATCCCTCACCTTTGCCGTGGGTGATTCTTGGTGGTGCGCTGGGTGGCTCCTGGGGTCTCTTCCCTTCATCCACTTCTGAAGTATTATCACTGATCTCTGGAAAAAAAAAAAAAACAGCATTCATGTCACTTTCCCCTCTGGAAAGTCAGTGGGGAATCTCCCAGAGAACCAGGAAGGACCTTGAACACTCTGGAGTTGAAGGCTGGAGGTTCCAGTCTTGCTTGACCCTCCAAGACACCCTCCTGAGAATAATTCTACCACTGATCTGTCTGCCAGTCAGGGGAGGGCCATAGCTAACCTGGGCAGTATTGATTCCACTACTGACAGAATGTCCTTTGGGGAGCAGTCATTTGAGTCTCTGGACCAGAGATTCAAAGTGAGGTTGTGAACCCCTTGGAGAGTCCTGGAAACTCTTTCAGGAGAACTTCCAGGTCAAAATTGTTTTCATAATAAGATGTTCTTTGCCTTTTTTTTGCTATGTTGGCTTTTGCACAGATAAAGCAGGTAAAAATGCTGGTGCTTCAGTACAAATAAAGTCCCCAAATCTTAGAATTACCTATGGCATTCTCCACTACCACTTACTCAACCTGAAAAAAACAAACAGCAGTTTCATTTAAGAATGTTCTTGATGAAACAGTTAAAATTATTAATTGTATTAAATTTCTACCCTTGAGAACACTTCTTTATAATAGTCTATGTGAGGACTTCCCTGGTAGTCCAGTGGTTTAGACTCTGCCTTGCAGTGCAGGGGACACAGGTTCAATCCCTGATTAGGGAACTAAGATCCCACATGTTGTGGAGCGACTAAGCCTGTGCTCCACAATAGAGAGTCTGTGCACTGCAATGAGAGATCCTGCAAGATGTAACTAAGACCCAGTGCAGCCAAAAGGAAAAAAGTCTATGTGAAAAATTGGGGAGCACATAGAGAGTAGTTTGTTGCAGCTTGGAGTACCATGGTTGTCTCAAGAACAATACTCAGGTGATTGAGTTGTAAGCTCACTGTAAAATCCAGTAAACCAATACTTCCCAGTTGTATATGATATTATAAAATCTGGCATGAGTAGGAGATTCATTTGAAACACAAGATAGTGTGAAACATCTTACTACAACAGAGTATGAGAAGCTCATTGATGTGGTTTCAGACTCTGGTTACAGCAAATCTTTAAGAAACTATCACTTGTTGAGTTTTGGTGTAGTATCAAAGGTGAATAACCACAGATATCTCAAAAGACTGTTAAAGCACTCCCCACTTTTGGCTACAAATTTGTGTGGGGCTGGATTTTCTTCCTATGATTCAACCAAAGGTAAAGGGGATTAAGAGGTACAAACACCCAGTTATAAAATAAATAAGCCAAAGGGATATAACATATGGTATAAGAAATAAAGTCAATAATATTGTAATAACTTTGAATGGGGATAGTTAATAAGTTATTAGACTTATGGTGGTGATCATTTCATAGTGCATGCAGATGAAACCCCTATGTAGTGTACCTGAAACTAACATAATATTGTACACCAAACATATTTCGGTGAAAGAAAAAAAATTTAAAAGAAGCTTTAAAAACAGAAAGCAATTGTTAGCAGGGTACAGACTGATGTTATTAAAAATGTTCTCTCAGCTCTCAATATAATACAGTAAAGATTTGTGCAAAAATATTGAAGAAGCACATAGTACATAAAAATTTTTAAAAGAATCCAGCTTTGATTAAAGTAGACATTAAAAAGAGTTGCAAAAATGTAAAACAATACCACTCACCTAATATTTTTATTTGAAAAGTGTGCTATTTTTCATAAAAATATATTATTTATAGTAATAAGTTATTGGTCTATTGTGGGTTGTAGGAGAGAGCCTTCCACACTGAGCTTTCAGATGACAAATTCCATCACCAGCCTTACCCTCTGATTTAGGCATCTGGGCACATTCTGTCCTCTTTTGTGCCCTTGTCACAACCTTTGTATTCCTGGTTGAGTCGTCCTCTGTGTGAGTCACCTGATCCAGTCCTTGGAGTGTCTTTTGGATCCCATGCCCAGGTAAGGCTGCCCCTGGCCAAACAGTGATTTGGGTACAGTTTTAATTGGGGTCCCAGTGGCCCTCCTCCTTCCCTGAACAGTGATTGCCTTTTCACACTCCCAGTCTGCCCACTGTGAGACCTTGGTACCCCTGCTCTGCACCTCACTTTTCTCCTGCTATCTCTTTGTAATTATATATATATATTTTTTTTTTTTTTTTTTTCTTGTATGTACCTTCCTTTCCCCTGAAAACTTACTGTCTTTTCTCACTCTCTGTGCAAACCGTTGAAATCAATCAGATTAATTTGGGTGAATCCCAGAGCACTGGGGCTGATTTCTTGTTTCCTGGCTTCAGACCCCTGCTGCCAGAAAGTGCCACATCCAAGTAAACATGGTCAGATGGTCTGTTTCAGTAGAGGAGGGGTCTCGTAAAGCACTTTTCCCGGTTCCCTAGGGCCTGTGTGTGATACAGGAGACAAGAGAGACCCAGCATGCCTCTAGTAGGGAAAGGGCAAAAAGGTATCAAAGAGTTGAGAGGCAGGGGCCCTGCAGTGGCGGATGAGGCTGAGACCCAGAGGATGAAGGGAAGCGGGAGTGGGAGTGCTAATTGGGGCTCTCTTCTCCCTTTATTTTGCCAATGGATTTTGTATTTATATCTTTGGACTAGATTTTTTTACTGAGTGCCAAATTGACTTCTCTGGTGGCTCAGACGGTAAAGAATCCATCCACCTGCAAGGCAGGAGACCAGGGTTTGATCCTTGGGTCAGGAAGATCCCCTGGAGAAGGGAATGGCCACCCACTCCAGTATTCTTGCCTGGAGAATCCCATGGACAGAGGAGCCTGGCAGGTTACAGTCCATGGGGTTGCAAAGAGTCAGATATGACTGAGTGACTTGCATTTTCAAATTGGTGTACTGTGGGGAAATTGTCTCCTTGATTTCTCAGTGCTTCTGTGAAAAGCTCTAGCTTCCTGAGACACAAAAGTATATATGATATAAAAATAGGAGATGTTTTCTTTCACTTCCTCTAGAATTATTTAGCTTTTCACATACCATAGAAATTAAATCTCTAGCTAGTTAATTACTGCCTAATCCAAAGAGTGATAAAACTTCTCATTCTGGCCATGATCAAATGGTTGTGGCCAGGGCTAGGCCCCTAGGTTTAAGTCCCACAGTACCAGGGACATTGGAGCACTCTATCCCTAGGTGTTTACATATCAAAAGGGATGAAGCCCAGAACTTGGAGACTCTAGTAAAAGCTGGAGACACCAGGGGTTTCTCTGGCTGTTAGAAAGAGGCATTTATATTCTCCCAAATAACAGTGAAGACTCAGGATCTTTTCAATCATCTCAAAGCAGTTTTTAAAAAATTGCTTTTCTCTTTTCAGGAGCAGAAGAGGATGACTGTCCTTGTCCTGTATACAAACAGAAAATCCATCCTTCTTTCTCCTGTGTCTATAGGATGTAATCTGCATTCACACAGAAGATTCCATCAGCTCTCTCCTTGTTCCTGTGGGTCTGCGTATGAGAAATGCTACAATGTCGAACTGGTTGTGAATATCAATAAAGAATTCTTCTCCCTGACCTAGGTGCTTTGTGGTTTTACAATATTCATATATCTAAAGAACATCACTCTGCCGGAGGGGTAATCTCAGAGCCTCATGGTTCTTGACAAACCACACACATGCATAGACAGTTAGCACCAATCTTGAAATGAACAAATCAAAAATTGAATTCTAAAAATTTCCTCCAATATATTTGCATCCTTTATCAGCAACAGCATCACCTACCATTCACCCAGCTGTTTAAGCCAGAAACTGAAGAATAAGCCTTCTCTCTCTCATCCTCAGCTTCCAATTTACCAAATCTCATCAACTCTACCTCCAAACTGATCTTGAATAGACCTTCTCTCCAACCACTGCCAGATCTGAATCCAGGCTGCTGTCAGCTCCCATGGCATCTGCCCCCTTAAAGGGGTGACCTATATCCATTCTTTTCTATTTCCAATTCATTCTTTACATAACACCATAATTTTTTGTTGGTGAAAATTGACTCATGTCATGTACACACTGCTATATTGAAATGGATAACCAACAAGGCCCTCCTGTACAGCCCAGGGAGCTCCCCTCAATGCTATGTGGCAGCCTGAATGGAAGAGGAGTTTGGGGGAGAATGGATGCTGAGTTCCTTTGCCATCCACCTGAAACTATCACAACATTGCTAATTAACTATATATTCCAATATAAAATAAAAAGTTAAAAAAATTGGATGATGTCACTTCACAGACTAGGTCTCTTCAGTGGTTCCCTATTGCACTTAGAATAAAATCCCATCTCCCACACCTTGGCCAACAAGGATGTGCTGTCTCTGGCCTCCAGCCCCTTCTTGTGTTCTCATCTTACTTCCTTGGTGGCTTTTTTTCTGCTGTCTCTTCTTTGAGGTGGCCCAGATACATCTTTTTCTTTTCTTTCCTGAAAAGATACAGATCATCTTTTATTGCTACAAATGTTGATATACCAACCTCATATGTCAACAATGCTTAGCTTCAAATCACAGTGGCCAGGAGGTCATTGGTGATCTTTGGTGATGCTGAAATTCTAAAGCAGCAGAGGAGAGAGAAATGTAAAGAAATTGAGACAATAAGTCTGGGTAACTCATTTCTAGAAGTTTCATTGTGAAACAGAAGGGAGAGCGATGGAGGTGGCTGAAGTGAGAGGAGGATCAGGAGAAAATTCCTTTCATGAACTGTGATAGGATTGGGCATTGGTTGAATGAATATCCTTGTGAGAAAGTGAAAGTCGCTCAGTCATGTCCAACTCTTGTGACCCCATGGACTGTAGCCTGCTAGGCTCCTCTGTCCATGGAATTCTCCAGGCAAGAATACTGGAGTGGGTTGCTGTGCCCTTCTCCAAGGGATCTTCCTGACCCAGGGAACCTGGGTCTCCTGAATTGCAGGCAGATTCTCGATCATCTGAGACACCAGGGGGAGATGCTGAGTTCTCAAGAAAGAGGAGGGACCATGGAGATAGTCAGGAGAGGTGGAAGGGTGGCTTTGGAGAGAAGGTAGGTACTGGAAAGGAGCGGGCAGATGCAGGGTTTACTGCGTGGGAGCAGGAAGAGAGGGAATTCCCATCTGATGCTTTTGTATGAAACAGGAGGAAAGGTCATCTGATGTGCAAAAGGGAAGCAGTGAGGTATAAGAGGTTTGAATATAAAAAACTGGTTTTTTTAGGTTTGAGAGAATCTTGAGAGGATCACAGGAAGTGGAGTGGTCATGCAGTGTTGGGGGGTTATTTATGCTGGAGTCATGAAGACACAGTGAGAACACGCTGCCCAGCCATGTGCCTCTCTCCAACTGTGCCTGACTTCTGGTACAGTGTGCTAGAAGCAGCTAATAGTCTCCCCCAAGTTCTAGGAAAAGACAAGAAGCAAAGCAGGTACAGATAGCAGTAGGTTACTGAAACAATGGATCTGGCACTCTAAACGGGTAAGAAGGGTTACGAAGAAAGGCAGATAGGGCTTCCGTGGTGGCTCAGTGGTAAAGAATCTGCCTGCCAGTGCAGGAGACAGGGGTTCCATCCTTGGTCAGGGAGGATCCCATGTGACTTGAAGCAACCCAGCCTATGCAGCAGAACAACTGAGCCTGCGCTCTAGAGCCTGGGATTGACAACTGCCGAAGCCCTCATGCCCTAGATCCCATGCTCGCCAACAAGAGAAACCACTGCAGCGAGAAGCCCATGCGCTGCAATGAAGAGCAGACCCTGCTCGCCGCGACTATGGAAAAGCTGGAGCGCGGCACGGAAAACCCAGCACAGATAAAAATGCATACATAAATAAATAAATCAGAGAAAGGCAGAAGACTGAATGCAGAAGGGAAAGGTCAGTGGACTGCTCACCCAACTGATACTGAAAGAAAGCTGCAGAGGAAGAAATCGTAAGGGAGACATCAGGGAGGGATACTTTTGAATTCATTTTGATAGACTGGGGTGAGAAGGAGATCAGAAGTTGAGCAATAGCTCTAGAAGGAGCAAATCTCCAGCACTGAATGTCAAATCAAGGAAATCTCAAATTATTGGGAAGATGAGCCGGATTTACATGATGAAAAGGCCCATGGGTCACTTTTGGGTTTGGGAGGCCAAAAACGGGTTGGTGGAAAAGTCACTGGAAATAAGGAGTCGATTTGAGAGGTCAGAGTCTTGGGTGGATCTGTTACTCACATGGACCTTGCAGGTGTCCAGGGGGACAGCAGGACTGGAAGCTACAGAGAGACTCTAAGTCAGCCTTGAGGTCCTTCAGGGGTTGGTAGGGAAGTCAATGCATGACAGTGATGAAAAGGGAGAGAGCCCTTCACTTGATGGCTAAGCCTCAAAGGAGAGGATGGGGAGCAAGGGGCTGGGTGGGGCAGTGGGTAGCCAGGGGTGGCATTCAACCTGCCTTCCTACATGAGGAGACAGTAGCAGAGAATATGCAGTCTTGTCTTAAGAGGAAGCAGTGTCTTCTTGGGGAACCAACTTCCATGAAAGAGGGAAATGTAACTAACCCTATAAGCAATTGTATATGTAGGAGACCTTGATGATTTCGGAACAAACAATTCCAATGGGTGTGTATTTCAATGGCCCCAAATGCCTTCTCATTTCCCTATAATTTTCATGAAGGCCTTAGAGGAAGATGCAGTGAACCAGAAACAAGCTGTGTTGGGCATGATATCTACAGTCACCTAGTGGGTGCTCATGACAAGATGCAGCCCCAAACCCACCCTCCTGAGATCTGCAGGAGAAAGGCAATCCTTACCTTTCTTGCTGGGGAGTGTCCTGGATGCCTCCTGGAGCTCCTTTGGGTCACTTGGTTCAGGGACATCATCTCTTCTCACTGACAAAAAAAATAGAATTCATTTTAGAACTCAGAGCGGGCTGATGAGAAAGTGCCGAGGGATTCTGGTGGGAAAGCAGAGAGTGGAGAGCATCCCTAGCACAGGTCTGGGGACTCACCAGGTTCCCCGGCTTGGCCTGGGTTTGGCCAGCTTGTGGTTACTGCTCCCTGTGTGATTATCACAGTGAACCTGGAACAACTGTCCCACAGAGGAGGACTCAGTCTGAGTTCTTTAGACAGATTCCCCTTTCCCAATGGAAGAAGAACAAAGACTCTCAGCAGCCAGCCTTTGCCATATGAAAGGTACATGCTATTGCTTAGATATTTGTGATGGGATGTTTTTAAACTGCTGTATCTGTGATTATTCATCTTGAGAAATAATAAAGAAGAACTAAGTGCCTTATATACTTCCATCTATCTGCTGTCGAAGAAAACAGGAGTCAGCTTGTGCTTGCCAGCATTTGTTAGCCGCAAGAATACCCAAAATTCTGCTAGTTTTTGCTGACCTAAGAAAGACAGAAGGACCTGAAGCCGTATCAAACAAGGGCCCATCTCACAAATGGCAGTCACCGTCTTGCTTACACAGTGCTATGAGATCTGTGTCAAATTCCAGCCTACAGTAGCCCTCAGGCTTTAAAAATGATTTGATAATGAAAGTTCTCACAGTTAAGGTGGGGGCTGGAAAGGAGGACCATCGTCGTCTGGGGCACTGATCCAGTGTTAGGGGCACACAGTATTTTTGTTTGCTTTCCTTTCTTTTTTTGTCTGTTTTTCCTTTACTGTTCAAGCTATAGCTCAGGATAGCCAGAATAGCTGATATGGGGAAGTTTATTTTTCCGGAAGCAATTCAGAGTTGAGCAGATTGGATGGACACGTTAAACAACATCACGGAATGCAATTTGCAAAACACAACCTGTGTAAATATAAGGGGTAAATGACCCAATTTCAAAGAGTAAATTGCAAGGGAGAAAAAAGGCACAAAAGTTGAAACTTGCCATAGTGGCAGAAGGATGGTGTCTTTTTATATATTTATTGGCCACCCCTCAATGCCTGTGGGATCTTAATTCCCAACCAGGGACTAAACTCACGCTGCCTGCATTGGAAGGTAGAGTCTTACCCACTGGACCACTGAGGAATTCCATTTTTTTTTATTTTTTTTAATTTTAAATTGGAGAATAATTGCTTTTTCTTTGCATTTTGATGAAGCAGTTTGGAATTTTACCTACTCAAGTGGCCTCTGGGAGTTGCCGAGCCAACTAGCCCTTCTCCACTGGGATTCACACATCACCTGGCAGAGGAATGTTCTCTGTCAGCAGACTCCTTAGTGATGTTTGGAGTCCAGGTCTTGATACTGTGCAGGACCTGAGGCGCTCCTGGGCACAAAAGCTTTTCTCTGTCCCCCATTTCTTGAATACAGGAAACAGACTTCATCTGACCTCCAAGGCCTTCCCTAAGTTCCAACCAGGAGGTTCAAACAGATGCTAATTAGGGCAGGGAGTGGGGTGTGGAGATAAGGGAGAAAGGAACAATAGTACAGCCTTCCTGCAAGGTCCGGGTTCCCCTCAAGGGATATACATGACAACATTGTGAGCTGTTTTGCAGATACTGAAACCCTCACCAGGAGGGAGAAATTAACAGTTTGCTGCCCATCAGCACAGAGACCCCAGAATGGTAGCAACTGGAGGCGGATGATGCTGTCTCCCAATTACCTCACCACCAACCAATCAGAACATCCATGGGCTGATCACATCCTCTCTGAACCACTAATATAAAACTTCTCACTTTGTCCAAACTGGGACACACAGTTTTGAGGACATTAACCTGCTGTGGTCCCTTTTGCCTGGCAAAGCAATATAGCTATTCTTTTCTACTTCATCCGAAACTCTGTCTCTGAGATATATCAATAATTCGGCGTCAGGGTACAGAGGCTGGATTCGGCTTCAGTCGGGCAAGTACTAGTGAGGTTCCTGCCCCTCACCCTCAGTGTCCCTTCTCTGTCCACCTTTCCCAGACCCATCTCCCTCACCCCACCATCCATCCCCGCCCCCGGGACTCTGTCTCCTTTCAGGAGCTCTGGTTTCCGTCTGTTCAGGCTCCTGAGGGCAGGGAGTGAGCAGCAGTGGGAAAGCTGGACCCTGATGGTGATGGAGAGTGGAGAGAAGAGCCCTGGGCTTGGATGTTCCGAAGGGCTTCTCCTCATGGTAGACACAAAGGTCAAGGCGAGCCTGTGTGTGTGTGTTAGTTGCTCAGTTATATCCTACTCTTTGCCACCTGATGGACCTGCCGGGTTCCTCTGTCCATGGGATTCTCCAGGTAAGAATATTGGAATGGTTGCCATTTCCTTCTCCAGGGGATCTTCTTGCCCCAGAGAACCTGGATCTCCTGCATTGCAGGCAGATTCTTTACTGTCTAAACCTCTAGCGAAGCGCCAAGGTGAGGCTGAGTAGTCCAAATCCAGATTACCTGGCACAGGGTCTGAGGAAGTGCAAGGCATCTCTTGAGCGTCTTCTTTATCTTTTATTTGAGGGATCAGGTTGTCACTGGACACTGAGCAGAGAAAGAAAAGAAATTTCAGATCCCAGGACCCACCAGCAGGAACCAGAGGTGGGAGGAACAAGAACAATCTATTCTAGCAGGTAAAAACGATGGGCCAGCTGAGCACCAAGACTCCTCGAGGGTGCAGTAGGCAGGGAGGGAAAACAGTCCTTTCCTTTCTTTCTTTCTCCCCCTCCCTCACCTACTAGCCATGCTGCTTGGCTTGAGAGGTCTCAGTTCCCCAGCCAGGGATCAAATCCAGGCCCATGACAATGAAAGCACTGAGTCTTAATCGCTGTACTGCCAGGCAATCCCCAGTCACTTCCTTTCAATTAGTCTCTTATTGACGTAAATATAGCACTTATTTTGTTTTGAATCTAGAAGATGGACTCTTGTAATTGGCTTCGTGATTATGTTAACCTTGTGTGCATGCGTGCACGCTTAGTAGTGTCCGACTCTTTTTCGACCCCATGGACTATAGACACTAGGCTCTTCTGTCCATGGAATTCTCCAGGCGAGAGTACTGGAGTGAGTTGCCATTTCCCTCTCCCGGGGTTCTTCCCGACCCAGGGATTGAACCCACGTCTCCTGCATTGGCAGGCAGATTCTTCACCACTGTGACACCTGGGAAGCCCCTATGTTAACCTTATTTGGATGGTAATTTTAGATGAGTGGATAAAACATTTGGACCAAATAGGACCCTTTATTCCCAGTATGAGAGAGCTCAGAATCCATGACACCATTTTTAACAGCAGCCAACAATATTCCACAGTTACATTTTACATAATCAACGTGCTTTATCCTGGTGGTTGGGGGAGATAAATGACATAACTGTAGAAGTGAAATCAGGCCCAGCAACCTTTAAACATTTGATCATCTTTCCTAATAACTTCAATAACATTCCTCATAGAGTCCAAGCTATATGAAAATGAATCTGGTTTAAACAGATGTCCCTGTAATCAGAGGGTGAGCAATCTGTAAAGCATTGAGGCTGCCTGTTGCCCAAGTTACTTGTCAATTCAGAGCAGTATGTTTTCAGTGCTGGGTGGGCAGGGCTCTTGGACATCACAGTGTCAAATGGCTGTGACAGCATCCCTGACAAGAGGTCAAGTGCATTGACCTCTGTTTCTTTTTCCTTGTCACACTGGTTCTTTTTCCTGGGGTTCCTGCTACAGCCCTCTTGACTTACAGGCAAGCATTCTCCCTTCACAGCCACCTTGAACCCAGGCAAGTCAGCTCCAAGCAACATTGCTCTGAACAGGGACCGGGGAGTGTGGGCATCCTTTACGAATATTCATCACTTATTTGGGGTGTTGTCATTGGTCATTTATGTGTGGTGAGTGTTAGTCGCTCAGTCATGTCCAACTCTGCGACCCCATGGACTGTAGTCTGCCAGGCTCCTCTGTCCATGGAATTCTCCAGGCAAGAATACTGGAGTGGGCTGCCATTTCCTTCTCCAGGGAATCTTCCCAACCCAGAGATCGAACCTGGGTCTCCTGCATTGCAGGCAGATTCTTTACAGTCTGAGCTGCCAGAGAAGCCGGAAGAAAACCACTGTAGGTTACAGGGACAGGGTGTCAGGGAGAGGAGTGAACAGTTAAAATGCCAGGAGCCAGCAGAGTACAAGAGCAAAGAGCAGAGGCTTGGGCTGTTCTAGGGGTGGGAAGCAGGTGTTCTGGGCTCCAGGCCTCACCCAGGCTCCTGGCAGTGCCCACAGTGCTTCTTGGAAAGAGCTGTGTATGGTAGTGGGAGCTCGGGAAGAAGCAGGTCAACAAAGAGACGGGACCCTGGGGTTCCGGGGCCACAGGCACCCTAGGCTGGGGAGGCACTGGTGTTGGATGGAGTCTGTGTCTCACCTGGATGGAGCCTTCCTTCCTGGATGGTTCCCCGGAGAGCCACGGTGAGGCCGGTGGGGCTGGGCATCTCACGCAGGACCTCAGAGCTGTGCTGGGCAGGTGCTCTGGGCTTGCTGACACTGGGTGCACAGGGTGGGAGGCTCCGTAGGGGATATTGGCAGGGGAGACGCGGCAATAGCAGGGTCCTCGAGGAGCTCTTTCCTGCTGGGTTGGCTGGGGCTTCAAGAGGGATGGTTGTGTTTCTGCTCCAGCCTCCATGGGAAGTGACGACTGAGATTGGCGCAGGACCACACATAAGTACATCGGAATTGCTTGGGGAAGAGATTTCTTTCCTCTTTTTAACTTTATATTTTGTATTGAGGTATAGCTAATTAACAATGTTGTGATAATTTCAGGTGAACCATGAAGGGACTCAACCACGCAGATACCTGTATCCATTCTCCCCGAAACCCCACTCCCCTCCAGGGAGACATAACACTGAGCAGAGTTCCCTGTGCTATACAGGAGGTCCTTGTTGGTTATCCATTTTAAATACAGCAGTGTGTACATGTCCGTCTCAAACTGGGAAGAGATTTCTTTATACTTCACATTCAGTAGGACGAAGTCATAGAGGTATTCACTCTCTCACAGATGTGTAGAGTGAATCCATCATGCATTCATGGCCCTGGTAGATTTTCTTTCTTTGATGTGACCATTTAGTGTGATACAGCTGTTAACCTCTGATGTGACACCAGAGTGGTTTTCACACATGAAATTGAGATTGGTTTTCTACCCAGGGATTTAATTTTCTTTAGTTTCTCTCTAGTTTTGGCTTCAGAGTTTAGACAATTATGTCCAATGCTATAATTTTAAATGTTGTCCTTGTTTTAAGAAATAAACATCTCACACCTCTCTGGAGCAAATAAGAGACAATATAAATTCCTTCATGCTTCCCTGGTGGCTCAGTGGTAAAATAATCCACCTGCCAATACAGGAGATGTATGTGGGTTCGATCCCTGGGTCAGGAAGATCCCCTTTAGAAGAAAGTGGCAACCCATTCTAGTGTTCTTGCCTGGAAAATCCCATGGACAGAGGAGCTTGGTGGACCATAGTCCATGGGATCACGAAAGAGTTGGACACAACTTAGCAATTAAACAACAACAACAACAATTCCTCTGCACAGTGTATGTTTTAATTTGCGTCCAACTCTTTGCAACCGCATGAACTGTAGCCTGCCAGTTTCCTCTGTCCATGGGTCTCTCCGGGCAAGAATCCTGGAGTGGGTGCCATGCCCTCCTCCAGGGCATCTTCCCGACCCAGGCATCAACCCGGGGTTTCCTGCATTGCAGCTGGGTTCTTTACCAGCACAGTGTACTAGGACCCCTATATTCCAGTTTCTGCTCATTTCTGCAGACTCAGTTTCCATGCTTCCCTGCTTTGCACCCTGAGATCTGGCCACACTGAACTTCTCTCCCATCCCACAACCCCAGGGCCTGGGCTTTCTGCCTGCTGTTCCCCTGCATGTTCAGGGCTGGGTTTCTTTTTTGATTCTTCTCCATTTTGTCTCAATCAGTGAACAATAAAAGGAAAGTAAGGCCAGATTTTGGAGAGGATACTAGAACAAAATTGCAGAGTTGGATCCAGAAAGATGCTAGAGCTCAGTCAGGCTGGGGGTAGGGGGTGGGTTAGGAATATATTCAGTGCGTGCATCCCTTTGACTCTTAGGCTTACTTAGCCTGGCCTTTGAGAACTTGTTTCTCCTAGAACTGCCCTGATGCTGCTGTGATCTCAGGCCCACGTGCAGCTGTGCCGGCCTTGAGGAGGTCTCTTCTCTTCTGCTGCCCTTTAAGCTCAAGGAATCATTTCTCCCTTTGAGAAGGAGCCTCTTGATGGTAAAGTGTCAAAGAGCAGATGAAGAGCTGTGAACAATGGCGACTCCAGTAGTACGAATGCTACCATTCAGTGTGATTTGCTGATCCTTTCCTTGTGGTTCTCAGATAAATGAACCATATACTTTGACTAAACTAAGTGATTTAACTGCCTGCTTCTCTTACTCTTGCTTCTCTCTTCCCAGCAATGTCATTGCTCTTTTAATTCCATTTTATTAATTCAGTGCTTCTCTGGTTCGGGAAACTTCATTTTCTGCTTCTTACTCATACTATCTCTTTTTATCTCTGTGTCCACAATTCCTTCTCCCTTCTTCTTTAGCTAATTTTCTTTCCTCATTTAGCTTTATAATCTAGCAGACTGAATAGTGACTAAAGGACTTCCCTGGCAGTTCGGTCGTTAAGACTTCATTCACTTTCTAATGCTGGGGGTGTGGGTTCCATCCCTGGTCAGGGAGCTAAGATCCATCCCACATGACTCATGGCTAAAAAAACCCAAAACATAAAGCAGAAGCAATATTGTAACAAATTCAATGGACTTTGAAAATGGTCCACATCAAAGATAAATCTTAAATTAAAAAAATAGTAATCAAAACCTTGGACCCTAGTATTAAGAGATCCAAGTAGGACTCCTGGCTCTGCAGTTAGCAGACAAGTAACTTTGGGAAAGTTATTTTGAGCCTTAATTTCCTTATATGTCTCATGGGGACAAGAATGACTTCAAAGGATTGTTTTAAAGATGACATAAGATAATCGTACAAAGTGCCTGGGATAATGTCTGGCACACAGTAAGCCCTCAGAAAAAAAAAACAAAAAACCCAGCAACAAGGACCTACTGTATAGCACAGAGAACTATATTCAATATCTTGTAAAACTTATATTGGAAAAAAATTCTGAAAAGAAATATAAATATATAACTGAATCACTCTGCTCTATACTTAAGACTAACATAACATTGTGAATCAACTATACTTCAACAAAGAAAAAGAATGCTTATTGTTATCCATCCGAATCCATTTTCTGCCTTTCTTCCTCATTTTTCTTCCTTTATGCGTTCCCTTCCCTAGAGATTGTCCACTATGCTAAATTGTACAAGTCACCTCCCCTGCTCCCTCCCACCCCATGGAACACGTAAGACTGAAATGGTTGTGTCATCTAGAAATTCACTTTAGAGAACCAGAGCCAGGGGCTGTTTTCCTGCCATACTCATGAGAGAGAATGGTCCATCTCTTCCCAAAGAGAAAGTGGGGGGTTAAAGCACATACTCCTCAAGGCAGAAAACCAGTTTGAACTCTTAGCATAGCGACTTCTATCCTGTCCCTAAAGCCCCAGAAGTATTCATGAAGCCTTGGACTTCCCTGGTAGTCCATGGGTCAAGAACACACCTGCCAATGCAGGGAATGTGGGTTTGGTCCCTGATCTGGGAAGACCCCACAGGCCACAGAGCAGCTGAGCCCGTGCACCACGACTACTGAGCCTGTGCTCGAGAGCCCCTGCGTCGCAACTGCTCAAGCCTGAGTGCCCTAGATCCCGTGATCCTCTAGAAGAGAAGCCACTGTATCGAGAAGCTCAAGCACTGCAACGAAGTCCAGGCCCTGCTCACTGAAACTAGAGGAAGCCTGCTCAATGCATGCAAACCCGGGACAACCAAATGATAATAAATACATAAAATTTAAGAAAAAGAAGCCTCATACCTCTTGTGAAGCTACCGAGAGTCGTTATCAGGTTGGGGTATTCTTTCAGGTTAATTTGGCTGAACAATATCTTCAGAAATGATAGACTAAATGTCTTCTCCAGTTGGGTAAGAATGTTGTACACAACTCTGCATAAAGGGACCAGATTTTCCCAGGCTTCCATAGATTCCTTAAAAAGCAAAATAAAGGATTTTTATACATGATTATAAAATGGAATGGAGATTTATTACACATTTGCGGTTTTCTAAGCTGTAAGAAACTAAGATCATGGCATCTGGTCCCATCACTTCTTGGGAAATAGATGGGGAAACAGTGGAAACAGTGGCTGACTTTATTTTTTGGGCTCCAAAATCACTGCAGATGGTGACTGCAGCCATGAAATTAAAAGACGCTTACTCCTTGGAAGAAAAGTTATGACCAACCTAGATAGCATATTTAAAAGCAGAGACATTACTTTGCCAACAAAGGTCCGTCTAGTCAAGGCTATGGTTTTTCCAGTACTCATGTATGGACGTGAGAGTTGGACTGTAAAAAAGGCTGAGCGCCGAAGAATTGATGCTTTTGAACTGTGGTGTTGGAGAAGACTTTTGAGAGTCCCTAGGACTGCAAGGAGATCCAACCAGTCCATTCTAGAGGAGATCAGCCCTGGGTGTTCTTTGGAAGGAATGATGCTAAAGCTGCAACTCCAATACTTTCGCCACTTCATGCAAAGAGTTGACTCATTGGAAAAGACTCTGATGCTGGGAGGGATTGGGGGCAGGATGACAGAGGATGAGATGGCTGGATGGCATCACTGACTCGATGGACATGAGTCTGAGTGAACTCCGGGAGATGGTGATGGACAGGGAGGCCTGGTGTGCTGCGATTCATGGGGTCACAAAGAGTCGGACATGACTGAGCGACTGAACTAAACTGAAGCTGTAAGAAAGCAATTTTTGCTCTCTTAAGGAATTTAATGCAAACTGTGTAGCCAAACTCCCTAACATAGAGAAATCACATTTCTGTATGTTTACATTTGGAGTTTCATACATATTGATATTTGGGTGGTTATTCACAGGAGTTTAGCATTCTGGAAAATAAGTCTCTCTCGTGAACCTTATTTTAGGTAAAGAGAGAAATGTTAAGGAAGGAAAGTGGAGACAAAGACTGCTCCTGTCTAATTCTCCAAGAGTCTGGCCAGGACTCTTTAGCTGTGGACCTATGAATTGGTCACAAGTGGCAATTCTGTGGATTTCTTGTTAGCCTCTGCTCTCCCTTTCCTTCTCTCATGAACTTGAAATGCCCTAAATGGGAAATCAGAGAAATCCTCCTGAGAGGTTGGCCAAGAGGAGAAACATGGCAGGAGAGAACTGACTGAAAAATACTTGTTGAGCAATGGCTTGGTTTGGTGAGCAATGGCTGGGTTTGGGTATCTAGCAACAGATAAGACCAACATGGTGCTACCGTGTTGGGGGAGGGGTGCTATTAGGTTGAAATGATAGGCATTAAATAATAAACGCAAATTAAATAAATACCCAATTCCTATCAAAAGCAGTGTTATGAAGGAAAGTGTAATTTGCTATGACGAAGAATACTGAGGGGGACTTAATTAGATGAGTGGGCCAAGGATGCCTCTCTGAGGAGTGATGAGAGAGTTAATTCTTAGGTAGATTGATAAGGAGTCCAGGGCCCTCAAGGAGGAAGGGGTCTGGGGTCCTTGAGAAGGAGAAAGGCGTCTGGGGCTCTCAAGGAGGAGAAAAGGACAAATGCTTTTTTCTACACTGCTTTGTCTTAGTCACACAGATGTTATTTTCCTTAACTTCAGAGCTAATGATTACATAGTTAGAACTGGACATGGAACAATAGACTGGTTCCAAATAGGAAAAGGAGTAGGTCAAGGCTGTATATTGTCACCCTGCTTATTTAACTTCTATGCAGAGTACATCATGAGAAACGCTGGACTGGAAGAAACACAAGCTGGAATCAAGATTGCTGGGAGAAATATCAATAACCTCAGATATGCAGATGACACCACCCTTATGGCAGAAAGTGAAGAGGAGCTAAAAAGCCTCTTGATGAAAGTGAAAGAGGAGAAGGGAAAAGTTGGCTTAAAGCTCAACATTCAGAAAACGAAGATCATGGCATCTGGTCCCATCACTTCTTGGGAAATAGATGGGGAAACAGTGGAAACAGTGGCTGACTTGGGCTCCAAAATCACTGCAGGTGGTGACTGCAGCCATGAAATTAAAAGACACTTACTCCTTGGAAGAAAAGTTATGACCAACCTAGATAGCATATTCAAAAGCAGAGACATTACTTTGCCAACTAAGGTCCGTCTAGTCAAGGCTATGGTTTTTCCAGTAGTCATGAATGGATGTGAGAGTTGGACTGTGAAGAAGGCTGAGCACTGAAGAATTGATGCTTTTGAACTGTGGTGTTGGAGAAGACTCTTGAGAGTCCCTTGGACTGCAAGGAGATCCAACCAGTCCATTCTAGCGGAGATCAGCCCTCAGATTTCTTTGGAAGGAATGATGCTAAAGCTGCAACTCCAGTACTTTGGCCACCTCCTGTGAAGAGTTGACTCATTGGAAAAGACTCTGATGCTGGGAGGGATTGGGGGCAGGGGGAGAAGGGGACGACAGAGGATGAGATGGCTGGATGGCATCACTGACTCGATGGACGTGAGTTTGAGTGAACTCCGGGAGTTGGTGACGGACGGGAGGCCTGGTGTGCTGCGATTCATGGGGTCGCAAAGAGTCGGACACAACTGAGCGACTGAACTGAACTGAATGATTACACAACAAAACTCATCTTGAACTCTCTACTAAGGATTATATAACAACAATGTATCTTGCTCGAGGACATGTTTCTCCTTCTTAAAACCAACCTTCTGACTTGTCTTGTTATCTTAAGACTGTATGTTGTGGGAGTGGGTCTGCTAAGACCTTTCCACTGTTAGTTCAAATCTTGTTAATTTAAGATATATGTTGTGGAAGTGGGTTTGGTAAAAGTATACAAGGCCTTGATAAGAGTAGTGGATGGGGCACTCTTTGTCCCCCTTCTGGTGTCTATGTCAGAAACTTTCTTTGTCCTTTTCACTTTAATAATACTCTGCTACACAAAAGCTCTTGAGGGATCAAGCATGGTCCCTGGTCCTGAAGCTTAATCTTCTTTGGAGATCACAAATCCAACATCATTCACTGTAAGATATCAGTGACACCCTGATCATGATCTGAAAAGGGGTTGGATCCAACTGGGCCAAGACTGGGGTAAGATGGTCCTACCACTGCTAGCATTTTTCTGGGGCTCAGACTCTAGGGGCTCAGGAAAGGCTTTAAGCAACCTAAATTATATGGAAAGAATCTCACTTTGTCCACATAACCGTATCTCCCACTGTCTGCCTTGCTTCACATCAGAATGGACTTTGAGTGACAAACTCTTATGGATTGAATGGTGCCTCCTTCTATCTAAAGATACGTCTGCTTGAAACCTGTGAACGAGATGGTGTTTGGACAAAGGGTCTTGCAGATATAATAAAGTTAAGAATCTTAAAATGAGACCATCCTGGATTATGGTGGGCCCTAAATCACAGTGACAAAGTGTCCTTGTAAGAGAAGAAAAAGGGGGAGGCACAGAAGAGAAGGCAGTGTAGGGATGGAAAGAATGTGTGAAGTGAAGTTTCTATAAGCTGGGTTCACCTTGGAGTGCCGGCAGTAGAAGACAAAGGAATTCAGGGAACGGATTGTTCCTCAGAGTCTTGAGAAGGAACCAGCTCTGCCAACACCTTGATTTTGGACTTCTGGACCTCAGAACTGTGAGAGAACATATTTCTTTGTTTTAAGCCATCTAGTTTGAAGTCACCTCCCTTGGACACCTTCTTTCCCTGGTAATGACCATTTTAGTCTGGAACTTTCAAATTCTAGAAGCTCTGGAGTGTTGTGATTTGAGACCTCAACAGTCGGGCATTCTTGGTGGGGGTGGGTTGCCATGGCAAAGCGCCAAGTGACTCACCCTGTACAGTCTCTCAGTGATGAAGGAGTTGTCTCGGAGGCCTTCGAAGAAGGGAAATGGCTTGTTGATGGCATAAGCGATCTCCAGCTTCTGATGTATGAAGTGCTGAAGAAGAGCCTCTTCCAAGGCCCTGGTCATGGTGGCTCTCCTACAAAAGAGGCACAAGAAGAAAGGAGAAGCAGAGATTTTGCAGAGTTAGGGGAGCCACTCTCTGTGTTGCACAGGCATCTGGAGACAGGCATTCTGGTCCCCAAAGGCATCCCTTAGCGGTCCGCAAAGCCACCTCTGCTGAAAAGACTCATGAGCATAGGAAGCAGTGACAACCCTCAGCAACACAAAGTGGGCAAAGTGACCCACAGTGTGACACAGGAATCCCGAAGGGGCAGCTGGTAATAAACAGAGCCACTATGTACCGAGTGCTTCCTGTGTCCATTTCACATCTCAGAACAGACGTGGCCGTGGGACATCACAGTAGTTGACCATCTATAGGCCATGCAAAAATATCAATAAGTTACAATAGGAAGAAAATGCACCTTTGACATTCTTGAAAAATTGTTGAGAAAAGGGAAGCAGTAACAAAACATTCAATCACCTAGAGATTTTTTAAAAAACAAAATAAACACAGATCTTTTTTTCCAACTTTGTATCGAAGAGAAAATTGAACTGTAATTAAGGAGACACAGGAGACTCGAGTTCAATCCCTGGGTCGGGAAGATCCCCTGGAGTAGGAAATGGCAACCCACTCCAGTATTCTTGCCTGGGAAATTCCATGGACAGAGGAGCCTGGTGGGTTGTAGTCCATGGGGTTGCAGAATTGGACATGACTGAGCAGGCACGCATAATGATTTTCTAGGTATTTAATCCTAGTGGCAGATTGAGCGCCCCTGTCTCTTTCTCCTCATTCCCAAATATGTTAAGTTTAACAGAAAAAAAATATGTTGCAAAAAACAATCATCACAGCAGTACTAGAAAACAAGAGAAGATGCTATCAAGATAATCGTGAAAAAGTCCTAGAAGATAGAGAACCAATGAGAAAGGAACTAACTCTGCACCATCTGCATAGGGGAAGGATATTGCAAAGATCAGCACAGAGCCAGGAAGCACCAGAACGACCACTTGCTGAGACGAGGAAGGGGCCCTGAATGACTAATCATACCACATCATTCAGAGCAGAACATCCATCATACTCCTCACTCTTCATCTGTTGTGACTGCCAAGGAAGTGCTTGAGGCACAGAGAGCTTAAATAACTAGCCTCAAGTATTTGGTGGCCAGGCAGAACTCATCAGACCAAAATCCCATTTCTCACTAGTGCAAGATATGGCAGACATCTCACAGAGAAGTATTCAGGTGCGTATTATGTAAAAGGGTCTTAAAAATGAATGAGCAAAGACAAACATTCAGTAAGGGAAAAACAAAACAAAAGACATACACAGACAATTGAGTCAAATGCGCAACAAATATAGAAAAAACATGGTAACTCTATAGTAATCAGAGCAGCGTAAGCAAAGACAACTTGGTAACTTTTGCCTGTCAATTGGTCAAGATACAAATAATAGCAATAATCATAGACACTCCTGGTCCAGATACAAACAGGTCCCAACATTCTGGAGATTAATTTAGTAACCAGTACCAAATACCCTAAAATATGTACACTCTTGAGCCCTAAATTCCATTTCTGGGAATTTATTTCAAGAAAATAATCATGAATGTGCTTCAAGAAAAAGTATTGAAAAGTGGATACACTAGAGCAGAAATGAAATATCCTCTCTTGAGTTTCTCTTTCCCACTTGCTTTCCAGCTACAGAAAGTTAGGACCAAACAGGCGCCATGACAGGCTTCAGGGGGCCAAGGTAGGCCTAAGTCTCCTTTACAGAGGGGCTGAGTTATTGCCAAGGAGGAGCTGAGATCATCCTCTGCAGGTGCCAGGACTCGACCAATCCGTATACTCCCTGTAGCCTGGTTCAAGCTTATCAGGACAAGGATGAAAACCCCCCTGAGAAAGCCCGCACACGTGAAAATCTAGCCAATTAGCAGATGCTAAGGAACCCTTGTGACCAATCTGCCCCTGTCAACTCCCTGTCTTTGTTTTAACCCTATAAATACTCCTGTAATTCAGGGCTCGGGGCCCTTGTTCCACTCCATTGCATTGGATGACACTTGGGCCCTGGCTCGAGCTAGAAATAAATTCCCTTTTTTGTGTTTGCATTGCTGTGGATGTCTTGTTCTCTCAGTTCTGGGGATTGGGACCTTGGGCATAACACTTCTAGTCACTGGTACAGTGACTAATGAATGAGCTGCCCGTTGGGGTCAGAGTGCAGGATCACCCTTCATGGACAATGAAGGTAGAGAACAAAACTTGAGTTCCAACCACAAAAACAAACTAGAATTTAGGGGAAAAAGGACTGAGCTGCATTTGCTTCCCCTCGTCATCTGTCTTCTTTTAAACTGTCTCCTCTTAAATCCCACAGTCCCCTCTCTGACTCTTTGGAAAATACTATTTTACAAAGAGAGAGAGTCACAGTTGAAATTACTTAGTTTTATGCAGCAGCTGCAGCGGCTGCCAGGACACGAACGGTAAAAGCCAATCACCCAAAGTGAATACAGCAGCCTAGACAAAAACTCACCTGGATGCTGAGATGGCTAGGTGTTCGTGCCCCCTTCCAGATCTAGCGGCTGGTCTGGGGTGGCTCCTGGGAGACTGAGAAAAGGGCAGAGAGATACCAGTGGGCAAAACAGGAAGTCTCTGCTTTGCTACACACGAGGAGGGCCTGGCTTCCAAGAAAGGAAAGTGAAAGTAGTTGGGCCGTTCAGCAGAGCTGCCTCGCTGTCTGCAGCCTCCCTCTACCTCCGCAAACTGGTGAGGTTCCCAGGGCGTGTGGGGGCTGGGGAGGGGGATTGCGAGGATCGCTGCTTATCGGTACCATCCTGGGAGGCGGGTACAGAGGGGAGGAGGCCTTGGGGTCAGCCCCTGGGTCCCCAGGAACTGGGAATCTGCCGTCTGTTTGCCTCCCTACCCACTTCTGTATTTCCCCAGGACTCCTCTTCCTTCTATACTTTTTGGAGTAATGAAAATGTACCTAAACTGAATTGTGGTGATGGTGATGGCAACACAACTAAATAAATTTACTAGAGATTATCAAATTTAAGGGAAAAAAACAAAGCAGAGGTGAGGTGACTCAGAAATGCCTGTACTTTGTCAGGATAAAATTACTACCTAAGAAAACTGAAATCAAAGGAAACCCGAACACAAACTGAAATCATGCTGTGACAGGCAGGCCTCCAGGCAGGAAAGTGTCTTTGAATAGGCTGGCAGGTGGGAGCTGGGAGCGTGTGTAACCCAGATCTAGGGCAGAGTTGGGGCCAGGAGATGCCTCCAGGGAGGCAGGGAATACCCACTCTGTACAGCCCATTAAAGATGTATGGCAAAACCAATACAATATTGCAAAGTAATTAACCTCCATTTAAAATAAATAAATTTATATTAAAAAAAATAATAAAGTGATCTGGAGAAAAAAAGATTTCTAATATGCAATGTTGTATAGGGTCTATAAGAAATCCTTTAATGTGAGAATCTCTTTAACTTTCTTTAAATCACTGCTTACTCCTTGGGAGAAAAGTTATGACCAACGTAGATAGCATATTAAAAAGCAGAGACGTCACTTTGCCAACAAAGGTCCATCTAGTCAAGGCTATGTTTTTTCCAGTAGTCATGGATGGATGTGAGAGTTGGACTATAAAGAAAGCTGAGCACCAAAGAATTGATGCTTTTGAACTGCGGTGTTGGAGAAGACTCTTGAGTGTCCCTTGGACTGCAAGGAGATCCAACCAGTCCATCCTAAAGGAAATCAGTCCTGGGTGTTCATTGGAAGCACTGATGTTGAAGCTGAAACTCCAATACTTTGGCCACCTTATGTGAAGAGCTGACTCATTTGAAAAGACCTTGATGCTGGGAAAAATTGAAGGCGGGAGGAGAAGGGGACAACAGAGGATGAGATGGTTGGATGGCATCACTGACTCAATGGACATGAGTTTGAGTAAACTTGGGGAGTTGGTGATGGACAGGGAGGCCTGGCGTGCTGCGGCTCATGGGATCGCAAAGAGTCAGACACAACTGAGCGACGGAACTGAACTGAAATTACTGATGCTCAAATGTATTCAGTCCATGGGTTCCCCTACCAGGACACACATGCTGTCCTATCCCTCAGGAAAAAGAAAACAAAACAAATGGAAAACACAGTTCTAAGGTCTAAGAATCCTTGAAACCAAGGTTATCCTACATGGGCAAGAGCTCAATTTTATTGAAGTGTAAAATACATCCATTGTTAGTGTGCATATGATGAGTGTTTACAAATACAGTTACAACAACAGTTAAGATACAGACCAATTCTATCACCCCAGAAAGTTCCCTCCTCTCCGACCCCAGCATCAGGCAATCGCTGATCTACTTTTTCTATGACTATAGATTTGCTCTGCTTGTATTAAAGTTTTACATAAATGGAAACACCCAGGATGCACTTTTGGATGTCTGGCTTCTTTCGAATCACAATGCTTTTGAGATTCATCTTTGTTGTTGAAGGGCCAGTAATTTTTTTCCTCTTTAGGTGTGTGGCCCCGCCCCATCCCGTCTGATCACCGCCACGTCACCAGGATAATCCATCTGTGTGATGTTCTTTGAGAGGCCCAGGTGATCCAGATCTGTTTTGACTGTGTTATGACAAAGGACAGGTGAGTTAATATAACTCCAAGAAAAGCTGTGAATGAATAATCTTATCTGTCCTGTGAGAATAAAAAGTTTCTGATCCCCCTTTTTAATCTGAATGGAAAGAATATATCTGTCAAATCAGTGGCCACATACATGACCTGGGCTGGGGATCTTACTGCCTAGACTGCCTATTTTCTTATTCCAGTCCTCTAGCCTTCTTATAAATTCTTTGAGCTACCCAATATACTTCTAAGAAATTGATTTTCTGCCTGAGTTAGTCTGAGTCAGTTTTGGTTAATTGTACCCCCACATCCCAACTAATTAAAAAGTTGGTTGTTGCTTTTGAGTTGCCAAGTCATGTCTTACTCTTTTTTGAACCCATAGACTGTAGTCCACCAGGCTCCTCTGTCCATGGGGTTTCCCAGGCAAGACTATTGGACTGGGTTCCCTTTTCTTACTCCAGGGGATCCTCCTGATCCAGGGATCAAACCCATGTCTCCTGCTTGACAGTCGGATTCTTTACCACTGAGACACCCAAAAAGCTGGTAGCAGACAGTGAATTGTGGGCAACGGATCTTCACAGAACTGTCATCAATCTGAGATGGGTTATCTGACCTAATTAGACATAAATAAATAAAAACATAAATAAAAACATAAATAAACCAATAGTGTTCAAAGATGAGTAGACATTGGTAAGTTAACAGCAAATTAACTAATAACATTGGATTGTGATCAGGACTCTGCAATTCACACGTCTAGTCCAAGTGTCAGATCTTAGCACACTTAACAAAACGGAGAGACATTTTTTCAAGTAGAAACAAAGTGTTAACTTGCCTTCGGAGATTATCACCTACTGAGTCTGGGTGGGAGAAAAGAGCGAGGAGGCAGGTCGGAGTCTCCTCATCCCCCAGGGCATATGGAAGAAAAAGGAGACAACGCTACCCCTCCATTGCGAGCCAGGGGCCATCTGATGGTCATCGGTGGGCTTGCACCAGGCATCCCTGATCTTATCCTAGAGACACTGATTCTCTAGTGAACACAGAGGAAAATTGACAGTGGGAAAACAGAAGCTAAAGTTCCTATCATTATCTGGCTAATGCAAAATATTGCCAAGTAAAGCCTTCTTGTAAATTTGGCAGAAATACCCTCTAAGCCCTAATCTTACCACCATTAGCTGAGGAACACCAAAGACCTTGTGCTTATAAGCAAAAAAGGCGGCATATTTATGCCAGCTGGCCTAGTCCGTGTCCGACTTTGTTGGGGCCACTGTGCCCAATGGAGTTAAAAAACCAAGGACAGCAATGCCCGACAGAGGCAGAGTTTACTAGCCTCTTTGCCAAAAAAGTGAGGGAGAGAGAGAGGTGGACAGTCTCATGTACGTCAGCACCTGGTAGGCACACAGACCCTGCCCACTGGGCTCATCACGTCCTGGTACCTGGAATCTGGCCCAGCCAGATTCGTGTTCACTTCTTTGGGGGAAAGAGAACAGTCGAGGGTAGAGAGGTAGAAATCTTCTGCCCCCTATACTTGGAAAACATATTTATGCAGATTTTCGAGCACCTCTATAGTGAGCCAGAAGCACTGGAATTCAGTGAGACATACTTGGCAAACATACTACTTGGAGGTTCCCTGTTCTCACCTACTTGACTCTCACCAAGACCCTGGATTCTATAGACACCTTGACTCTCATTCACCTCTATGCTTGACTCATTGTCCTGCCTGGATTTCTATTCCTCTGGTTTTATTTATTTATCTGTGTTTTGCCCCTGTTCCTTTATCTTTCGACTTGACGCTGATGTGATGTGCTTTTCCTGAGCCTGTTAAGTCGCTTCAATCCTGTCTGACTCTTTGAGACCCGGTTGGGCTCCTCTGTCTGTGAGATTCTCCAGGCAGGAGTACTGGAGCGGGTTGCCACGCCCTCCTCCAGGGGATCTTCCAGACCCAGGGATGGAACCAGCTTCCCTTATGTCTCCTGCATTGGCAGGTGGGTTCTTTACCACTAGCTCTACCAAACTTTTCCAAAGTTGCTTCAAATCCTTTACAAAATGAGAGCAGGGTATAAATGAAAAAATGATGTACAAACATACACGGAACACACTTGTTGCTAGCATCATCACCTTGTCCTTTAAGATGTAGAGAGTCTCAGTTCTAAACCCTGCTCCCATCCAATGAAAAGCCTGTCACTTTGAGATTTCAGAGACTAGTTGAAGCTCAATTTTTTTTCTAAGCACTCCTGGCTGCATTTGAAAAGTGCCCATAGATTCAAGAAAACTTAGGATTGCACATCAGGCTTCTCTGCCCAAACTTAGCTCTTCCTTCTGGTTGCAGGAGTTGGGAGAGGTCTTTCTGGCCTCTGGCTGCTTTCCAGAAATTTGAAGCATATTTTCTCCAGCATTTCAGTTCTCTCCAGTCCTGGGTCTGAATGAATACTGGATCTGAATACTGGGTCTGATTCATCCAATCCAGGCTTACTACTGTGCCGGGTCAGCCCATGGGCCTATGAGAAAATCTGAAATGCCTGGCTTCCCTTTTTTTTCTTCTCACAGCCACCTTGGCAGGGGGCAGGAGCAAATGTGGTTTCTTCCTCCTGGTCAGCTCTGTGCCACTTCACCTCAAAACACGTCTGATCTGTTTGAGTTCAAGGAGTTTTCCTTCCCTCTCTTCTTTGCAGGAGCGAGGGGTGCTCTGTTCTTCCTCCCTGGGGGCTGAGACTGGGAGTGTTACCCCCAAGTCTCGAAATCTCCCAGTGACCACCAGGAAGCCAATATCCGATGCAAAAGCAAGGGAGTTTTTATTACCAAGCTCGAGCTGGGGCTCCCACCGATACCGACGCAGCAGCTATAGGGAGGAGCCCCGAACTCTGGGTTTCATTGCTTATGTAGGGTATTCTCGCGCGAAAAATTTGAAAAACGGGAGTTTCCAGATTGGTTACCTTCTGTGGAAGGGTTAGGTGTTGGGTTCTGTCTGGTTTTAATTTCCCCGAGCTGGCCGAGGTTGCTGATTGGTTTGCAGGTGGTGGGGTGAGGTCAGGGGATTTCCAAAGGCTCTTTTCCTGGAACCTTACAAAATGGAGTAGCTTAGATTCTTCAGGAGGAGGAAAGACCAGCGTGTTGAAGGCACCCAGTTCAGCTGTTTCACTTTTCTTTTACCCTTTAGGTGCCACACCCGAGGGGCTGATAAATGGGCAAACTTTCTCATCACAGCTCCGGGAAAGGACAGAGGCAGCGAAAATCTAAGCAAGAGTGATCTGGGGCTGGCTCCATGGTCTAAGAAGAAGATGGCAAGTGCAGGCAGCCCCTCTAACCGCAGGTTAGTCCTGGCCTCCTGTGTCCTGCGTCTCTTGTAAGGAGAGAGCATGTCCCGGTGTCCATGCCTGTTATTTCTGTCTACCCAGTCTCAGCCTGCAGGTACAAACAGAATGAGACGACAGATCAATCAGTCAATGAGTGAAGGCGATTTCAAAAATGGCGGTGGGTTAGCCGTGGGGGAAACGGAAGGACACCTTGACTGACACCCCCTTCTTATTTTCCTATGACTGCCACAAAGCTGGGTGGGCCCTGATGGAATTCCCTGGTCCCTCGGAGGCTTGCAGCAAGGCTGGGTGAGCCCTCTGAGCCCTCTCATTTCC
Source organism: Capricornis sumatraensis (assembly GCF_032405125.1). Classification (NCBI taxonomy): domain Eukaryota; kingdom Metazoa; phylum Chordata; class Mammalia; order Artiodactyla; family Bovidae; genus Capricornis; species Capricornis sumatraensis. Next base: position 162,829,407 of record NC_091071.1, read on the forward strand.
CCCAATGCCTTCTCCATCCCTACCTCCAAAGACAATTCTAGCCAGGAAGCATCTTTTTAGAAATATTAACATCCAAGTCGATCGCCCAACCGTTGTTAAAAATGTTGCGCAGTTTCTGGGTAGTGAGGGGTACCAGTTTTGTCAGAGCCTCGAGTCTGAGAGTCAACTCAGGAACTCGCTGGGAGGAACTGAAAGTAGATGGGGCTCAACATGAATGAGTGCAAACAGGCAGGGAGGGGGCAGCTGTCTTTTCTATTCTGGGATGTTTTACACATCCGGCTAGAGAAAGAGGGAAATTATCTTTGAAAAAGAGCAGACTTACTGTCAACCATCAATCTATTTTTCATGGTAAACAATTTCAGCAGTGGAAAAGTGTATGATAACTCCTCTAACCTGGGCTGCCAAGCTGAGGATATTTCTGGCAGTAGCTGGGCCCCTGTGGTGCAGCCTGCCAGGTCCTTAGTGCCCAGCGCCCTTTCTCCTGGAGGCTGACTGCATCCCTGCTCCCACTTGCTCCTGAGAGATGGGAGAAAGAGCCAGTGGAGCTTGAAGTCCAGCTAGCCTTTGGCTTCCAGGCAGGAAAAGAAAAGCTCTGAGAGGTGAGGGTGGGGTAATGCTGATCTCATAGAATGAGCTAGGAGGGGGTACATCGACTTCTATTTTCTGGAAGAGGTTATAGTTGAAGTGGTTTGGTAGAATTCACTAATGATACCACTGGGCCTGGTGCTTTCTTTTTTGGAAGGCTGTTAGTTATTGATTCAGTTCCTTTAATAGATACAGACCTATTCAGATGAGCTATCTCTTTGTGTGAGTTTTGGCAGTTTGTTTCAAGGTTTGCCCATTTTATCCAATTTGTAGGGATAGCGTAATCTGTAGTATTATTTCTTTATTATCCTTTTAACGTTCATAGGATTAATAGTGATGAGCCCTGTTTTGTTTTTGATATTGGCAATTTCTGCCATCATTTTCTTTATTAGTTTAGATAGAAGTTTATCAATTGTATTGACTAAGAAAGTTAGCTTCTGGTTTCATTGGTTTATTTCTGCTTTCCTGTTTCAGTGTTATTTATTATTACCTGATTTTTATGATTTCTTTTGCTTGCTGTAGGCTTAAATTTCTCCTTTTTCTCTAGTTTCTTCAGATGGAAGCTTATATTATTGATTTAGATCTTTCTTCTAATATGTATTTTAACACCACATGTCTCCCCAAGCACTTTTGTGCTGCATTCTGTAACTTTTGTGAAAGTGTGTTTTCATTTTAATTTTGTTCTAAATAATTTTAAATTTCTCTTGAGACTTCTTTGATTCTAGAAATAGGCTATTTTGTCTTTAAGTATTCTGGAATTTTCAAAATACACAGGTATATTTCTGTTATTTCTTTTATTGTTGTCTGAGTATATATATATATATTTTGATTCATTTTCCTTTTAATTTGTTAAGATAAGTTTTACAGCGCAGAATGTGGTACATTTTAGTAAATATTTCATGTGAGCATAAGTGGTGTGTATATTTTGTCACTGTAGAATAAATAGTCTTTAAGTGGCAAGTAAATCAGATTGGCGGTGCTGTTCAGGTCAACTATATTTTTACTTACTTTCTGCCTCTTTGTTCTACCAATTACTAAAAGAGGGGTATTGAATTCTCCAACAGCAGGAGTGGATTTGTCTATTTCTTCTTGTAGTTCTATCAAATTTTGTCTCGTATTTTGATGCTACTTAGATTACTTGCATATACATTAAGGATTACTAAATCTTCTTGGAGAGATTTGCTCTTTATACAACACTTCTCTTTGTCTCTGAAATTTTCCTTACTCTGAAGGAGTACGTCAAGGCTGTATATTGTCACCCTGCTTATTTAACTTATAAGCAGAGTATATCATGAGAAACGCTGGGTTGGAAGAAAAACAAGCTGAAATCAAGATTGCAGGGAGAAATATCAATAACCTCAGATATGCAGATGACACCACCCTTATGGCAGAAAGTGAAGAGGAACTGAAAAGCCTCTTGATGAAAGTGAAAGAGGAGAGTGAAAAAGTTGGCTTAAAGCTCAACATTCAGAAAACGAAGATCATGGCATCTGGTCCCATCACTTCCTGGGAAATAGATGGGGAAACAGTGTCAGACTTTATTTTTGGGGGGCTCCAAAGTCACTGCAGATGGTGAGTGCAGCCATGAAATTAAAAGACGCTTACTCCTTGGAAGAAAAGTTATGACCAACCTAGATAGCATATTCAAAAGCAGAGACATTACTTTGCCAACAAAGGTCCGTCTAGTCAAGGCTATGGTTTTTCCAGTAGTCATGAATGGATGTGAGAGTTGGACTGTGAAGAAGGCTGGGCGCTGAAGAATTGATGCTTTTGAACTGTGGTGTTGGAGAAGACTCTTGAGAGTCCGTTGGACTGCAAGGAGATCCAACCAGTCCATTCTGAAGGAGATCAGCCCTGGGATTTCTTTGGAAGGAATGATGCTAAAGCTGAAACTCCAGTACTTTGGCCACCTCATGCGAAGAGTTGACTCATTGGAAAAGACTCTGATGCTGGGAGGGATTGGGGGCAGGAGGAGAAGGGGACGACAGAGGATGAGATGGCTGGATGGCATCACTGACTTGATGGACGTGAGTTTGAGAGAACTCCAGGAGTTGGTGATGGACAGGGAAGCCTGGCGTGCTGTGATTCATGGGGTCGCAAAGAGTCGGACACGACTGAGCGACTGAACTGAACTGAACTGAACTGAGGTTTTCTCTGAAATTAATATAGCTACTACAACTTTCCTGTGGTTAATGCTGGCATGGCATTTCTTCATCCCTTCACTTTTAACCCATCTGTGTTTCATATTTAAGATTCCTTTCTCAAAGACAATATATAGTTGGGTGTTATTTTTCACTCTGTCAATCTCTGTCTTTTATCCATATATTTATACCATTCATATTTAAAGTGATTATTCCTGTGGTTGGATTAAAATCTACAATCTTTTAATTGTTTTTTATTCATTGTGCTTATTTGCTTCCATTTTTCCCCTTTCTTTTTCTGCCTGTTTGTTTAATTGAACATTTTGTGATTTTATTTTCTCTTCTCTCTTAGTCCATCAGTTATACTTCTTTTAGAACATTTTATTGGTTACTCTAGAGTTTGCAATGTATATTTCCAACTAACCATATCTACTCTGAATTAAGCAATATTGCTTCATGTTTGGTGCTATACATCAACACATTTTGTCTCTCCTATTTTCTTTGTATTTCCCTAAGAATTTATTAAATAGAGCCTTGCAGCTCTTTCAGCTATAATCCTCACTTACTATTATACTGGAGCCCTCTTGATGAAGAGGTAAGGTACAGAGAAAGCATTCTTTAGTCTTATGATTAAATTTCAATCTTGTAGAGGAACTGTGTTCCAAGACTGTAATTTTTAAAATGACTTCTTAGATATTTTCCCTTTCCTCACTCCATTAAATGAGATAGAAGCCTAGAATGAGCTGGATTTTGAGGTAATTGCCCTTCCCCTGTCCCCAGGAGTTTCTCATTTTCCTGTAAATCCACGTTCAGCCTCCATTTAAACTTACCATTCAAGTGTTTCTGAGGTCTATGACTCTAAGTGGCTTCTACCAGATAACTGGTCTCATCTGTGATTCTCTGGATTTGTCTATCAATCAGTTTTGGGGGTGACAGTTTGCCCTATCACCTCAGTTTTCCTGTATGTACATGAAATTCATTGATTTTTCAGGTTGTTTAGCTTTTTTCTTTTTGTAAGGATGTCATTGATGACTTCTTAGGTCTTTACATTGTTAGAACTGAAACCAAAAGTTGAACTTTTAAAACCACTACAAGTTAGATTTTTTTTCTTAAAACTTTTATATTAAAATTATGGTTCTATTGTAATATTATCTTATAGCCAGAACATGTAACCTATTTAATTTCTCCTTGTTATTATTTATTTAGATCAATTCAGGGCCCAATACTTGGTATGTTCTTGTGTTTATGACCAAGTTATTAATACATATATTTTGCAATTTAAAAAACGTATATCCCATATATCTTTTTAAATACACTGTGGAGTTAAAAATTGAAAGTAAAATTTTTTAACAACCTTGAAAGATTTGTCTATTAGTAGTCTTAAATGTTATTAAAATACAGATATTGTGAATTTTGCTCTCTGTCTTGTTTACAGTTCTTTAATGTCATTTGTCCATTTTTTTACTTTTAACATTTTTAATGTCATTTAGTTTTTGTTGTAGCTTTGGTAGTTGTATCACAGCTAAATTGTATCTTTGATAGATGAAAATTTAATCTACATAAAATGACACATATCTTCTTGCTTACAAATTTTGAGAGAACTTTTAATATCTAATGCCTCTCCATTTTTCTCCATTTAAGAAAAACAGTATGTTTCTTTACTTTTATCTTTTGTAAGATTTATAGTCTCATTTTCATTCTATTTGTTACCCGTATGATTTCTAATTAATTCTCAAGTATATGTTTCTCTAATTCAACACATCAAATGTGAAGCCAGCCCATTTGAGTTTATTGTCTTTGAAATAAATAATTTAACTCAGTTTTTTAACTTGCCCAGATTTGGTTTGTTAAAATTTTTACTATACCCTGAAGTTTTAGATTAAGTTTACTTTAAGTTTAGTATAGGTTTACTGCATTTATTACCATATGCAGTGTATATCCTCTCTTTCTAGAATAGGTCTTCTGAAATTCTTTGTGTGAAATATTACTAGGAATTCCAAAGAGTTAGCTTTTGCTCATGTAGATTATAGCTATTAATATTTACTATATGAGAAAGTAGAACTTTGGACAATCAAAAATATTTATTCATTAATTTAATAATAATAATGATGGTGAGGAACTCATTACTTGGTAACATAAATGACATATTTTATGAAAAATAACTATGTCTTCTAAAATAAGCTAAATTAGTGAGATTAGTGATGTTCACATTTTTGCAAATCTAATAGCTGATTCTGTAGAGTACAGCTTGATTCTCCTATCTGCTTCTTCATTCGGTCTCTTGTGATACCACTGGCAATGTATTCTCTGGAAAAAGTTACTATACATTTGTAAGAGGACGAGAGAAAAAAAGGGTAAATAACATCTTATATGAAAATAGTTTTGGCTTTGATGACACCTGAAAGGGTTTTCCACAAAATCCCCAGGGTCCCCAGACCACACTTTGAGAATTACTGTTGTAAAATAATTTTGAGATGTACTTTTTGTTTTCAAATGAAATTTACAGTTTTCAGACATTAGTATTTTAGCTGTTTTTAGTAATGCCTTCCACTTCTTGTATAACAGAACTTGTGGGTATTGATTTCCTGATTCCCTTATTATAGACATCAGCAAATAATTTGTCCCAGACCATGTGTCAATAAGATTGGAGTAGATTATTGTATTGTAATGAGCTTCCCCAATGGTTTAACGGGTAAAGAATCCGCTTGCAACACAAGAGCCACAGGAGACGCAGGTTTGATCCCTGGGTTGGGAAGATCCTGTAGAAGAGGAAATGCTGACCCATTCTAGCATTCTCTTGCCTGAAAAAAAATCCCATGGATCAAGAAGCCTGGTGGGCTACAGTCCAAAGGGTTGCAAAGCCTTGGACATGACCAAGCCACTAAGCACCACAGCGCGTTCCTTTGGAACAGACAGTTGTAAAAACCTCACGGGTCCCTGGCTGCTTCAGGGACTCCTCATCCTGGACTGTCTCTGACTGGTGAAGAGCCACCATCCAAAGTGACAGCCACCACAGCAAGCTGAGGTACAGTGAGCATGACTCACCCGTGCTGGCTCCGAATTCCTCTCCCAAAGTGACACCCATCAGGACAAGACGGTGCAACCCTACCTTTGCCCAGAAGGAAAGAACTTGGAGGGCTTCCCTGGTGGCTCTGACAGTACAGAATCCACCTGCAATGTGGGAGACCTGGGACACTTGGGTTCAATCCCTGGGTTGGGAGGATCCCCTGGAGGAGGGCGTGGCAACACACTCCAGTATTTTGCCTAGAATTCCATGGACAGAGGAGACTGGCTACTACTGTCCATGGGGTCACAAAAAGTTGGACATGACTGAGCAACTAAGCACACACACAAAGAATATTGAGCATTGAAAACTGTGTGACCAACACAGAAAGCAAGCGAGTGATGTGTTTTCTGAGCCTTGGTACAGCTATTTTCCTTTCACATTTCACACACGAATGACTGAACAGGGCATATGTGTTTACTCATTTCCTTTTAATTCTGAATCTACACACTTGCATGCGAAGAGTTGACTCATTGGAAAAGACTCTGATGCTGGGAGGGATTGGGGGCAGGAGGAGAAGGGGACGACAGAGGGTGAGATGGCTGGATGGCATCACTGACTCGATGGACGTGAGTGTGAGTGAACTCCGGGAGTTGGTGATGGACAGGGAGGCCTGGCGTGCTGTGATTCATGGGGTTGCAAAGAGTCAGATACGACTGAGTGACTGAACTGAACTGAACTGAACACACTTGCATAACTGTTTTAGACAGTCAGATGTTTCAAATTTGCTTTCCCTTTCTCCTTTACAATTTTTTTCCAGCTATGTTCTGGAAAAATTCTGTTGTCTTTATTTTATGATCATTTTAGTTAAACTTTTTTTTTTAATTCAGTAATCTTTTAAAATTTCCAGGCCCATTATCTTATTTTCTGGTCTTTTCTTCTTGGCATCCTGGACATAATATGGTTTCCTATGTGTATGAAAATTGTTGTTGGTTTTTTTTTAAGAAACTCTGTTTCCTATAACATTTCTGTTTATGCTAGAGTAATTTTTGCTCTCTGATCATCTTGGTTCTGCCCTTTCATGCTGTTGGTTTCCATGAATGGCTGTGGTCTGTAATTGTTTGTTCATTCTTAAGGGCAAGGCACTGATAAGCTAGCTTGGGACTCCATTTAATGAGATGGGCTTGAAAACTTGTGGTTTTTCTGGGTGAATCCCCAATGCCCAAAGGTGAGGAAGTTTTTTTTCCTGAGTCATTTACAGTTTTCTTAAGAAGAAACCTCTAGTCTCCTGCCTAGATGGAGAAGTTCTGTGTTGGGGTCAGGGAGGACTAAGGGAGCACATTGATTTATATTTTCTCCTTTCAAACAGTCCCTCTGTTTTCATCCTTGTGTCTTCTTGCCTGCCTGCTCTACCTCCGCAGGGGCCTCTAGGGCACACTGGGCCCCTCTCTGACCCCTGGGAGCATCCACCACCAGTAATAGTGATCACTTTTTCAGACTTTGGTTAAAGTATCCCATCTAATCCTTTTCTCTTTGTCATTATGACTTTAATTCCTTTACTAATGTTTTACAAGACTCTCTAGCGAGAGAGGAGAAAAACACTTGTTTTCAACCAACTATCTTTAACCAAAAGTCTTTTTCATTTTTTAAGGAATTCAATGAAGAAATAGATTTTTTTTCTATCATGACGGGTGTATTTGGGGAATGGGAAGTTCCAATGACCCTCTTACAGTGGGATAAAAAATAATCCTATGAGTCTATATACCTTTTAGTAACACCAAGAAGTGGATTAAGAAATTATCAGCAAGGGAAACAATTTATCAACCAAGAATCAGAATTACAAAGCTTTTTGAGTCCTAAAATTACTTCTCAGAGATGTGGCTATATCTGAAATCCAGAGCTCTTATAGTTCTTCGTGCATATAACACTTCCACAGACAGGTTAAGATACAGAACAACCCTGTCCTAGTTTTGAATATTCACACACACCTCTATATCAGACCAAAGAAAAAGACTTATTCTCAATATTTAGTTGAAACTTTATCAGAGAAGAGTCTTCACCCTAATTTTATGATGTGGAATGCCATTCCTGCCTCTGCAGTTACAGATGGGAGTGGCCTATTTCTTTTATACCTTCCAGAGATTTCTTCTATTCGTTATTAACTAAGAAGACTTTCAGTTCAGCAGTAGATTCTGTAGTATTATCTCAGCCGATTTTTTATTTCTTTGTAACTTTTTTTTGATGATGTGTATTTGTCAGAATTCTTCAGAGAAACAAAATCAATATGCTGTATTGTGTGTGTGTGTGTGTGTGTGGAGAGAGAGAGAGAGAGATCTATTAATAAGGAATCGTCTCACACAGTAATGGAGGCCAGCAAGTCCAAAGTCTTCTGGGCCAGCAGCCCAGAGACCCTGCAGAGTATCTGAAAGTAGTCAGCTGGAGAATTCCTTCTTAGTCAAGGAGGTTGGTCTTTTTGTTTTATTCAGGCCTTCAACTGATTGGATGAGGCCCAGCTCACATTATGTAGGGCAAACTGCTTACTCAAATTTCACAAATTTAATATAAAATAGTAGTCTTATCCTCCCAAACCCTCCATTTTGACGCATAAAATTAACCATCACAATATCATTATAAATTCCTATGAAGCTTTATCATTTTAAATTTCAATATTTTCCAAAGAGAGTTTGGGTGAAAGTCTCTTTACGGTAGTTTTAAGTAGCACAGGGTGAACTCTTTCTAGGTGCAGGTCTTCCTTAAGCCCAGTATGTTCTATTGCACCCTTGATTATTCTCTAAGTTAAATAGAGTCCATCTATTCTGGTCCTTCCACAAGAGCATAGTTTTATCCATGTGGACTCTCCACTGAATATCTATCATCAAAAAGGCAAATAACACATGTTGGTGGGGATGTAGAGAAAAGGGAGCCTTCCTATATTGCTGATGTAAATTGGTGCAGCCGTTGTAGAAAACAATATGTAATTTCCTCAAAAAACTAAAAATAGAAATACAATATGACTCAGCAATTTCACCCTTGGGTATATATCTGAAAAAAGCAATAACACCAATTTGAAAGATATATGCACCCTAGTTCTTCTAGCGGCATTAGTTGCAATTGTCTTTATATATATATATATGGCTTCCCTGGAGCCTCAGATGGTAAAGAATCTGCCTGAAATGCAGGAAACTTGGGTTCAATCCCTAGGTCAGGAAGAATCCCGTGGAGAAGGGAATGGCTACCCACTCCAGTATTCTTGCCTGGAGAATCCCATGGACAGAGAAGGCTGGTGGGCTACAGTCTATGGGAGTTGCAAAGAACCGGAGATGACTGAAGGATTAATACTTTAACTTTCTTTTCATATATATATATTCCATATATATATGGAATACTGTGTGCTGTGCTGTGCTTAGTCACTCGACCTTTGTGACCCCATGGACTGTAGCCCACCAGGCTCCTCTGTCCATGGGATTCTCCAGGCAAGGATACTGGAGTGCGTTGCCATTACTTTTTCCATATGGAATACTACTCAGCAATAAATAATGAATGAAATTTTGCCAGTTGCCACAACATATATGGATACTAAGTGAAGTAAGTCAGACAGAGAAAGACAAATACTGGATGATATCACTTACATATGGAATCTAAAAAATACAACCAACTAATGAATATAACAAAGAAGAAGCAGATTCATAGATTTAGAAATCAAACTAGTGATTGCCAGTGGGGAGAAATGGAGGGGAGGGAATTTAGAGTGCAAGACTGGGAGATACAAACTATTGAGTATAACATAGGCTACAATGATGTATTGTACAACATGGGGAATTACAGATAGTATTTTTCAAAACTGTAAATAGAATGTAACCTTAAAAAATTATATAAAAATATATGCAGTAAATATTCATGTAGAAGAAAGAATAGTCATTATAATATACCATTTCATATGTAAAAGCATTCAGAAGCTATAAAAAAAAAGAAAATAAAATCTAAGGAAAGTTATGACCAACCTAGACAGCATATTAAAAAGCAGAGACGTTACTTTGCCAACAAAAGTCCATTTAGTCAGAGCTATGGTTTTTCCAGTGGTCATGTATGGATGTGAGAGTTGGACTGTGAAGAAGGCTGAGCGTCGAAGAATTGATGCTTTTGAACTGTGGTGTTGGAGAAGACTTTGTAGAGTCCCTTGGACTGCAAGGAGATCCAACCAGTCCATCCTAAAGGAGATCTGTCCTGGGTGTTTATTGGAAGCTGAAACTCCTATACTTTGGCCACCTGATGCGAAGAGCTGACTCATTGGAAAAGACCCTGATGCTGGGAAAGATTGAGGGCAGGAGGAGAAGGGGACGACAGAGGATGAGATGGTTGGATGGCATCACCAACTCGATGGACATGGGTTTGGGTGGACTCAGGGAGATGGTGATGGACAGGGAGGCCTGGTGTGCTGCAGTTCTTGGGGTCGCAAAGAGTCGGACACGACTGAGCGACTGAACTGAACTGAACTTTCATATCGTGTCTTTGTTTCTCAGGATGACCACGGGGGACCTGAACCTGGAGGAGCAGCACCCAGAGGAGCAGCGCTGCTATGAGTTCGTATTCAGGCTCTTCAGAGAAAATAAGGTGGAGATCGCAAGTGCCATACCAAAGCCATTTCCTTTTCTCATGGGCCTGCGAGATCGGGGCTTCATCTCTGAGTCAATGTTCGAGGTAAGTGAGGGGAATTCCCTCTTGATAACCAGACCCGCACTATATTCTGCCAAATTTAAAATGCAATGAACAGGCTAAAGGGCCTCCTTTGAACAGGGACCTTCGCCATCCTGCCAGTTGGGAGGAGACAGGAGAAGCAGCATCACAGACAATATTCCTTCTTCTGTCGTAAATGGAGTGGGCCACAGCGATGGAAATGTGGCAACACGAAATGGGAATGAGACACGGGTGGGAGCGTCTTAGGTCCACTGGCACAATGTAATAGCAATAACAAAGTAAAGTGAATAAGTGAGCTGGGCAACATTCCATCACAAAGCCCTCTTCTTTTACACGCTTGAATCTGAGGTGAATGAACTCACAGGGAAGTTGTGTCACGTTAGGAAGAATTCGGAACACGGTGTGCTTGCTGCTGTCTCCAAACCGTCTGTTGTTCTTCAGACATTTCTGGATGGGGAATGCGCTGTGGGCCTTCCTGGGAATCTGGGGGCAAGTCATCGTTTTGTCTTTGTGAATTTTCTTTGCCCTTTGGCCATGTTCATAGGAGTGGAGAGTGGTTGCCAGGTTTCCTGGAAGCGAGGGCAGTGGTTATTGTCTGGTCAACAAATGGCCACTCAATACCAGTAAGGACCACTCCTGCATCCTGGCCAGGCTCTTAAAGTCCCCACACCACATTCAACTTTGAACTTATTTTCATTCTACAGAATTGCTCTCTTAAATGGACATCAGTGTCAGAGAGGCAAGTTAACAAAATAAGAGTCTATTCTTACGATGGAGGATATTTTAGATGTCATCCAAATATATGCATTGAAAGTGAAAGTTGCTCAGTGGTATCTGCCTCTTTGCAACCCCGTGGACTATACAGTCCATGGAATTCTCCAGGCCAGAATACTGGAGTGGGTAGCCATTCCCTTCTCCAGGGGATCTTCCCAACCCACAGATTGGGAAGTCTCGCGCATTGTAGGCGAATTTTTTACCAGCTGAACCACAAGGGAAGCCCGAGAATACTGGAGTGGATGGTGGTGGTGGTGTAGTTGCTAAGATGTGTCCAACTCTTGCAATTGCATGGACTGTAGCCCGCCATGCTCCTCTGTCCATGAGATTCTCCTGGCAAGAATACTGGAGTGGGTTGCCATTTCCTTCTCCAGGGGATCTTCCCAGCCTAGGAATTGAACCGGGGTCTCCTGCATTGCAGGCAGATTCTTTACCAACTGAGCTATCAGGAACCAATCCAAATATACATAACATTCTAACACTTCACCAGGGAACAAATTTGTTTATTTCTGATCTGAGTTTCCCATAACCCATACACTCAAAGCTACATAATTCTCCATTCAATATTTTTCAAGCATTTTCAAGAAGCTTGTAGAAATCTGGTCCCAGTGGAAAGTGTGATGTATAAAGCTCTCAGTGAGCTGGAGAAGAAATTTGACAAGACGGTTCTGGAAGCCCTGTTCAGCAAGGTTAACCTGAAGGCCTATCCTGAGTTACTTCAGATTTGCAATAGCTTCGAAAACGGTAATTAGAGCTTTCAACAACTTTTGGGGACTCAAGTCTACTTCATTCACTGATTCATTCATTCACTTTTCATATATTTGAAAGTTATTTTACTGAGTGACTACCTAGTGGCAGGTAAAATGGGAAAGAAAACATACATAATCTCTGTCTCCATGGAGCTTACACGTAATAGGGGTGACACCTTAACCCAGTAATGCTGCAAATGATTGCTCAGCCAGGATCTATATTTGAAGCTGAGAAGCATAGGGTTTGAGTCTCTACTTTTTTGGAGGGAGGTATGAATTATGCCCTATTGTTGGAAAGGAAGGAGCCTTCCCTAATACTTGCAGACACGCTCAAAGATGAAAGGATTTTCTTTGTAGGAAAAAATTTGTCATTCGGGGCAGTTGCTTGCCAGCTTACTTCCTAACAGAGTGGAGAACTTGCAGGAGAAGGCCAGTTCCTACCCATGCATTGGGGAGGGGCAGCATGGGAAAGCTATATCAGGCAAAAGAAACAGTAGGCTTGCAGAACCACATGGCTACAAAAGGGAGCGTGGGTGGGAGGTTTTGGAAGCCTCTTCTGGAAAGGGGAGTTGGAGGGGATTTTTGAAGATTGGACATCCTGTGCTAAGGAATTTGAAATTTATTATTTGAGAAATAAAGAAGTAATATAAGATTTTTGAGCAGAGATAAAGCAAAAGAAGTCAGTATAAAGGGTGGGATGTGTTTATTTGTGAAAATTATGTCTTGTAAAATAAGAGCTATCTCATTTCCACAGTGCTATATCGAAGTCCAAAAAAGAAATAAAGAAAAGCCACAAATTTCAAGTCAATACTATATTTGTAACCATGGTGTCCCTAGGCCACAGGTAGGAAGGGAAAGGTGGTCACCTTTACTGCCCATGTCTCAGGGTCTCTGACCTTCTCCCAATACTATAAGGATTCTCCCCCCTGGACCCCAGTACCCACATTATGTGTGTTAATTTATGGGGCTTCCTGTGCTGAGATGTCCTACCCACCAGGCTTGCCACTGCCCAGCTCCTGGTCCTAATGCAGCTGCCCACCTGCCCCCAGAGGAGGTTGTTGCTGGTACCTTCCAGGCCCAGCTGTCCACAGGAGCTTAGGGTCAGCAGCCCAGAGCCAAGATGCTGGTAGGAGGGGTCAGAGAACCTCCCCGCCTCCCGTCACTGAAATGCCTGCTTCTGGAGCCTCCTTACATTTCTAAAACCTCTCACCCACCCAGCATTTGCTCGCCATGTCCTCTTCCAAAGCCAGCCTGGGCATGAAGTCAAGGTGTCCTGGAGATGGAAAAAGCATCTCTTACTGCCCTGAACCCTCAGTGGGTATTGTCCCTCCCCCAACCCCTGGAGGTGTGCTCCTGCCATCCATCCTTCTAGCAGCATCTTCTGTCAGCGTCTTTCTCTACTTCTTCAGTGTTTTTTCCTCATATCTTGTGAGTCTTGCTTTTCAACTATGTGTGCTGAGTCACCTTGAAATGCAGTTTTGATGTAGGGGTGCCTTGGCCTGGTTTCTCGTGCTTGTTACCATCTCCTGGGTCACTGGTACAGCTTTGGCAATGTTTACTTCCTGTTTGTGCCGTTCATAAAATAGTCACTTCCTGTCTGTGTCTTTCAGACAGTGTCTTTCCCTGTTTCCTGGATCTCTCCCCACCCATCCCACCCCAGGGAAATAAGAGTTTCTCTTCAGTGTTGTGTCTCTATAACCAGATCTTCTTCCCTGGCCCACAATCTTTTTTCCTTCCTTCCTTCTTCTTTCCCTCCATTCTTTCCTTCCTTCCTTTCTCTCTTCTTTTTAAAAATCTTCACCTTCTAAAGATGTTGGGGCTTTTCTTCTATAACATAGGTCTGTTTCTTTAGAAACATTACCTTTCTCTTGAAGAAATCCTTCTGCTTCTTCCCTAGTCTTAGTTGCACATGGAATTTACAAAACACATTCCACATTTATTATTTATTTTAAATTGGCTTTCATTGTTTCCTGGTCATTTGGAAAGGGGGTTGACCACTGTTTGTTTACAACTTTCCACTGTCTATTCTTTTTTAAACCTTGAGAGGGGTGTTCATTGTGGAACAGCTGTAAGATTACAGGGGCGACATCAAGTCTCACAGCACTTGAGAGACCCACTGAAGCCCAGGGTTCCCTGAGGGCTGGAAGGTTTTCCCTGAACTGTGGGAGTCAAGGATGTGCCTGGATGCATAACTGTGAGATGCAACTCCTGGTCCCCATCTGAGATCTCTACTTGTCTTTCCTTTCTCTTCTCAGTGATTCATGACAACTTCTATTACCAGACCATTGATGAAGGAGAGACAAAGGAGATGCTCAACTCACAATTAAACCGTGAACAAGGTAATTCTGACTTGACAGAAGCTTGTTGTCTCATCTGCTAGGAAAGAAGGAGATCAGAGGTCAGGGGACTGAGCTCTTGGTGCAGCAGGAGATGAGGAAACCAGAGCAGCAGTGTGTGTATGGGCTCCAGTTAAGCAACCAGATCTGGAATCCAAGAATATTACCAGGCAGCTGTGACAACCGAAAAGGCAGAACATAAATCTGAGAGAGGTCTCACTGTGACCATGAGGCAGAATTAAGGGGAAGAACTGATAGCAGTCCAGTTCCATGAGTTAGGAACTCAGTGGACCTGGCAAAGGATAGGGTTTGGTATTATTTCGGGCTTCCCTGGTGGCTCATAGGTTAAAGTGTTTGCCTGGAATGCAGGAGACCCGGGTTCGATCCCTGGGTTGGGAAGATCCCCTGGAGAAGGAAATGGCAACCCACTCCAGTACTCTTGCCTGGAGAATCGCATGGAGGGAGGAGCCTGGTGGGCTACAATGCATGCGGTCGCAAAGAGTCGGACACGACTGAGCGAATTCACTTCACTTCACTTCACTTCTTTGGTATTATTTGGACTTCTCTGGTGGCTTAGATGGCAAAGAATCCACCTGCCAATGCAGGAGACCCAGGTTTGATCCCTGGGTCAACAAGATCCCCTGGAGGAGGAAATGGCAACCCACTCCATTTATCTGGCCTGAAAAATCCCGTGGGCAGAGGAGACTGGAGGCTACAGTCCACGGGGTTGCAAAGACTCGGACACAACTGAGGGTGTAACATACAGAGATAGAGAAGTCCAAAGAGGAAGCCTTTGATGTGTCAAAAGAAGGAACTATTGTAACGTTTGCCATAATAAAAGAGAGGAGGAGAGAAAGAAGTAATTGTATGCAGAAGAAAATGTGGAGGAAATAGTGCTTTATAGAAAAGGAAAAGGGAAGGAGTAAAAAGGAAAGAAGAGAACCAAGGGCAGGAATAAATTCCTAACAATAGTTACAACACACAACATCCATGAACAAGTAGACACACGGTCAACAATTGACATGGATCAACTTGTTTAATGCTCACATATGCAATATGTAATTTTCTAACCAATATGCACGGTTTCTAACTCTTTAATCATTTCATTCATATTATTACTAATAATTATTCATTCTAAGATATTAATTGAAAATTATGATTTCTTTCTAAGTTACTGTAATTCAAATATTTCTTTATCAGGAGCATCCCACTTAATTCTCATAACAATCCTGTCATAAGGGTTTTGTTACTCCCACTTTTCAGGAGAAGAAACAGAGGTGTGAAGGTAGCTAGAGATTTAGCGAGTGAAAACTCCCTTGAAACCCAGGAAAACTGTCTCCATCCTTAAGCCAAATGGTCAACAGTAAATTTAATTATTTGTTAAATGTTGGTTGTTTTTTTTTTTCCCCCTTGGAAATGACCAGTGCAAGAAAAAACTGCAGAATGGTTTTGCAGAATACCATGAATATGTATCTTTAATTTGTGTTTATACCTCAAAGATTACATATTTTAGACATGTATTAATACATTTATGTAACCGTTTGATGTATTTAATAATAATACCTATTCTTTTGAATGATGACCAATTGCTAAAAGTATAAAATGTACATTAAAAAGTACAAAGTATGTAAAAAATATATTTAGAGATTCATCTACTACTGGGAATAATGGAAATGAGAAGGTGGTGGACGGATTCATAACAGTTATTAGTAAAGAGTAAAAGGTTCATCACATAGAATGATGGAGAAAGTACAAAGAATTCCTATGAATGAATAATAAAAAAACACCACCAATTTTAAAAAGTGACAGAAGTCTTGAAGAGACATTTCACTCAGAAGATATAAAATGGCCAATAAGGACATAAGTGAAGTGAACATTAGTCCCTGGGGAAAAGCCACAACAAGCTACCATTTGTTATTAGAATTGCTAAAATTAAAAATACTGACAACATCAAATGCTGGTGGGACCTATGGAGCAGCTAGAACTCCTTTATGTATGTTGCTGGTTTGAATATAAAGTGATATAACCACCTTGAAAAACTGTTTAGCCGTCTCTTATAAAGTTAAACACAACCCACCACCCAGCAGTTCCACTCGTAGGTATATTATCATGAGGAATGAAAACATATGTTCATACAAAGATTTGTACAGCAATGTTATTGTAGCTTTATTCCTAATAGCTAAAATCTGGAACCAATTCAAATTTTCATCAATAAGAGAGGGAATAAACTGTGATATATTTATTAAATGCAATATTATTCAGCAATATAAGAAATGAACTATTGATATATGTAACCACAAGGATAAATCTCAGAAACATGTTGAGAAAAAGAAGCCAGTTACAGAAGGACATACTGTGTGATCATATTCATGTGAGCATCCCTACAGACAAGTCTCTTCTCCAGATACTGCCTGAGTTCTGTCATTTCCTTGTTGCTCTCTTTAGTGTCCTTGGAACACTCATCTCTCCAAACGAACAGTGTAAGAGGATTTGAAAGTATGCCCAGACTACTGCCATATTATAGGCAAGGTAACTATTATTTAATTTGTCAATTTCAATTTCATATTAAATCTTTGTTTTCTTGTCTTCATGGAAGCAAAGCCTACCTTCTGTCTCCTATCCTAAGCCTCTGCCAGATCCCACTTCTACCTGCACTTACCTGCTCATAGACGGAACAGAGACAATGAGAAAAGGAAACTGAACTCCTGAGTAGGTGGAGCATCCATTGATAGAGAATATAAAAAAAGAAAATGGAAAAAGTATATAAGGTGTATATATGTGACAAGTTACAGGAATGGATCCAGTTTTCCAAAAGGAACATAAAATCCTACCCTTCCAGGCTGAGATAGGAGATAGTTTTCAGTTAGGTTCACAGAATATTTAAGAGAAACTGGGGAACATCATGCCATGTCATGTTCACGTGGGAGAGCTGGCCAGTTGGAGGTCCCTGGGACTGTAATCAGAGTCCAAGAGAAGAGTTTTGGAGATGATGAGAGGGCAGAACTTGGAGGATGAAATCACACAGAAAGACAGAAGTTGAGTAGCATTGAGAGACAGAGGTCAAAGTCAAGTGGGAGGAACAGAAAGGGAAGGGGAGCAAGTGTAGGACACAGCAGAGGAGAGATAAACTGAAAAATCTCCAAAGAATCTAAGATAAAAATTGAGAGCCAAAAATATAGAAAGAGAAAGAGCAAGAGGAAAATATCAATGCTAAAAATTGGGAAAAGTCAGACAGAAGTGCAAAGGTAACTGTGTAGCGAAATAGTTGGAGAATGGATAGAAAATAGGTTGAGTGAAAAGACGATAAAAGAGAGAGAGGAACAGATCAGGACATTGCAGGCTCGAGGTAAGGGCACTGGGTGTAAGCAACTTGGGGCACAAGGGTTGGCAACATCAGCTGTGAGTTTTCAGATCAAACTGTCCTTAATCATCAAAGTGGCACTTGTAAAATACTCAGATTGAAAAAGCTCTCTCCCCGAATATTCCAATGATTCCTAAGACCAAATCACCACCCTAGATTGTCTTCAGAGTGTATTTATCAATGGACTCAAAGACCATCGTCCGCTAGACATCGGCACTTGAGTTCTTTCAAGAATTTTAAACTTGGCACTTCAGGACTGAAAGTAGCTTCTACATTGCTCAAGCTAGATCTAACTCCTCTTCAGCATGCGTGTCTCAATGATGGGTCACTATTGTCTCATGGGTTTTCACGTTGGAAGTCTAGGTGTCTCCAGGACTCCTCTTGCTCTCAAATATATGCCCGTTACTCATCCAGCATAGTCATCTCTCTTCTAGAATAACTTGCACCTGTCCAATCTGTCACACCCTCAAGTCTTGAATCCAGATCTCTGTCATGGTTCTCAAAACAGGTTCTATTCATAACTTTCCTCTAACCTTGCTCCCATCAACTGTGTCATTTTTACTTCTACTGGGACCTTTGAAAATGAAAATTAGGTTGTGTTCCTACATACTTTCTTACTACACTAAGGATTAAATATATGTTCCTCTGAGTGGCATCAGTGATCACCCAAGGTGAGCCCCAGGTCTATTTTCCCAGCCTCATCACCTGCCTCCTACACTGTTAATTCAATATAGGATAAACTTTTTTCCCCCAGTAATTTTATTTTTTAAATTTGTATTTTTTTCATTTAAAAATTTTTTAAGGAAATAGAGTTGATTTACAATTTTGAGTTAGTTTCAGCCAATCACTTTGCTGGTTCAGATAAATAATCTGCCTGTCAATGCAGAAAGCACAAGAGACATGAGTTCAGTCCCTGGTTCAGGAAGATCCCCTGGAGAAGGGAATGGCAACCCGCTCCAGTATTCTTGCCTGGAAATTTTCATGGACAGAAGAGCTTGGTTTGCTATAGTCCATGGGGTTGCGAAAGAGCTGGACATGACTTGAGTGCAATATGGCATGGCATGGCAGGTTGTTCTGGGGAGCAGGGCTTTCCAGTTTCTCAGCCTTTCCTGATTTTCCAGTTATTTTCTTACTGTGATTCTTCCTTGGTCATAAATTGAAATGCTTGTGGGATCGCAATCTTTTCTGCAGAGAACAGCAACGCCTGGGATGAAGAATGGCCCCAGGAAGCCTCAAGCTTCTCACCAAGATGTGTGCCAGGTAAGGATGGGGAGGAACTGCCAGCCAAAGGCGTCAGATGGCTGAATTCACAGCAGGTGTTTACTGAGTGTACTCCACAGTCAAAAGATCTACAGTGTCCTGAAATTCCATGAGTCCATAACAGCATAAGTAACATAACAAACAGCACCAATATTCCTAGTGCATTCTAGCAGCAATATGCTAAGAAAAGGGATGTCTCTCATAGCTATGAATAGTAAAAATTTGCATTAATACCTACCCACCTTTTATCTTCTCTAGAGAATACAACCTCAGTATTTTTCTGTTTGCTTATAATGCTATTATTTTGTTACATGTTGTTTGCTTATATACTTTGTTTGCTTATAATGCTAACTTTGGAAACCTCCCTCCCCAAAGAAACATGTCCTCCAGATCAATTGCTTCCAAGTTTAAAGTGCAAGTTTTGTCAACCAATAATATTCTTTGGTATCATTCTTATCTCCACAAAGTTATGGATGTAAACGGATGGACTGTTGCTTATTCCTATTGTATAGGTAGAGAAATAGAAGCACTGAAGTGCGTAAGGGTCTTTTAGCAGTTCGAAACAAGCTAAACAAGCTAGGGAACCAGCATCCTCGATGACTGACCGTGGTGACTGCTGTGTAGGGCTGGGAGAGAGTCAGGGCAGCTAAAACCTAGAAAGAAAGACTGTCGCGAGTAGCAAAACTGATAAAGAATGTTGAAGGGCAAAGAAGAAAAAGCCCAGAGGGTAAATGAGGTGTGTGATCCTTCATGGCACAGAAATGACCATGTGTGAGGACAGAAAAATGAAGAGAAAGGTGACTGGGGGCTAAAGAGAAGGAAAACAGGCAGAGCAAGGCTCCAGCGGGTCTTAAGTGAAGTCCTTGAACAGCAGTACTGTTTTCCCAAGGAGAAGCTCACCCGAGCACTGGACATCGGAATTCAGCATCATCCATGGTCTGTTCCCCATCACAATGTCTGGTTGGTCTTTTCTGTGTTTCTCTTCAGTTTCCTCTGAGCACAAATTTCTCCAAAGGAACAGCAAAGGCAATTCTGAAGAGATGCCCAAACTGCAACCAGGTAAACGGGGAGCTGGGAAACAATGGACATAGTGGCTGACTTTATTTTTTGGGGGCTCCAGAATCACTGCAGATGCTGATTGCAGCCATGAATTAAAAGACGCTTACTTCTTGGAAGGAAAGTTATGACCAACCTAGACAGCATATTAAAAAGCAGAAACATTACTTTGCCAACAAAGATCCATCTAGTCAAGGCTATGGTTTTTCCAGTAATCACGTATGTATGTGAGAGTTGGACTATAAAGAAAGCTGAGCACCAAAGGATTGATGCTTTTGAACTGTGGTGTTGGAGAAGACTCTTGAGAGTCCCTTGGACTGCAAGGAGATCCAACCAGTCCATCCTAAAGGAGATCAGTCCTGGGTGTTCATTGGAAGGACTGATGTTGAAGCTGAAACTCCAATAGTTTGGTCACCTGATGTGAAGGGCTGACTCATTTGAAAAGACTCTGATACTGGGAAAGATTGAGGGCAGGAGGAGGAAAGGACAACAGAGGATGAGATGGTTGGATGGCATCACCAACTCAACGGACATGAGTTTGGGTAAACTCGGGAGTTGGTAATGGACAGGGAGGCCTGGTATGCTGTGATTCATGGAGTCACAAAAAGTTGGACACAATGAGCGACTGAACTGAACTGACCTGAATTAAGCGACCAATGAGCTCATTGATTTGTTTACATGTCTGTACGCAAGGAACATGTTCCTCCTCCCTCCAAACAGATATACCTGTTTACTCAGCCTCTGATTGTTTTCTTCCACATAAGGGAGGCAAGGGGGAAAGAGGGGCTACAGCCTTAATGGAGGGGCTTCTGGGTGGAGAATTTAAGGGCACAGAATAATAAAAATGTAGGTTGCGGGCACCACGTGGAGTTGCCTACGTAGGTCTAATTTTATTTAAAAGTATGTGGAATCTAAGGCTTCCTGGGTGTTTCAATGGTAAAGAACCCACCTGCCAATGCAAGAGCCACAGAAGCCACGGGTTCGATCCCTGGGTGGGGAAGATCCCCTGGATGAGGAAATGGCAACCTGCTCAAATATTCTTGCCTGGGAAAGTCCATGGAAAGAGGAGTCTGGCAAGCTACAGTCCAAGGAGTTGCAAAGAGTCAGATGTGACTGAGCAACTAAACGCATGCACGCACATATGAAATCTAAATACGACCAAACTGGAGTTTAGAAGAGAGCAGTCATCATAAACTTGCTTTCCAGGACTGCACAGGATTAATGAACACTAAGAACAGCAGAGACAAAGAGGAAGTGAATGAAAGAATAAACAGGAGTGGGGTAAAGACCTAAATGTAAGGCCAGATACTGTAAAACTCTTACAGGAAAACACAGAACACTCTGCGACGTAAATCCCAGCAAGATCTTTCTTGATCCATTTCCTAGAGTAATGAAAATAAAAAACAAAAGTAAACATGTACATTACCACGTGTAAAATAGATGACCGGTGCAAGTTTGATGCCTGAAGCAGGGCACCCAAAGCCAGTACTCTGAGACAACCCAGAGGGACAGGGTGGAGAGGAAGCTGGGAGGGGGGTTAGGATATGGGGGCTACCTATATACCTGTGGCTGATTTTATGTTGATGTATGGCAAAAAAAATCACAATATTGTATAGTAATTATCCTCCAATTAATAGAAATAATTTTAAAAATTAATAGATGGGTCCTAAGTAAATGTAGAAGTGTTTATGTAGCAAAGGATACCATAAACAAAACAAAAAGACAACCCTCAGAATGGGAGAACGTATTTGCAAAAGAAAAAAATGACAAAGGATTTATCTTCAAAATATACAAACAGTTGATGCAACTCAAACTCCTTCGCCCATGGGATTTTCCAGGCAAGAGTACTGGAGTGGGTTGCCATTGCCTTCTCTGAATGATGAAATAGGCAGAAGATATAAATAGACACTTCTCCAAAGGAAACATACAGATAGCCAAAAAAAAAAATATGAAAAGTGCT
The DNA here is from genome assembly GCF_032405125.1 of Capricornis sumatraensis. Classification (NCBI taxonomy): domain Eukaryota; kingdom Metazoa; phylum Chordata; class Mammalia; order Artiodactyla; family Bovidae; genus Capricornis; species Capricornis sumatraensis. The sequence continues at coordinate 162,851,328 of NC_091071.1, forward strand.
TAACATAACTAATTATTAGAGAAATGCAAATCAAAACTACAAGGAGGTATCACATCACACTGATTAGAATAGCCATCATCAAAAAGCCTACAAACAGTAAATACTGGAGAGGGTGTGGAGAAAAGAGAACTCTCCTACAGTGTTGGTGGGAATGTAAGTTGGTATAGCCACTTGGAGGGACTTCCCTGGTGGTTCACTGGTTAAAAATCTGCCTTGCGGTATAGGGGATGCAGATTTGATCGCTGGGTGAGGAACTTAAGATCTCACATGCCATGGAGCAAATAAGCCTACGTGCTACACCTACTGAGCCCAAGTGCTCTGGAGCTTTTGTGCCACAGCTAGAGGACCTGTCAGTCAGTTCAGCCGCTCAGTCGTGTCCATCTCTTTGTGACCCCATGGACCGCAGCACACCAGGCTTCCCTGTCCATCACCAACTCCCAGAGCTTGCTCAAACTCTTGTCCAGGGAGTCGGTGATGTCATCCAACCATCTCATCTTCTGTTATCCCCTTCTCCTCCATGAAATTCTCCAGGTCAGGATGCTGGAGTGTGTAGCCTTTCCCTTCTCCAGGGGATTTTCTCCACCCAAGGATCAGTCCCGGGTCTCCTGCATTGCAGGAAGATTCTGTACCATCTGAGCCACCAGGGAAGTCCATACCTTCCCCCAATCACCCTCCCACCACATCCATTCTCTTCAACTCACCTAGATGACCCTTTGAAAAGGCAAGTTGGCTTATCTTACTTGCCTACCTTAAATCAACAATTCCTGTCATCATAAGGATTAAATCTTTCCCTGATTTTCCTTTCCATGGCTCCAGCCTCATGCACGCCTCTCTGGCAATGATTCTAAGTTCATGTAAAACTTTGCGGTACTTTCAATTTTGATGAATTTTTCTCGTTTGAGCCTTTGCACACACTTAGTCCTATTCTGGGAACAGTTTTCTTCATCGATTCCTCTCTCCATTCTGCTCACTAACTGGTGAAATTACATGGAAATTATAGACCATCTCAGAGATACCTTCTCTGATCCCTAGTTCTAGAAAGTAACAGTCTGAGAAATGGGGCGAGGACCAGCATCAAGGAAGGAAGGGGGAGAAAAGGCAGGTGGAAACAGACATGGGAAAAGAAAAAAATTAGGACAAAGAGAAGTACCAAGAGGTTCCAACAGCAAGATCCTGAGGTAGAAATAGAAGAAGCAGAGATGTGCAGAAAGACTGGGAATGACGAACAGAACAAGATTGGGAGACAAGATGTGCAAGGTCCCTTAGAGTTTCCATTAGACTATCGGATTGTGCAAGCCCTCCTCTCGCCTTTATGAAACAGTAAGACATGCAAATTGTCATAACCACTGTTTTATGGCTGGGGGAAATAAAGCACAGAAAGGCATGGAGGTTACTTTAGCAAGGGCAAGGTAGCAAAGGAAGAGTGGCTACCAGCATCCTGGGTGTGTCCCTGAGGACAGTGGTGTGCGAAGCCAGCTGGCAGTCAGGGTGGGGTCACATGGTCAGAAGAGGAAGAGGAAGCCCAAGGAGTTCTGCAGGTTCTTAAAGGAGTGAATTCGGGTCCAGGAGAAAATTTTAGTTAAGGAGAAATTTATATTGGTGGGGAGGGAAAGGAAACCACTGAGAGATGGGGAGTATAGAAGTGGATCCAATCACTTGTGCTTGAAGAGAAGTAGAAAGGATAACAGGGGAAAGGAGATATACTATCACTGAAAAACAAGCAAACAAGCAAACAAACAAAAGCCTCAAGACCTGAAAACAAGAGATGAGGAGAGAAGCCAGAACAATCATGTGGACGCACAGCTAGGAAACAGCTGCATGGCCGTGGAACTGTGGGCAGGACCCTGACAGGGAGACTGAAGGAAAAGAGGCGCAAGCAGATGGCAAAGAAACAGGGTGGCTCTCAGACCAGTGCTCGGGGCAGCCATGTCACTGTCCCATCGTGTTGGCATGAGTGCGCTGAGGTCTGTCTCTGATTGCCCTCCACATCCATCATGCCCTTGTTTCTCCACAGTGACCAGAGATCCCAAAGCTCTCCAAGTGCCTCCTGAAGGAGAACCCAAGAAGGTGCTCAGCCTACTACCAGCAGAGGGAGAAGGTAATTATGATTTAAATCCCTAACTGCTTCAATAAATGGAAAAAAAATCCTGCGTGTTTCTCATCTTGCCATTCTCTTCTTCGTAGTCACATACGTACACATGGAATTGTGTCAGTTTCTCTTTTTTCCCCCAAACTGAGAGAGACTAAGGATATAAAGGTGAACTAAGCTGGGTGGGGAGAGCACCCCTGCATGAAGAAGGTAGGGAGACAGGATGTGTCAAAGGTGGCCTGGGGTCCTGAAGTAGAAGTGCCGGGGTGACTTCAGCTGCATGTAAAATTCACATTGACGTACGGCAAAAACCATTGTAAAGTAATTATCCTCCAATCAAAATAAATTAATTAATTTAAAAAATCCAATTTGGCCATTGAGGCAAGGAGATCACCAGCTTCCTTCCAGAAGTCCTAGGAATATGGAAATAAGATTTGTGAATGATGGACAGGCTTGTGATGTACAAAGGTGGTGTAGAATAGAGGTGATAAGGGGAGGCTCTCTGGCCCTGTGGTCCATGCGAAGATGGAGGGAAGAATGGGATGGGGAAAGGCGATAAAGAGCAGTGTCAAGGCTGAAAGGGAAGAAAAAAGAAGACAGGAGCAGAGGAGACATCACGCACCAAAACAAAGAGAGGCGTCTAGAGACACTGGCAGAGGAAACAAGGGCAGAGACAGAAAAGTGTGCAGAGTCGGTGGGAAGAGGAAGAAGCAGAAAGAGAATTAGATGTACAGGGAGTGCGGGAGAAGGGGGCTGGTTCTCAGCCTCCAGTGGTAATGATGGGAGGGAGCTACCCTGCAGGTCAGGGGAACTCCAAGGGCAGATCAAGATGGTCTGGGACAGGGACAGCCCCACCCAGGAGAGAACTGAGCTTCCTGTGTCTTCACCATGAGTTTGTTTGGTTTTATTCTTTTTTGCCATGATTTCCCCTGGTTGTATACTGAGACCTCTGAGGGATTTCATTCCTTTCTGCAGAGGATAACAAGGCCTATTGTGTGATCCATGAGGAAGAAGAGCCCCAGGAAGCCCTGAGCTCCCCATCAAGATGTGAACCAGGTAAGGAAGGGGTATTGTCAGCCCTGAGCTGCAAGGTGTCAGATGTCTGAATTCAGAGCTGAACAGCATGACCCTGGTTATAACAGATGAGTTACCACTTAGAGTGAAATGTTAGTTGCTCCATCCTGTCCAACTCTTTGCAAACCCATGGACTATAGCCCACCAGGCTCCTCTATCCATGGAATTCCACAGGCAAGAATACTGGAGTGGGTCACCATTCCCTTCTCCTGGGGATGTTCCTGACCTGGTCTTCTGCATTGGAGGCAGATTCTTTACCATCTGCGCCACCAGGGAAGTCCTTATGTTGTAGTAGGCCAGTCCTAAAGAAAGTCTTTTGTCCTCCACAATCTTAATGTTTATTTACACTAAAGATTTGATATTGTGGTTTTAACTCTTGAGTACCCTTTATTCCTATGAAGAATAAAGATAGATGTTTATCTAGTGTTTAACAATAATACTATTAATAATATATTTTCATAACGTTGGGTAGGCTTCCAAAGGAATACAGTCCTTGAGATCTACGTGTCAGAAAGAAAAACCAATGACCCAAAATCTCAGAAGACGGTTATTGCCACATATTTTTTTAATCAATCTACTGGATTATATAGTGCTTTATTCTTTTCTAAGTACTTTGGCAAACACAATTTCCTTACAAAACTTTAGGACTTAGCTAGGGAAACAGTTATTTCTCCTTAGAGATTAGGATATGGAAACACAGAAAAATGATACTTGTTTTTCCCTGAGATCAAAATAGAAAGAAGGACAAAGACTCACCTGTGTCCTGAGTATCCCACTGCAGGTAGCAGCTGTGTGAGTCTCAAACAGGGAATTGGGAGATTGGGATTGACATACATGTGTGTGCTCAGTCACTCATTTTGTCCGACTCTTTGTGGACCCATGGACTGTAGCCCGCTAGCCTCCTCTGTCCATGGAATTTTCCAGGCAAGACTACAGGAGCGGGTTCCCAACCCAAGGATCTAACCCTCGTCTCTTATATCTCCTGAATGGCAGACAGATTCTTTACCACTAGAGCCACCTACCAGATATAAAATAGACTAATAAGAATCTATTGTATAGCACAGGGAACTCTGCTCAATACTTTATAATGACCTATATGGAAAAAGAGTCTTAAAAAAGAGTGGATATATATATATGTATAACTGATTCACTTTCCTGGGTATCATAAACGAATATAATATTTTAAATCAACTATACTCCAATACAAATTAAGAAATAAATGGATATGAAATCTAAATAGAACCAGGCTGCAATATGCTATCAGGGAAGGGAGATACTTTTCAACCTGCTTTCGCTAAGACTGTCCCAAGAACATGGACATAGTGAGAATAATCATAATACAGAAAGTTCATGTGAAAGACATTTGAAATCAGCCTGCCAAGGGGAAGGGAAGATTCCTGCTCATTTGTCAGTGGCAGAAGATGAGAACTTTGACAATATGGAGGAGAAATATGTGAGATGGACAAAGTAAACAGAAAGGATAGAATTTTAACTTGTAGATTTAAATGTTAGGTGGAAACACTGCAAACAGAAAGTTAACAATTAGAGAGAAGAGATAGAAGTGAGGAAATGAGTTCCCCAGAAGAAAGGAGTTAAACTCAGTAATCAAACAAGGTATAGAGTTTAACAGGTAGAGAAAGCGATATGAAGAGAAAGACCCTAAGAGGGAAAGTGCTAAGAAGTAGACAGAGTGGAGGAAAGCATGACAGTTATACATAGAGGAAAAGATAAAGGAGAATGAGTGAGACATCCGTAGAGAGGAAACACCATGTGCAAGGGATGGAGAAGACAGTTGAGGACGTTGTAGGAACTGAAAGAAGGGTTGCTGCGTGGAGGCAACTTGTAAAACCAGGAGTTGAACGTGTTAGCAATGAGTGTTCACTTCAGTTCAGTCACTCAGTCGTGTCCAACTCTTTGTGACCCCATGGACTACAGCATGCCAGGCTTCCCTGTCCATCACCAACTCCCAGAGCTTGCTCAAACTCATGACTGTCAAGTCAGTGATGCCATCCAACCATCTCATCCTCTGTCATCCCCTTCTCCTCCTGCCTTCAATCTTTCCTAGCATCAGGGTCATTTCCCATGAGTCAGTTCTTCACATCAGGTGGCCAAAGTATTGGAGTTTCAGCTTCAGTCCTTCCAATGAGTATTCAGGACTGATTTAGATTACCCCAATGATCAAAGTGGCACCTGTAATAGAGGCTAGGGGCCTCTCCTCAGCCATTCTTGTCTACTTCAATCTATAACTTAACGATCCCCACATTCCTATCTCTGGCCCAGACTTGTCTTTTAAGCTCATTCATCAAAGTGCCTGGATATATTTGTACAGGGATCTGTGAGACTGCTCCATTTGGATGGTTTTGGAAAACTTCAGTAGCAGACACTTCCTTAGTTGCGTGGACCATCTTTCTTGATACCGCATCTGCTTCCTTTCCTGGTGTTCTTTGTTTCAGTATGGAACTCTATTGTTCCATTCTTTAGGCAGCCACCTAGGGATCATCAATGTCTCTCCCCTCTGCTTCAATTCACACAACCCATCAATCATGCAGTTTAATCAACTGCACCTTGAACATGTCTGCTGCTCGTCCTTTGCTTGCCGCTCTCAACACAAAAACGCTCATCAGATCTCTCTTCTCTCTGGAACCAGAGCCAGAGCAACAGTCTCTGTCTAGTCGCATACCCTCCCCCAGTCATCCTCCCACCACATCCATCCTCTCCAACTCACCCAGGTGACCCTTTGAAAAGGCAAGTTGGCTTACCTCACGTGCCTACCTTAAATCAGTGCTTCTTGTCATAAGGAGTAAATCCTTCCCTTACTTTCCTTTCCACGGCTCCAGCCTCATGTGTGCCTCTCCTGCAGTGACTTCTAAAGTACATGTAAAACTTTGCAGTAATTCTAGTTTTGATGGATTTTTCTCATCTGAGCCTTTTGCACACACTTAGCCCTGTGTTGGGAACAGTTTTCTTGGTCCATTCCACTGTCTAATCTGCTCACTAATTGTGAAACCACATGCCAATTATATTTATTTAGCTATTTATATATTTCTGAGTGTATTGGATCTTACTTGTGGCATGTGGGACCTACATTGCAATGTTTGGGTTTCTTTCTAGTTGTGGCCTGTGGACTCCAGAGCACGTGGGCTCTGTAGTTGCAGCTCATGAGCTTAGTGGCCCCTTGGCATGTAGGCTCTTAGTTCCTCGGCCAGGGATCAAACCCACATCCTCTGCATTAGAAGGTGGATTCTTAACCACTGGACCACCAAGGAATCCCTCACATGGAAGTTATATACCATCTCAGAGAGACCTTTTCAGATCCTTAGTTTTAGAAAACAGCAGTTTGAGAGATGGGGTGGGGATGTAAAGATCAGCATCAGGGAAGGAAGGAGGAGAAAAGGTAGGTGGGAACAGACATGGGAAAAGAAACAAACCAGGACAAAGGAAATAGCGAGACATTCCAACAGCAAGACACTGACTGAAGTAGACATAGAAGAAGCAGAGATGCATGAAAAGGGTGAGAATGGGAAAGAGAATAAGGTTGGGAAACCATGTATGCAAATTTCCCTACATTCTGCATCAGATTACTGGGTTGTGCAAGCCCTCCTCTTACCTTCACAAGACCAAAAGACAGGTGTGCAAACTGTCGTAACCTCTATTTTATGGCCGCAGAAATAAAGCACAGAAAGGCATGGCAGTTATTTTTGCAAGGGCAAGGTAGAAAAGGAAGGGTGGGCACCAGCAACTGGGTGTGTCCCTGAGGACAGCAGTGTGGGAAGCCCTCTGACATCTGAAGCCCTCTGGGTCGTGTGGTCAGAAGAGGAAGAGGAAGCCCAAGGAGTTCTGCAGGTTCTTGAAGGAGTGAACCAGAGTCCAGGAGAAGGTTTTGGTTAAGGAGAAAGTAATGTTGGTGAGGAGGGAATGGAAACCACTGAGAAACAGGGAGCATGGAAATGGACCAACCACTTGGACTGTAAGTGATCTAGCATAAGAAAATTAGAATGTATAATAGAGGAAAAGAGACACTTTTCCTATCACTGAAAAACAAGGAAACAGGAAACCCCAAGACATGAAAACAAGACATGAGGAGAGAAACCCAGACAATCAAATGGGCGCACACCTAGGAAACAGAGCTGCGTGGAGGTGGAACTGTGGATAAGACACTGAGAGGGAGAGAAAAGGAGAAGGGGTGCAAGTAGACGGCAAAAGACAGCCAGCCTGCGGCTCCCAGGAGCAGAGCTTGGAGCAGACATGTCCCTGTCCCAGCGTGTTGGCACGAGCCCACTGAGGTCTGTTTCTGATCGCCCTCCATGTCCATTGTGTCCTTGTTTCTCTGCAGTGACCTGTGATCCCAAAGCTCCCCAAATGCCTCCTGAAGGAGAAGCCGAGGAGGTGCTCAGCCTATTACCAGCAGAGGGGGGAGGTAATTATGACCGAAATTCCCAACTGCCTCATAAATGGGAAAAAAATCTCCTCTTCTCTCATCTTGCCATTCTCTTCTTCATATTCACTTACGTGCACAAAAAATTGTGTCAATTTTCTCTTTAGTTTTTCCCCAAACTGTGAGAGAGACTAAGGACACAGGTGAGTGGAGCTGGGTGAGGACAGCACCCCCGGGGGGAGAAGGTAGGGGGCCAGGATGTGCCAAAGGTGGGCTGAGGTCCCGAAGTAGGACGCCTAGGTGACTGTGTGTGTGTGTGCTCAGTCCTGTCCAACTCTGCAACCCCATGGACTCTAGCCCGCCAGGCTCCTCTGTCTTTGGAATTTTCCAGGCAAGAATACTGGAAAATTTCCTTCTTCAGGGGATCTTCTCGACCAGGGATTGAACTTGGGTGATTTTAAGTGCATATAGAAATCCAGTTGTCAGCAGGTTATGGCCACCGAGGCAAGGAAATCATTTTCAGCTTCCTTCTGGAAGTCCTAGGAACACGAAAATAACTTTTGTGAATGATGAGTAGGCTTGCGATTTAGAAAGGTGACATAGGATTCTTAGACTAAAGCTGATGAGAGGAAGCTTTTGGGCCCTGTGGTCCATGTGAAAAATGGAGGGAAGAATGGGATGGGGAAAGGCAATAAAGAGCAGTGTCAAGGCTGAAAGAGGAAGGAAAAAAAAAAAGGAGCAGAGGAGACATCACACACCAAAACAAAGAGAAGCATCTCGAGACACTGGCAGAGGAAACAAGGGCAGAGACAGAAAAGTATGCAGAGTCGGTGGGAAGAGGAAGAAGGAGAAAGAGAATTAGATGTACAGGGAGTGCGGGAGAAGGGGGCTGGTTCTCAGCCTCCAGTGGTAATGATGGGAGGGAGCTACCCTGCAGGTCAGGGGAACTCCAAGGGCAGATCAAGATGGTCTGAGACAGGGACAGCCCCACCCAGGAGAGAACTGAGCCTCCTGTGTCTTCACCATGAGGTTTTTGTGTGTTTTGATTGCCATGATTTCCCCTGGTTGTATACTGAGACCTCTGAGGGATTTCATTCCTTTCTATAGAGGATAACAATGCCTGTTGTGTGATCCATGAGGAAGACGAGCCCCAGGAAGCCCCGAGCTCCCCACCAAGATGTGAGCCAGGTAAGGAAGGGGTATGTCAGCCCTGAGCTGCAAGGTGTCAGATGTCTGAATTCAGAGCTGAACAGCATGACCCTGGTTCCCTCCTCATGGTCTAGTTGTTGTTTGGTCACTCGGTTCTCTCCAGCTCTGTGTGACCTCACGGACTGCAGCAAGCCGGGCTTCCCTGTGCTTCACCATCTCCCGGAGCTTGCTCAGACCCATGTCCATTGAGTCAGCGATGCCATCCAACCATCTCGTCCTCTGTTGTAGAGGATCAGTCCTAAAGAAAGAGTCTGTTTTTCCTCCACAATCTTTATGTTTGTTTACACTAAAGACTCAATATTGTGATTTTAACTCCTGTGCACCTCCTATTTCCTAGAGAATTAAAGGTAGGTATTTATCTAGTGTTTAATAGTAATATTATATTGTTATAATTTGTCTATAATTGATAGACTTCCAAAGAAACTTGGTCCTTGAGATCTACTTGTCAGAAAGAAAGACCAATGACCTTAAGCCCACAAGCAGTTTTTGCCACATATTCTTCATCAGATTATTGGATTATGCAGTGCTTTGTTGGGCTTCCCTGATAGCTCAGTTGGTAAAGAACCTACCTGCAACGCAGGAGACTCTGGTTCGATTCCTGAGTCGGGAAGATCCGCTGGAGAAGGGGTAGGCTACCCACTCCAGTATTCTTGGGCTTCCCTTGTGGTTCAGCTGGTAAAGAATCTGCCTGCAGTGTGGAGACCTGGGTTTGATCCCTGGATTGGGATCCTCTGGAGAAGGGAATGGCTACCCTTTCCAGAATTCTGGCTGGGAGAATTCCACGAACTGTATAGCCCATGGGGTCACAAAGAGTCAGACGTGACTGAGTGACTTTCACTTTTAGTGCTTTATTGTTTTTCAAAGTACTTTGGCAAGTGAGATTTCCTCACAAAATTTTAGTTCTTAGCCCGGGAAACCGTTATTATCCTTCCTTAGCCATTAGAATACAGAAGCACAGAAAAAAGAATATTTGTTTTCCCCTTGAGATCAAAGTAGGAGGAAGGGTGAAGACCAGTGTCCTGAGTATCTCAGTACCGGTGGTGGCTGTGTGAGGCTTGTAGGAAGTCATGTCATCATATGATGGGAGTCCAAAGGGAGACCTGCAACATCTCAATCGCAATAGAACAGAGCCTGAACCAGAGAGCCTTCCACTTCTCAAACAGAGTAGGGAGTAGAAGAGATTAAGAGAGAGAGAGTGAGGCAAGAAATGAATCCTGCTGCAGGGTGTGGGGGCTTCCCCTGCGGCTCAGTGGTAAAGAATTCACCTGCCAATTCAGGAGATGTAGGTTCAATCTCTTAGTTGGAAAGATCTCTTGGGGAAGGAAATGGCAACCCATTCCAGTACTCTTGCCTGGAAAACCACGTGGACAGAGGAGACTGTGGGCTAGTCCATGGGATCACAAAACTTGGACATGACTGAGTGACTAAAGAACAACAATAGGATTTGAAAGACCTAGAGGAATAGCTTCCCTGGTGGCTCAGAGCTTAAAGTGTCTGTCTGCAATACGGGAGAACCGGATTTGATCCCTGGGTTGGGAAGATCCCCTGGAGAAGGAAATGGCAACCCACTCCGGGATTCTTGCCTGGAGAATCCCATGGACAGAGAAGCCTGGCGGGCTACAGTCCATGGGGTCGCATAGAGTTGGATATGACTGAGCAACTTCACTTACTTACTTAGAGGAATAGAGCTAGAGAGAATAAGCAAAAAATGAGAGTTCAAGATCATCACTGAGGAAAAAATGTAAAGATAGGAGATGTTGCCAGGGCGGGGGGGAGAGCACACAAAATCAAAGATACATTTTCATAATTATACACAATTATTCTCCTAGTGCAGAAGCAGAAATGTTTAGAGGCAGGTCTGAGAAACAGAGGGCAGGAGAATGAGGTGAATAAAGTGGAAACAGAGGCAAAACAGGCTTCGATGGATCTCAGGTGTGGTCCTTGGAGCAGATGTCCTTCCCAAAGGGCAGCTCACTTGTGCTCTGAACATCCTAGCTCAGCTCATTTCCTTCTTTCTTTTTTTAAAGTGGAGTATAATTGCTTTACAATGTTGTGTTAGTCTCTGTTGTACAATAAAGTGAATTAGCTATATGTATACATATATCCCCTCTCTGGCATCCCTCCCGCCATCCCACCAGCCTAGGTCATGACAGAGCTGAGCTCCCGGTGCTATACAGCACCTTCCCACTGTCTATTTTACACATGGTAGTATTTTCTGGTCAATCCTAATCTCCCAATTAGTCCAACCTCCCCTTCCCTATCCTGTGTCCACATGTCCAATCTGTACATATGTACGTTCCTGCATGGAAACAAATTCCTCTATACCATTCCTCATTTCTTTTCAGTGTCCTGTGACCCTGAAGCTTCCCAAATGAGTGACAAAGAAGAACAAGAGGAGCTGCCCAGTCAGCCACTGGATGGAGAAGGTATTCATGATTTCAACTCCTATTTCACTAATTGAACCTTTTTCTGTCTCCCTCTTTCAATCTCCCTTCCTACCCTACTCCCCTTCACATGCGCACACAGAAGAAATACGAGGTGCCACGTGGAAAGGATCAAAAAGACAGAGGAAATTAGTTGTATTAGAAGGGAGTGAGATGGGTTTGTTGTGAGATTATGTTCAGCCTCCGGTGATAGTGTCAGGAGCCTTGTTAACCTCCAGGTCAGCTGAGCTCAAAGGCGGGAGGGTCTATGCATTGGGACATCCCCACCTTGGAGATTCTCTAGCCGCCTTAGTCTTCCTGGTTGTTTCTGGTAGGGCTTTCCTACTATGGTTTCCATTGGTCATACACTGGGTTTCTAAGAGATTTCATTCTGTTCATCAGAAGGCAGTGGCACCTGTTTCGAAATATGTGATGAAGAAGAGACTCAAGAATCCTTGAGCTCACCACCAAAAAGTGGACCAGGTGAGGGAGATAAGGATAGTCTGGGCTGCAAGGCCTCAGGAGGATGGGGTTTCCTAATGGATGCTACTCTGGGAATACCCCACAATGGAAGTTTCAGTTAATTCTGAAATACAGTCTTCATGTTTACCTTGATTCTTTGGGAAAATGCCAGGACTTTGTGCGTGCTGTGCTCTGTTGTATCCAACCCTTTGTGACCCCATGGACTGTAGCCCACCTGGCTCCTTTGTCCTTGGGATTCTCCAGGCAAGCATACTGGAGTGGGTTGCCATTTCCTTCTCCAGGGGATCTTCCCCGCCTAAGGACTGAATCCGTGTCTCTTTCACCCCCTGCACTGGCAGGCAGATTCTTTACCACCAAGCCACCTGGGGAAACCCCCACCACCAAAGCATGGGCCAGGTGAGGGAGATAAGGATTGTCTGGGCTGCAAGGTGTCAGGAGGATGGTGTTTCCTGATGTATTGTACTCTAGGAATACTCCACAATGAAAGTTTCAGTTAATTCTCAAATACCGTCTTCACATTTACCTTGACTCTTTGGGAAAATGCAAGGGACAAGAAACCTTGAGCAACTCCACAATTAGGAGGTCATGCTGTTTGATTGTAAGTATCCATGTATTCAGTTGTAGTAGATACAATCTCACACAGGAGAAAGAACACAGAAGCTGCACAAAAATGTGATTAATTTTTAGTGGAACTGTTAGTACATTATCTCTATCTATTTAGTATCCCCCCAAGAATGTTTACATTCACCTCTTCCAGCACAGGAACATAATCTTTCATTTATCTATTGGCTGTAGAGAGTTAATTTATTGCTTAAGTTGGTGCAACATGTTTTATATCACCATCAATGATTTCTTTGTCTAAATGTTTGAACTTTTGACCTTATTATGGGAATAACTCATGACTTCAAATGTTTGAGGTTCTTTGGGGGTTTTAGTGGTTTCCTACTCCACGGATAACTCTCAAAGACAAAGTACAATGGGGTTTAAGCTGATTCTTATGACTAAGTCATGGTCTTGATGTAAATGATTTGTAGCATCCTTGCCCTAAATAGCAATCAATAGCTGCCAGACTCATGTTTCTTAAGGCTGTTTATCTGGATTAATATTGATTTTAGAAGCATAATTGCAACTAAAGTCATAATTTTTTTAAGACGTTGGTTTGGGATGACAGTGTATTCAAAAATTCTTCAAACTGGCTCTACTAGAAATACTGTAGACGAATTAAATTAAAAGTTAGGGTGGTGATCATAAGTATGTCAGTCTTGGAATGTTATTATTAGCAGTAAAGATAACATAATGGGGAAGTCAGAGGCTTCAAACATTAAGCCAGTAATATGAAAAGCTGAAATAGCAAGGACAAAGGATAAAAAATGTGAAGGAGAATGTGACAGTCAGTGCGACAAGCTAGACATCCAGGAAAACCTTACTTTGAAGATCTTGAGTGGAAGCAGTTCTACCTTATGGAATTGTCTGTATGTTCTGGAAATCTTTGGGAATTCACTTGATGTCCATTTTTTCTATGGGTTCCTGAAGATATTTAAAATCTGTTTCCATTGTATTCAGATGTTATGATCTACTCCAAAAACATAATAGCTTTCAGTTTTAGCAATCTGACATATCCTAGAAAGAGCCCCCGGCTTCCCCAGTGCATCAGCAATGAAGAATCTACCTGCAATGCAGAATGCAGGAGACATGGGTTCAATCCCTGGTTTGGGCAGATCCCCTAAAGGAGGAACTGGAAATGCACTCCAGTACTCTTGCCTGGAAAATCCTATGGACAGAGGACCCTGGTGGATTACAGTCCATGGGGTTGCAAAGAGTTGGACACGACTTATCAACTTAACAACAACAATCACAGAGAAGTTGCTACGTTCAGTTACTTGAGATAATTTTGCTTTCTGTAAGGGAATGAACTCTACAAGGAAATCTGAAGCAGTCATTGCATAACCAGCCTGGGATCTTATTTGTCTTTATTATCTTTTGTCTCAATTTTATTCTTATTTTAGAGATAATATTTATCACCAAATAATATTAAATCAGGATTTAGTATGGAAGTGAACTTCCAGATGTTCAAGCTGGATTTAGAAAAGGCAGAGAAACCACAGAACAAATGGCCAACATCCATTGGAGCACTGAAAAAGCAAGAGAGTTCCAAAAAAAAATCTACTTCTGCTTTATTGACTATGCCAAAGCCTTTGACTGTGTGGATCACAACAAACTGTGGAAAATTCTGAAAGAGATGGGAATACCAGACCACCTGACCTGCCTCTTGAGAAATCTGTATGCAGGTCAAGAAGCAACAGTTAGAACTGGACATGGAACAACAGACTGGTTCCAAATAGGAAAAGGAGTACGTCAAGGCTGTATATTGTCACGCTGCTTATTTAACTTATATGCAGAGCACATCATGAGAAATGCTGGGCTAGAGGAAGCACAAGCTGGAATCAAGATTGCTGGGAGAAATATCGATAACCTCACATATGCAGATGACACCACTCTTATGGCAGGAAGTGAACAACCAAAGAGCCTCTTGATGAAAGTGAAAGAGGAGAGCGAAAAAGTTGGCTTAAAGCTCAACATTCAGAAAACGAAGATCATGGCATCTAGTCCCATCACTTCATGGCAAATAGATTGGGAAACAATGGAAACAGCGAGAAACTTTATTTTGGGGGCTTCAAAATCACTGCAGGTGGTGACTGCTGACATGAAATTAAAAGATGCTTGCTTCTTGGAAGAAAAGCTATGACCAGCCTAGACAGCATATTAAAAAGCAGAGACATTACTTTGCCAACGAAGGTCTGTCTAGCTATGGTTTTTCCAGTGGTCATGTATGGATGTGAGAGTTGGACTATAAAGAAAGCTGAGTGCCAAAGAATTGATGTTTTTGAACTGTGGTGTTGGAAGGACTCTTGAGAGTCCCTTGGACTGCAAGAAGAGCCAACCAGTCTATCCTAAAGGGAATCATTCCTGAATATTCATTGGAAGAACTGATGCTGAAGTTGAAACTCCAGTAATTTGGCCACCAGATACAAAGAACTGCCCCATGGAAAAGACTCTGATGCTGGGAAAGACTGAAGGTGGGAGAAGAAGGGGATGACAGAGAATGAGATGGTTGGATGGCATCACCAACTTGATGGCTATGAATTTGAATAAGCTCTGGGAGTTGGCGATGGACAGGGAGGCCTGGCGTGCTGCAGTCCATGGGGTCGCAAAGAGTTGCACACAACTGAGTGTGTTGGCCATCTGGTGATGTCCATGTGTAGAGTCTTCCCTTGTGTTGTTGGAAGAGAGTGTTTGCTATGACCAGTGCATTCTCTTGGCAAACTCTAATAGCCTTTGCCCTGCTTCATTCTATACTCCAAGGCCAAACTTGCTTGTTACTCCAGGTGTTTCCTGACTTCCTACTTTTGCATTCCAGTCTCCTATAATGAAAAGGCCATCTTTTTTGAGTGTTAGTTTTAAAAGGTCTTATAGGTTTCATAGAACCATTCAACTTCAGCTTCTTCAGCATTACTGGTCAGGGCATAGACTTGGATTACTGTGATATTGAATGGTTTGCCTTGGAAATGGACAGAGATCATTCCATCGTTTTTGAGATTGCATCCAAGTAGTACATTTTGGACTCTTTTGTTGACCATGATGGCTACTCCATCCCATAGTAGTAGATAAAATGATCATCTGAGTTA